>NC_091119.1:148951542-149551542 GCF_040183065.1 Periplaneta americana | reverse complement strand
CATCTTAACACTGTTTTGATGAGAGATGGTACACATAGACGAATAAATTGCATAGCCGATGGTTTTCAGTGCCTGCATCATCATTAGCAAAGATGTGTGGAAGCCTTGGTGGATTATTTTGAAGGTTGTTAGTTATGAGTAATGTACTTTGTTTACTTTTGTGCATAATAAAATTATAATTTCTATTTACACATCTTTAAATTTTCCTCCTGTATCCGGACCCAATTTGGTATTAGCATTGCGAAGCACATTCCAGTGACCTTCAATCACATATAGTGAATTTCTATTTCTGCAGCTTTATTGGCTGATATAATATAGTTGCCATGATTTATGAAATGACCCATATATTTAGCATAGTAATACTCAGCGTCATTTCACTGGTCATTAATTCTGTCGTCGTCTCAACACCACTGTGTCCATGAAAATAACAGAGCGTTCTGGTTCATGAAAATGTCCATTTCGAGTTCTGACTGTAAATATTAAATGATAAACATATTCAGTGCCAGGAAAAAGGATTTGTAATTTTAAAACACATTTCTGTATATTTTCAGCCATTTATGTGCAGAAGAATAACAAAAACTAACTTGGAATGGAGAATAAGGAATCTGCCCTATCCACTATCTGTGTATTCAGTGACAGCAGAGCCAGAAAACAAATGCATAACAGTTCGAACATCAAATAAGAAGTATTTCAAAAAATTGGCAGTACCTGATTTGGAGCGGGTTGGTTTACTGCCAGAACAAGATAAACTACAGTTTACACATAAACACAATACTTTGATTATAACAGTGAGTATGCATTAAACTTAACATTGCTTAGCAATGCTTTATTTTGAAAACAGTGTTAAGTCTTCTGAAAAATTTAAAATTTGCAAGCTCGGTTTTCTGTTTGAGATTTACATACACAGGTATTAATTGTTTTAGAAAATCTTTTATGAATGAAACTATTATTAATTAAAACTTATATAACGTATAAATGAATACTTTTATGTTTCAGTATCAAAAGCCATTCGAAGTATATGCATTAGAGCAGAAGATTCTTGAGGAGCTAAAGAAAATGAAAACATTTAAAGAAGGAGACGTGCAATGCAATCCTAGCTGAAGAAATACGTGGACATATAAGATTCCTTCTCAGTCCATTTCTTTTAAGTCATATAAAGACACAAATCTTAATCTATACTGTCTATAGGAAGAAAACTGTCTTATCTATTATCTCCTGTTATTGGCATTGAATTTTAATCCATAAAATTTTAGATATTTTTTTATCAAAATCTAATTCTCTGTTACTTTCTTAAAATGATGCATTTGTCTTTCTCTCTGCCTTCATGGTAGAATTTTTGCTTTCATATTCCCGTCATCCTCATTGATGGCCAAAGCTGTGATGAATGCAATACAATGATCCTCATTTCTCTGTATGTTTATATCTGACAACCCTAAATATATTTCTCATCAGTTTCAAAAGTATTCATTCTGTGAGAAAATAAGCTGTGTGCATGATAAATCTATAAATATTTTAATTGAATGCATTCTAAGTCTACCACATAATTGTTCCTTTACCTTCCGTATGAGGTCAAAACCACATGAAGAAAGTTCTGCTCCAGTTCTTTCCATCCCCAGTGCCACAGTAGCCACCCTACACACTCTCCGTTATGTGTCACATCGGTCCACACACTCACTGGTCATCCTGCCCATTGCTGATCGCTGGTTGCTTTGTGTACTCGCTGAAATGCTGCTACCCATGTCTCGAATGTCCGTTATGGAAGGGCATTATTCCCAACAGCTTCTACCAACTCTCTGTAGCATTCTCTGGCATTCCTCCCACAGAGAACAGCTATTTTGATATACGAGCATTGTTCAACATGTGTTACATCCATCCTCCACTGTGCTACTCTGACAACTGATTTAACATTGCTCTCTGTTCTATTACAGACAAGCACAGAGCCATCTTGTGTTGCGGACACACACTATGATTGCACGGCTTCCGTGCGACATATGACATTTTGTCATACCAACCCTTACTTTTGAAAAAAAATGGTTGCCATGACTTATGCCCCAACCCTTATAGTGTTAAAAGTTGTGTAATCAAGGTGTATAAAATAAATAAAAAGTCTATTATGTGTTTTGTGATCAAGTACATGGTTAACTAGAAAGTGTCCACACCTATGGAGTAATGGTCAGCACGTCTGGCCGCGAAGCCAGGTGGCCCGGGTTCAATTCCCGGTTGGGGCAAGTTACCTGGTTGAGGTTTTTTCCGGGGTTTTCCCTCAACCCAATATGAGCAAATGCTGGGTAACTTTCGGTGCTGGACCCCAGACTCATTTCACCGGCATTATCACCTTCATCTCATTCAGACGCTAAATAACCTGAGATGTTGATAAAGCATCGTAATACAACCTACTAAAAAAAAATAGAAAGTTAGGTTGAAAATCAGTGTAGTTTGGTGACTGCATCGCCAACTCACATAAGAAAACACACACACTCGGTCTGAATGCAATGTTCTGTCCCTTAGTCATGACAGTAGGGTTGGCAGACTTCCTAATGCCAGAAAATAACTATATGTGTTAATCTCTTTATTTAGTTTTCAAGAAAACTGTCCACTTTAATTTAAAAACTGTAAAGTGATAAATTATCAGTATGATAAAAGTAAAAATCAGAATTGTACAAATAGTACTTATCGAGTGTAATAGTGTTAACATTAATTTTTTTTTTTTTTTTTTGTGAAAAGTATTCATTTGGAACTAATATGGTATTAGAATCTTTTGTTGTATTCTATCCAAGGAATTATTATTTAGTCAACTATCCGAACATAGGTTTGAATCTCACAAGTGACACCAATAAGGCGTTCATGAGGCAACTAAGCCAGGAGATAATGGGGTTGGGTGACCAGTTGCTTTACCCTTCCATTGCATACATTGCTAACTAAGCTGTTAAAATCTGCAAAGTTATATTACTCCCATCTTACGAAAAGTAAGCTATTCAATAAGATGTAATATAATCATATTTGAAAATATACGTATTCACAATCCCCCCCCCCCCCCAAAAAATGCGGAAAGGAGAAAGATTATCAGCTTTGGTTGAGATAACCAGTTTGTGAGCAAAAGTGGATGCATTGGTAATGGAGAGGAAATTCCCCTCATCCCTCCTATACCCTGCATTACAGTATCTGGAGCAGATTTTTTAGGGAAAATTCTTCTTTTAATAGCCTCTTGTAATGGCAGGGCTTATAATAAGTTGTAGTCATAAAGCATTCCAGTTTCTGATTAGTACTATAATAATAATAACAATAATAATAATGTGTTAAATCTGAAGCTAAAGTCTTTCATTAAAGTAAAGTAACCCTAGTCAGTGAATTAATACAATTAAAATACATAATTGTTGTCACATGCTTATTTTGTGTAATTGTGAGATTTAGAAGACCACTGTGCCTATTTGTATAATAAAGACGGTACCATATATTATGAAAATATTTCTTAATTGCCCGAGTCCTCATCCAGGCTGATTTCAGAATATTTTCATTAGGAAAGAAAAATTAAACATAGCTGTCGTCTTCCTCTTCCCCCTCCTCCTTGTCTTTATCATCATCGTGGTCCGCACCACCATTCCATTATACCCATATTGTGCCTTTTGGGTACACCAGACTTTAACAATAATAGAACACTTCATTAGTTTTCAAGTTAAACTAAATGATGATATACAGTAGATAGCAAGTATAGCTTATGTAAATACTGTACGCAGTTTTTATAGTAGTGAGCTGCCTCTCTGTGAGAGAGACAGTACAGTAGAACCTCTATTATCCGTGGTAATGAAGGGGGTGAGCTGAACGGTTAACCGAAAAAATCGGATAATCCATACTTTAGAAGACATTCATAAATAAAGTGTTGCATAATGCAGTTTCGTAATTTCCTCCGTGGTCATGTGTTTTAACACATTAGGTGGTGGATCAGAAGTTTTAAGTATAATAGTTCTGTTGGAAAGAGTGGGTGAAGAAAGAATAATGCTGAAACTGATCAGGAAGAAAAAAAGGAATTGGCTGGGTCACTGACTGAGAAGAAACTGCCTACTAAAGGATTCACTGGAAGGAATGATGAACGGGAGAAGATTTCGGGACAGAAGTTGTCAAATAATAGGCCTCATTAAGATATGTGGATCATAAGAGGAATGCAGAAAATAGGAAAGACTGGTGAATGCTGGGTTTGCAGTGACAGAATACTATGAATGAATGTCAATGACGGGTTTCTAAGGGTCAAGGAAATGTCTTATGATGGATTTCTGTGGAAAGATAGGAAAACTATAAGTCTCATGTTATAGATTTAAATAATTTATACACTTCATCCTTTTTTTATTAAATCTCGCAC
Organism: Periplaneta americana; assembly: GCF_040183065.1. Classification (NCBI taxonomy): domain Eukaryota; kingdom Metazoa; phylum Arthropoda; class Insecta; order Blattodea; family Blattidae; genus Periplaneta; species Periplaneta americana. Next base: position 149,547,188 of record NC_091119.1, on the reverse strand, counting down.
AGTTGTAACTATTCCGATGTGAGATGAACCACAGTTCCTCTTTTCCAAAACCACTCAATTATATGCACTTCTCTTCGATACTTAGCACAACATACTGTATTCTTTTGGCACTTCTGGATTACGTTTTGCAGAGAAATTAAACAGGTCACTCGAACAGTAGATCACAACGTATAAGGACAAAGGTTTATAATATCTCTCTATAAAAAAAAAAAAAAAAAAGGTACTAATGTATTTACAGTACTCAATATTTTTCTGCAACAAAAAAGGAGAGAATGACACGGATAATCCAACAATCGGTTAATAGGGTGACGGATAATCGGAGTTCTACTGTATTATTTAGATTGATTTATGTATGACTTAAATAAAAGATTCATTAACTTTTTAATTCAGTTTCTCGGGATTAAAAAAAATCACAAATAAGCCAGAATAGTTTAAAATTTTATGAAGTTTCTGATGGGAAAGTTTTGTGTTCTGGGAAGAAATTTCCTTCCATTCCTACGACATCCTCTGAATTCATGGCAGACATCCATCTGTGTGTACTGTGGGCAGAGTGCGAATTGAATATTTTCTCTAGGAGGGATCATTGAAATTTTAATTGTTGATAAAAATACTGTATATAATAATTAGCAGTGTTTGCCAACTTGTGTTGTTGTGCATAACTTACAGTTCATTCATTCATTTATTCGTTCATTCATAGTGTTCTGCCCAAGGGCAGGTCTTTCACTGCAAACCCAGCATTCTCCAGTCTTTCCTATTTTTTGCTTTTCTCTTTGTCTCTTTATATGATCCATATATCTTAATGTCATCTATCATCTGATATCTTCTTAGGCCCCTAACTCTTCTCCCGTTCACCATTCCTTCCAGTGCATCAGCTAGTGACCCAGCCAATTCCTTTTCCTCTTTCTGATCAGTTTCAGCATCAATCTTTCTTCACCCACTCTTTCCAACACAGCTTCGTTTCTTATTCTATCTGTCCATTTCACACACTCCATCCTTCTCCATATCCACATTTCAAATGCTTCTCTTCGCTTCTCTTATATTCTGTAGTCGTTTATATTTAGTCGGCCTGGTTTGCGCAATTGGTATAGCGCTGACCTTCTTTGCCCGAGGTTGCAGGTTCGATCCCGGGCCAGATCGACATTTAAGTGTGCTTAATTGCGACAGGCTTATGTCAGTAGATTTACTGGCATGTAAAAGAATTCCTGCGGGACAAAATTCCGGCACACCGGCGACGCTGATATAACCTCGGCAGTTGCAAGCGTCGTTAAATAAAACATAACATTTCGTTTATACATATTTATACAGATGTGAGACTTTCCTTACGAGCATAACAAACTGTATTCATGCAAGAACATCATTCTGTACTCTCTGCTCTCTAAATGAAAGAATCTTTGCTCGCCAACGGTATTTACTTACTTTTCAGAACGTACACACTATGGTGCTGTGAAATTGTGTAATTGCAGCTTGTATTTTAAATGAAATTTAAAATGCCGAAGATTCCTGATAGGTAAGGCATTATAAGTATTTTTTACTAATATATTAGTTTATCACCATTTTATTTAGTAGCGTAATTTAAATTTAGAATATACTGACTGTAGAAAGTTATGTCAAGTTTTATAGCTGCACAGTTATTTTGTATTTAAAATTCATGTGGCCACGTTGTTTTATTTGAGCAACTAACACTAAATAAGTATGTATACTGCGACTGTAGGTTGAAAGTGTAGATTGATTAAAATATCATTATTCAAGTATGTAAATTTGAAGGTAAAGTTTGAGGTTATGTATTGGGTACAATGGTGCGTATTTATATGTTCGTACTAGGAACAACGTATTGAATCGTTAAAGAATAGGAATCGTTGATGACACTCAGGTGTTATTGAAAGGATGTAATAGGGTATGCCAAATTTGTAACTTAGACTTCGTAACTTATTGTATCAACGTCTTTTTAGTGTATTAGGCCTACATGGTAGCTTAGACTGCACGTGTGATCATACTGTCATTTAGGGGTTAATTTATTTATTTCTTCCGGAATTTTGATAGTGAGGAGTATGATTTTTATAGATTTAAACAACTTTAGTATAGAGTACATACAACAGTTTTTCTGTGTATAAACTTAATGAGGAATTGCACTAATTGAAACTGGTGATTATTATTTACTTTAGCTATACGGTGGTTGTTGACGTGCCCAATGTGGCCACAACAGAAACTAACGACATATCGGAGGAGGGAAAAGCAATTTTTATTGTGATATTGCGATGTTTAACATGCAAATAACTAACCCAACCCAACCTGATCTAACATAACCTAACTTTAGGAGAGTGAGAGGTAATCTAAAGCATAGTTGGATGGAAACCACACAGAAAGAAGTAGAGAAATAGTGGATACGAACGGTATTGCTAAAGTAAACAATTACGTTGAAACAAAAAATTCAGATAGAGGCCTATATGCAAACAAATTCCTTCCATGTGCTAAAATTGGACAATAGGTGTAGAAGTTTTCTGCCGCGCCGTTACGATGACAGCAAAGTGCACAATGTCAACATACCGTATATAATGGGTGTTCGACGTTTATCTGTGCCGATCTTACCAGGAGAAATTTGGTTTCTCTCTCTCTCGCTCTCGCTCTCTCTCTCTCGTCCTCCTCAACCTTACTGAGACGTACCGGTAGCGCTACTATTAGTGTCAAGGTTAGGTAGGATTTAATGAGATAGCCTATATTAGTGACAAATAGCCCCACTGCTAGTGGTAAGGTAAGGTAGGATTTGATGAGAAGACGGATTAATGAGAAGGGGCCCCTCGTCAGTGATAAGATTAGGTGGGGTTTGATGAGATAGATTAGTGATAAAATTAGATTGGGTTTAATGAGGGGGATAGATTAGTGAGCAGTAGCTCCATTGCCAATGATAAGTTTAGGTAGGGTTTGATGACAGAATAGATTAGTGATAAAATTAGATTGGATTTAATGAGGGGGTAGCTGTATTAAATACAGCTATTCTGTTAGGATCAGGAGTTACTGTAAAGATTTTAAAGGTCGAACAGACCTAAACAAATTGAAATTCTACACCCAAATTAAATCTTAATCCAACATCGAGTGAGAAGTAGGCCCACTGTCAGTGATAAGGTTAGGTGCGGTTTGAAGAGGAAATAGATTAGTGTTAAGTTTAGATTGTGTTTAATGAGAGGGTAGATTAGTGAGCAGTAGCTCCATTGCCAATGATAAGTTTAGGTAGGGTTTGATGACAGAATAGATTAGTGATAAAATTAGATTGGATTTAATGAGGGGGTAGATTAGTGAGAAGTAGGCCCACTGTCAGTGATAAGGTTAGGTGCGGTTTGATGAGGAAATAGATTGGTGTTAAGTTTAGATTGTGTGTGATGAGGGGATAGATTAGTGAGAAGTAGCTCCACTGTCAGTGATAAGAGTAGGGAGATTTTGAGGACAAGATATTGAGAAGTAGCCCATTGTTGAATTGAATTTAATTTTGGGAGGAGGGCACTACAGCCCAACACTGCGACTTTTCAAGATGTATTGCGGTTATTCTCAAGCTAGGCACATTCCCAAACCCATACCAGCTGACTACTGGTACACTAAGATTTGCTGTGTACCGAGATTTCAAGCAAGCAACCCCACTCGTCCAGCCCCTCTGTACATTACAAACCAGTATTCGGAGAATGCTGTGGAATGACGACGGAATGGAGAAATGTTGACAGAATGATGTAGATGTCTAATATAGAGAAACCGAAGAACTCCAAGAAAAAGCTCTCAACTGCAACCTTGTCCACCACAAGTGTCACTAGGTCTATAGATTTTCCAATGAAAAATCTGAAAACTTAACAGGACCGCACCCAGACCGTTTGCATAACTCAGCCACCGCAGGATAGCCCATTGTTAGTGACAGGGTTAGATTAGGTTTGATGAGGGAATAGATTAGTGATAAGTAGTCCTACTGTTAGTGATAAGAGATAGGGTTTGATTAGGAATGGAAGGTTATTCGAAAATAACTGGTTATTTTAAAATTAATTTAACCTGAAGGAGATTAACACATCAAAAATAACCAGAAGAAACTTTTTAATGTCTGCAAATTCAAAGAAAAATTTATGGTCAACTGTAACCAACCAGAAGATAGTGTTAAAAGGCTTTTCAATGTCTGCAAATTCAAAGAAAAATTTATGGTCAACTGTAACCAACCAGAAGATAGTGTTAAAAGGACGCCATTAGATGCTGAAGATCATCAAATACATCCCTAAACAAAATACAGCCAATAATAAAGAGGTTACGTTGTAACTTAGTAAATAGGATTTATTTATTTCGCCCTGAAGTTCAAGTATATTTGTTATAGGACATATAAATAGTAAAGCATAACAGGTCTATATTATGCATGAATTGTAAATTATTTAAAATCCTGTATAAAATATAATGTAACTTAATTACTTACTTACAAATGGCTTTTAAGGAACCCGAAGGTTCATTGCCTCCCTCACATAAGCCCGCCAGCAGTCCCTATCCTGTGCAAGATTAATCCAGTCTCTATCATCATACCCCACCTCCCTCAAATACATTTTAATATTATCCTCCCATCTACGTCTCGGCCTCCCTAAAGGTCTTTTTCCCTCCGGTCTCCCAACTAACACTCTATATGCATTTCTGGATTCGCCCATACGTGCTACATGCCCTGCCCATCTCAAACGTCTGGATTTAATGTTCCTAATTATGCCAGGTGAAGAATACAATGTGTGCAGTTCTGTGTTGTGTAACTTTCTCCATTCTCCTGTAACTTCATCCCGCTTAGCCCCAAATATTTTCCTAAGCACCTTATTCTCAAACACCCTTAACCTATGTTCCTCTCTCAGAGTGAGAGTCCAAGTTTCACAACTATACAGAAGAACCGGTAATATAACTGTTTTATAAATTCTAACTTCCAGATTTTTGGACAGCATATATATAATAAATAATAATAAAATATAATTACATTATATATTAGTCCCCTATTATAGTACTGATATGGAATTACATTATTATATACAAGGCTCTTATCCTATTTCTCAAAACATAGTGCGATAACCAATCATATAAACAGGGAAATGAATATAATACATAATCTAATTAACTTAAGCAAGAAAAAAGTAATTTAACCTAGTCTATTTATTTTTCCAAAAATTCTTCTCTTGAGTAATAACATTTACTGGTTAGGTATTCTCTTAATTTGCGTTTAAATGCGTTTTGAGAATTTATATTCTTTATATTTTCTGGTAGTTTGTTAAAATGTTGACATTTTGCTATTAACGGTTTTGTTGTAAAATGTTTCAAATTGTGCATTGTTACATGATAGGCCTAATTATATTTTTTTCTAGTATTGTAGGCGTGAATTTGATTGACACTGGTATATTATTTTTCTTACTTTTTATATAGGCTACATTATTGTTTCAAATATATCGTCGTCGTTCCTGCAATAACTCCTATGTGACATATTTATCGATTTTCAGATTTTTGCTCTAATATATACATTTGTATTAACAAAAGCCACCCTAAATAAGGGTTCAATAGATCGGTCTACTAATCAATTCATAAAGAACAATGATTAAAAACAAATATGTGATAATTTGAAAGAAAAAAAGAAACATTAAGATAAATGATAAGAAAACATTGGAAATCATTTACAATAAAAGTTTCTTGGGTACAAATGATTACTAATTATAGCTAAGGATGATTTTAACACATGAAATCCTATGGCATCAATCGTTGCATCAGAAATTTTAAATTGTTTAAGCTGATTTAAAGTTTCTTGTGGGATCGTGCCACGGGCACCGAACATGAGTCCAAAAACTGTCCAATGTGTGATGTGGTATTGTGCTCCGAGATGCTGACAGCAAGGCTTATATATGACTTGTTTTTCACGACACACCTCTTGTGGCTGTTGCTCATGCATCTCGAAACGGATTGTGGGATCAAGAATGACACCCTTATCCTTCTGCCAATCAATTATGATGATATCAGTATGTCTAGTAGAGACATCAGAAGAGACGCAACCAGCCTCCTCATAAACATCATAGGAAGCATTCTGACGGATTGAAGCTGCGATGAGAGATAGTGATACTTACTTACTGGCTTTTAAGGAACCCGGAGGTTCATTGCTGCCCTCACATAAGCCCGCCATTGGTCCCTATCCTGAGCAAGATTAATCCAGTCTCTACCATCATATCCCACCTCCCTCAAATCCATTTTAATATTATCTTCCCACCTACGTCTCGGCCTCCCTAAAGATCTTTTTCCCTCAGGCCTCCCAACTAACACTCTATATGCATTTCTTGATTCGCCCATATATGCTACATGTCCTGCCCATCTCAAAACTCTGGATTTAATGTTCCTAATTATGTCAGGTGAAGTATACAATGCGTGCAGCTCTGCATTGTGTAACTTTCTCCATTCTCCTGTAACTTCATCCCTCTTAGCCCCAAATATTTTCCTAAGAACCTTATTCTCAAACACCCTTAATCTCTGTTCCTCTCTCAAAGTGAGAGTCCAAGTTTCACAACCATACAGAACAACTGGTAATATAACTTTCAGATTTTTTGACGGAAGACTAGATGAAAAAGCTTCTCAACCGAATAATAACAGGCATTTCCCATATTTATTCTGCGTTTAATTTCCTCCCGAGTGTCATTTATATTTGTTACTGTTGCTCCAAGATATTTGAATTTTTCCACCTGATCCATGTACCAAATCTTAAAACCTTTTTCCTTTGCTGTGGTCGTGCCAGAGAATCAGTCCCATTCCGAGGCTTACTGTTAGGTTTCGTAACAAGCTGTTTTTTAAGGTGATGGGTTGTTAGCCCTTCGCCCAAACCCCAAGCTGGAGGACCACCCCTTATTGGCTGTCCACAACTGCTTATTCAATATATTCGCAACTACCCTCCATATCTGGAGGCTGTCTCCTCTATCCGCAACCTGAGGACCTGCCATGCCGTGGTGATAGGGACCCACAATACATGGGAGAGATAGTGATACAGCAAATAATGAAATCTCCTATTTGTAATTATATTTCTTTAAAAAATATAAGAATTCACATCACTGCCATAGAATTTCCTACTGAAAAATTTTATATTTTGCACATAAGAGTTATTGCAGGAACAATGACGATATACAAGAAATACAGAGTGAGGATCTTTAGACACTTAAAGGCTGCTCTACATGAATCAGTTTGTCTCAGTCCCACTACGTATAATCTTATCGCTCTCTTCTTCAACATGAAAACTCTTTTACTGTAAGTGTTTGCACAGTTTCTTCAAACTGTAATTCCATAGTAGCCTATATGTGGGGATGTATTACTCCATAGTACAGCCATTTTCAACCTGTGAAAATAGTATAGCATATCGTAGCAAAAAACGGAAAAATAAAAGTGAAAAGAGTAGTAAACAAATGAGTCCTTAAGAGTCAACAGTAGAAAACGGAGCACAAGTCAACATTCAATAAACACATACCTCCTAAAAACCCTAAAAATTTCCTCTGGTTCGGAACCACTGTTCTAGATTATATGAGTGTGCCGTGGGATTTTAAATTACTCCTTTACTGTGCCACACGTTGAAAAAAGTTCAGAAACACTGCCATAGTAGATGGTTCAGTCAATCTAGAGCATTCACCAGCTACTGAACGAATATTGCACACTTTTGTCACTGCCAATGTGGTGCTATAAACCAATTTTCAATACTTTTTATCACAATCACAACACATTTAAATCTTATTGTACCATATATAGAGAATTATTATTACATTAAGACATTTAGTATATCACGAAACATGTAAAATGTAATTATTATGAAAGTCGCCATTGCTTCTTCAAATTAGTAGTACAGCATTAGTACGATCCACTTCCAATAGATGCAAACCGACACGATTGGCAGAGCCAGCAATACATGAAAGCGAAATGATACTAAATGTGAGGAATGTTACTACAGGTGTGTAGTATTGTGTGACAGGTTAGGTTAGGTTAAGTTTGGTGTGTCGTATTATGAGAAAGGTTAGGTTAGGTTTGATTAGGTGTGTAAGTTATATTATTACTATGTTGGCAATACTGAAACCCACTGTTACATTAAAGAAATATGGTGGTACCAGTATTCTTCGTTCACGCACGACGATTTTCGTATATAAATAAGGTACGTATTTAGGGCGGGCTGGGTGGGCTTTCAGTTCTCCCAGTGATCACATCAATTATCTACTACTCAATACTTTAAATCCAAGGCATTTTCAAGGTATTTTTTATTTTAGTGGCTGGGACATAAGAAATATTCACCGATGGTTCTAAGTAAATTTGTGTCTTTTATATCTTGCATTCTTTTCATTAAATACAGAACAGATGGTATCTTTTTGAAATTTTGTCTGTTATGCTTCTCCAATGTAAGGTGACTATCAATTTCTACTCCCAGAAAGTTTGTGCTGCTCACTTCTTTTATTGTTTCTGTTAATTATTTCTGTTAATTATTGTTTCTGTAAGATAAATGAAAAATACGATAGGCCAATAATTACATAATTTTTACAATAGTAATCTTCATGGGAACACATCCTGACAGACAATAATATATAATTATATATTTAATAATAATCCTAAACTGCCCCCCATTGAGGGTAGCCCTTACGGACTCAGTATATCCTCAAAAAAATTATTATACTTAGGCGTAATTATATAAACATAGGTATTAAACTTAAAAAAAAACCCTGATAAAACTAATAAATACTGAAGTCAAAATTTATCGCCATTTGAAATGCTCCAATACCTCACATATTTATATAATCTAATCAGAGAAAGTCGGCGATTGAGATAGACACAGATTATTGACAGTCTAAGTGTAGGCTATATAGTATATGTGAATCTAGAAAAACCGTTTGACAGAGTGGACTGGAACAAACTGATGGGAAACCTAAACAAAATAGGTGTGGATTGGAAAGAGAGAAGGCTGTTCACTAATCTTTATATGAAACGAGTCGAAGTCAGGATAGGAGAAGAAATGACTGAAGGAAGTGAAATGGGGAGAGGAGTACGACAAAGATGCCCTTTCGGGAAATTTTGTTGTCTCGACGAAGCATTATTGACATGGGACAATTTCTTTAAATGTGGCCATTCCCGAAAGATGGAGATGGTTGACAGCCTATGTCGCTTATTGTGTTTGTGATTTTCATCAGTTTGATTGTTGAGTTGACATCACTTACATTGTGTTGTGGTTATCGGTACTTACGGATTGATCCACCGGAGCGTGGCTGTTGATGTAATTCTACACTTGGCCGTAAGATGTCATGACAAGACTTCGATCACGGATTGTTTCGTGTCCATCACTGGTGCAGACTATAGAATCACCAATAAACAACTACAAGACATGCTTGAAATAGAATTATTATACGACATTATACAGAAATTTACAGAAAACTTTCATAAGGACTTGCTGTATCACCCCAATCCTCTGATAAGAGCTCTGGCAACAAGAGTATAAAATAACTACCGTCAAGTTCGGTCACCTCAATTAAAAATATAAATGTTCCTGCTTGTTAACCATCTCTGTTAAAGTAATAGCCTTTTCAGGCTAACATTTATATACCATACATGTTCCTGTTAATAAAAAAAAAATGTTTCGTGAAGAGGGATGAAAACGAAACAATTATTAAAACTAAGGGAAAAAAATATGCAATTGCTTGAAAATCCGGTCCCTAGTGATCAATATTAGAGCTATTGTTATTTCTCATATATACTAACTATATTAATTATTTACAAGATTTGATACATTTTTGCTTGATTTTTTTTACTTGTAGTTCTTAATAAGAATCTTCAAACTAGACTATTATAATACTGTTCCTGTGATTAGTTATGTGGAAAAAATATTCAATTATCAAAAATCACTCTAATTAAAATTAAAAGTTTCTGTAAAATACTTAAAATTCTTATACCAGTATCATGATAATAATCTACTTTTAACATTCTGAAAGTCTACACAAAATTTCAGTTTTCAAACATAATTTGTTTTTGAGACGTGTGCACTATATGCATGTATAAAAACATTTTTTTACATAATATGTAATCTATACTAATAATAAATCTGTAGCCGAAATTTTTCTGGTAATTTTCGATTTTCCAAAAATAATTGGTCCTAACATATATAATTAACCACCCTGAAACCGAAAATCGCTTTTTTGACATTTTTGTTTGTATGTATGTATGTCTGTCTGTCTATATGTTTGTTACCTTTTCACGCGATAATGGGTGAACGTATTTCGATGAAAATTGGAACATAAATTAAGTTCGTTGTAACTTAGATTTTAGGCTACATGACATTCAAAATACTTTATTTAAAAGGGGGGTTACAAGGGGGCCTGAATTAAATAAACCGAAATATCTCACTTATTATTGATTTTTGTGAAAAATGTTACATAACAAAAGTTTCTTTAAAAATGATTTCCGATAAGTTTTGTCCCAGGCAAAATTTTGATAGGACTGATATTTGAGTCTGTCTGTCTGTCTGGATGTTTGTTACCTTTTCACGCGATAATGGGTGAACGGATTTCGATGAAAATTGGAATATAAATTAAGTTCTTTGTAACTTATATTTTAGGCTATATAGCATTCAAAATACTTTATTTAAAAGGGGGGGTTATAAGGGGGCCTGAATTAAATAAACCGAAATATCTCGCTTATTATTGATTTTTGTGAAAAATGTTACATAACAAAAGTTTCTTTAAAAATGATTTCCGATAAGTTTTATTCCAGGCAAAATTTTGATAGGACTGATATTTAAGGATATACAAGAGTTTTAAAATAACAATACAGTACATTTCCACCGCAGATTATAGTGTCGTTGTTCCGTAACGTCTATGTGCAAAATATTAAATTTTTTAGTAGGAAGAAAAACAAATTCATTCATTCTATGGCAGTAGTGCATAGGAGATCGTGAATTCTTACATTTTCGAAAGAAATTAAGTTATATATAGTAGATTGTATTATTTACTGCATCACTATTTAAGTTATTTAATAGAGCAATAATCTGAAAATCGATATGTGACATAGGAGTTATTACAGGAACGACGACGATGGCTACAATGAAATCAAAACAAATGACTTCGTCTATTTAAGACGGCCTTGACGTTTATCAATATTAATATACAGAGAATAATTTGTGTGTTTGTATGAAGTAATCTCAGAAGCTAATTAACCTTCACTATTCGAAATTTGTTGTTTCTCTAGATGGGTGTAATGCTACAAATGAGGACTGAGGTAAGATGAAAAGAAATCTGTACTCACAGAAAACTTGATATTCTGTCGAAATATTGTATGACTTGATTGTTGCAACTTTATTTGGTCCACATAAAATACTCTAATTTTGTACACTCATTTTACCATAGAGATCACTGGAGCTGAGGTATTTTAAAAAGTGTCATGAAATTGCGTTCTTGCGCTCATAATTTACCCATATCCGTTTCATGTATTTCTTAAACTAATATTTATGTAGGCTACCTCATTTTTTTATTTGCATAAACAGTGATATACAACCTAGCGAGTTGGCTCAGGCGGTAGCATTTGAGACACGCATTCGGTGGTCCCGGGTTCAAACCCCGTGGCCGACCAATCTGACTGAGGTTTTTCATGATAGGCAAATGCCGGATTGGAAAGATACATGCCATTATTCATCACCGCCTCAATTACCAATACCAAAAACATTAATCAAAGTCTATAATCAGTTACATGAACACAAGCCATCTACAACACACAATAGAAACAGGAACTCAACAAGAGTAAAAACGGCCTACTGATGTAACCACACAATCTAAACATGCAACATGATCACAGATGTTAAGGCGTGAATAAAATAAACTTAACAAAAAAAAAAAAAAAAGATGCACAGTAAGGTTAACATAAAAATTATCTTCGTACACAATCAACTCTATTAATTTGGAGTGATTTATTAAAGGATGCATTCAAGACTAATTTAGAAAAATGTTAAAGGAATTATATTTGCACCAAATGAGTGGTCTCTGGAACAAAATTATAACATTTTAATTATTTAAATGCAATTTAAATTAAGTAGCATATTAAACGATTTATTCTTCTATCAAACACGAATGTTCCCTGGACCCAATGTCCTATTTTAATTATGTAATTACTTTATATTTATTTCTAATAAGTGCAGCAGAGCGCACGGGTACAGCTAGTAATGAATAAAGAAGCAAATGTTCACCTAAAAGGTATATCTCACATCGTAAAATGAATCCCTCAAAAGGCAATTAGTGTAAGTCACTAAGTATCCAATTCTGAGATATTGGGCTTGAAGGATTCTTTATGACACATTTCTTCAGGAGCATATTCATTTAAGTCAGTAGCATGATTTTTAACGGAAGAAAGCAGCACATATTAGTGCTTCTGAAAAAATCACTGAGTTTCGTGGTCATTCAAAGTAAGTCAAGAAACTTTTGTATTCTGATGCTGAAACTCATGTATTTGATTCAGATGTTTCTGCAGTCATCGTAACCTGGAACTTCAGCCGACTTTCAAGTGAAACTGACATATAATCAGATTAGTTTGAGAGTATTTTTGCATTTATTTTATTTATTTACTTAGTTCACCAAACTTTTAAAATGACAGAGCAAACTAAGGTCTTACATATTATACATGTATATTAATATCAAATACAGAGAAAATATAGACTGAATTAACAAAACGAAACTAAGAATATCAAGAGGTACAATAAACTGACAAATAGAAAAAACTGAAATAGAAAATGGAATATTATAACATTAAGTTTAATTGTTTTAAATATAGATAATTCTGTAAATGATCATGATCATTCAAAAGTCGATAGCACTAACAGTACTTCTTCAGAGATGCAACAGATGTGATCACAGTGATGATATCGATGACTATTATGATTAGAAGACCTGGAATTAGACTTGGTAGAAAGATGTTTGAAAACGTTCAGTAAAAAAAAGAAGTCGGTAATTTTTTATGTTTTCCCCTCTAATAGTTAAAATTTATTACTTGATACTTACGTAAGTACGCATTAAGTTACTTCAGTTATTGTCATACATGAATAACTGATTAGTTAATTTTTAAATCTTAGTAGTAGGATTTTGGAATAAAAATCTCATAAAATCCTCATTTTCTTTCGTCCATTATTTGATGACTTACACTGATTGGCTTCTAAACAGTCCAAATATTTCTAAATGATTCATCATAACGCTGCAACAATTACTTAGGGTCTACATAAAATTTATAATTGCACTCTTTTGCGCATATTTTTAGATTAAAATGTTAGCAAATTTATAATTTTTCATGTTTTCACGTAAAAGTCCCCTAATATCTTACATTATATTTAAAAGACTTCGCAATATGGTAGTCATAGGCGTGGTCTAGGGATACGAACGCTACCCTCGCGCGTGGATTCGAATCCCACTTGGGATGGTAATTAATAACTTAGTTTGAGATTTTGAAAAAGGGACTGGCGCCTGAAAATTTTGGAGTTTTGACTGTCTGTGGCCTTGTGTAACAGATTCTTATTACAATAACGAGTGGTCAGCAATGTTACGATCGTACATGGCTAAATGTAGGTGGTACATTAAAACCAAATGTATGTTCGTAAAATAGAAAATAGAGTGGCTACTCTTGAAAGCGAGGAACTGGAGATACATTTAAACTTTTCGTTCACTTGAACTCTTGTTTGTTGGAAAGCTGTTATGAATTTAATTGCAAACTGAATTAAATTGGATCGCCCTGTTTGTGGTGTATTTCAGATGGTTGTCGTACAGGCCCATGGGAGAGCCTATTCCTGGGACCAGATTCATTTGCTTTAAAGTGCCACTGAAACAGGTAAGTCAGCTGATCATTTCTCATGGTTCGTATGCTGTGTTGATATACGTGGGCCGTTCTTATGTGTGTGATCATATTTATATTGCTACGTGGCATAATGGATGTTTGAACGATTTTTCATTCCAAGAACACGTTTGAGGATAAAAATGTGTATGCATTGTTCGTAAACTACATACTTCAGTTTAATATGTTTTATTATAGTCTAATTATCTTGCGAAGTCTATGATTGCTATTAAATCGTGGTTAAACGTTTTTAGATCTGGCGGAAATATGTGCTGTATTTATTCGGAGCGTTCAGTTCAGTTTACTAGATTATTGTAGATGGTAGATTTTAGCAACTTAAAATAAAAAATTTAGGAATCAGATTTATCAGTTCATAGCACTTTTAATGTTGGGATCTAACATTTTGTAGCATTTTTGGATGAAACATTTTTTATGAAGAGTTCGGTGGTAGAAATTCAATGTCATCAATGTGTTAACGTCCCGCGCCATTGCGTCGTGGTCTGAGGCATCCTGGCTAGAACTCGCGTTACGGAATGAGCGCTGGTTCGAGTCGTTATGAGGGAAGAAATTTTCTCATGAAATTTCAGCCAGTGCATGGGACCGGTGTCCGCCCATCATCGTTGCACTTGAGGAGCTACGATAGGTAGCGAAATCCGGTTACGGAAACTAGCTATAACGGCTGAGGGATCATCGTGTTAACCACATGATACCTCCCATTCTGGTTGGATGATCGTCCACCTCTGCTTCGGCATGTGGACGTGAGGCCAGCAGCCGGATGATCAGTCATGATCCTTCATGGGCTGTCGTGCCTCGGATTATTATTATTATTATTATTATTATTATTATTATTATTATTATTATTATATTATTATTATTATTATTATTATTATTATTATTATTATTATTATTATTATTATTATTATTATATCAATCACCCGCTACCACATGCAACGTGTTTGTGAGTGAATATTGTACCTAAGCTTTGAACCTTACGACCAAAATAAATCATTTGAAATTTACCGGTCACTCACTGGCAGGGTTACAATAAAAGAACTGTATCTTATAGCAGCCGTTGCAGTGCACGTTGCAATGAGTAAACGGTTTTAATGAATAACTACAGTAACATTTCAGCCCCCTTTTCTCCGTATACCATCTTGTAGAGACATGGAATTGGGACGCGAACAGAATACTTGCCTACCTTTCGGTGCACCTTCAGCATTTCCTCCCCCTGTTCTTACTGCATTCTTACCTTTTTCTTCTCGTCTTCGTTTTTATTCTGTTTTTTTTAATAGATAATCTATTTCCAACAGAATGCTCTGTGTCGCAACAGATCGCTGCTATTGTTGTTAAACACACTGCAAAGCTCGAGAGCTCCCAACCAATTGGGTCGGTACTGTCGGGTTCGTCCCAGCAGTAACTTGAATGAAACATGAATGAAAACGTCTGAATTTGCAAATGTGACCTAATTGTGTGTATATATACAGGATGTTCGCATGGTTATATTACAAACCTCTTGTGATCGTAGAGCATACCAGAAGGAACTATTTCTCATGAGGAACCTGTGTCCGGAAGTGTGCCGTTAATCGTGATAAGTAGGTATTCAAAGTGATTAATAAATGTGTCCGTCTTATCCTGCATCAGGACATATCAGTTGGTTGAGTTGCTTGCCGTTAAGGCGCTTTTGATTAGTAGGCTGACATCACGTACGTTTACGATACCCGAACAACAACTTTCATTCAGAAGGTAGCCTTTGCCATCGAGGTCTTCACATCAGTTTAAATTTGTTGATATATGTTTCAGTACCGGTATCAAAACTTGCTCATAGGCACTTTGCATGTGAGCCACGTGATAAAAATATTGCGCGTACACGTCTAAGAGGCTATCATCTCTTAACTGCTTTTTATGTAGCAATAGCATTCATCCTAATATACTTAGACAGACTTGTCCTGACCAAACAGTGTAGGCGATCTAGAGCTTGTAAATGATTATTTATAATGAGTAGGGCTAGGATTTTGATGATCTATAAATCATGAAAAAATGTCCTAAAACAATGCATTTATGAACTAAAAATCTTTCAAAAATGCTCTAAAAATTGACCTTACGTAATTGGCTTAGTAGGAATATTAATATTTAGATTAGTAATTAAATTAAATTCTAGTACCAACATTCAGGTTTATTTAATTTTACATAATTTTTCTAAGTAGTACACTTTAATTATTTTACCTGATGTAGTTTCATGTAGTCCACCACAAGGCCACTCTTATCCGGAAATAGCAGGTAAAGAGGAGTCTATATGAAAGGGGTGGTTGGACTGATGCATTACGTGGGGGTGTACTACGTTAGAATACAATATTTGTGTAGAAAAACGATTAAAATAATATACAAAATAATGGATATTAATTGAAAAAATATGTAGAGAAAATATCAAAGAAAATAAATAATATTTTACATTTATAATGGGGATCTATGGCCAAACTTAAATGAAAATACCCCAAAAATGACCGAATGAAACAAAAAAGTTCTTATGAGTTGTAAGAGGTAAAAAATGCACAAAAATGCTCTAAAAATATGTTTTAAAACACTCAATTTATCACATAACATATAAATATTAAAGCAGCATTGTTTCTGGCGTACTAGAAAAAAGATGCAATTTCATCAAAACCCTAGCCCTAATAATGAGTACTAAGCCATAGTGACCATACGTATTTGACTTGATTTGACATGTTTAATGTAATGATATACCGCATTAGTTTTGTACATCCCTAAGCGGAAGGGAAGCCAAGTTCATGCGATATAAACACATCCGAAATATTGTGGAAGGAGTGAACTGGATTACATTTACCTCTCTTTCTTTATGCCCATGTCTGCACTAAACACTAAAATCATTTAAGTAACTGTAAGCTTATTCACTCAGTGTAGAACTGATTGAATATTGCTGAACAGGGAAGGTACTCGAATAACCGCAGCTTTACTTTACCGGTTGGCGACACGTTCACACCTGATAACAGAGAGAAAACTGACTCACGAACGAATAATCTCTCTGTAGTAACACAGTCTAGTACATACAGTCCCGAAGCTTGAGGCGTTTTTTTTTTATTTCTCGCAAGACAATGCTCCAAGTGGTTAGCAACTGAGAGTACTAGGAACAATAGACTATGCCGGTACTATTTCGCATTGTCTGTGATGAGACGATAGTAGCGATCCTAGTGGCTAGCAACTAAAGTTCAACTGTCATTTGATGCATATTCCCTACGTATTGAGCTTCGTGACTGTATATACTAGACTGTGGTAGTAATCTTTATTGTATCCCTTTCATTATTACTCATGTCTTAATTCCTCGTTCTCCTTTTCATTTTCGCGTTTCTGTTTCTTTTCGTTTTCCTCCAACTTTCTCTTCTCGTCTTCAATTCGTTCTTCTTTACTTCAGTGTTTTAAATATCTGCTTGTTCTATCTCTTGAGATTCTCCGCCTTACGTGATCTTTCTTGGCTCTTTATTTAGTGGTTCACTTGACGACTGGATAAGAAGCCAAAAGGCAGTGAACCTACTACTTATCTCGCTCTGCAGTAACGACATTGTCATAATTGTATAATGAGGCGTACAATTAAATATGAATCGTGTCTCTGACGGAAAGCAGTACGAGAACTCTGCGGTCAGCTCATCACTTATGATGATGAATGAATCCATTTAGCAATTCATCCCCTCTGTCTCTTTGGTCTCCTCACCTAGTAAATTGTGGCCTGCGTTCAACCCCCAGCGGCGATGGAAGATTTGTTTTCTAAGAAAACAGTGGAGACTCCTCCCGTCCAACCTGGGAACAATTTAGTGACTTGGTTTCGCCTCCTTTCTCTTCTTATTGAAGTCTCCGAACTCGCCGAAAAACTTGACTTTCGTAATTTATTGGCGCGGAGTTTATATTTCTAAAAGAACTCCACTGGCTCGGAGCGTGGAATTTTTATTCGTAGCTTGATTCATTTACCGATTTTATGGTGGAATTTGATGCGAGAACTGCTAATGAGACCTCCCTTAAAATGCGTACGCAAATCCCCACAGGAGTTAAATATAAAAAAATGTAGCTGTTCATACTGACTGGAAGGGTGTGAAAAACTTGAAATGTCACATTAAGAAACAACAGCGAGTACTTGGGTAGATTATAGTCCGGATCACCTTACTTAATACCCTAAGGGTGAAACCTCAGATCACATATAACAGATTGATCAGCCTTATGGGCTCTGAAGGCAACAAATTTTATCAGTTTCACTATGCTGCCATCTAGCGACTGCAGAAGAATTCACGTTATAACTCTTATTTGAATTGCATGAAGAAACCGTACTTCCATGTAGCAGTCGTTACAAATCGACAGTAGCGATCCTAGTGGGTGTTCTCTTCCACATGTTACCGTTTTTAACATGGGGATGGCCAATCTGTTACATATGTGATCGGTGTGAAACCTAACCATTTTTCTCGTATTATTACATATGCTAGTGTATTATAGTGATTTTATATATGTCAGGTTGAATTTTCTTTCACCAACTTTGTTTCAAATTTCGAGTACCGACAAATATGACAACTGGCAGTTATTTTCTAACTGTTATGTTGACAGCAGGAATTTTGATTTGTAGTAAAGGAAACTGATGAAATGGAAGTATAACTAGGCTTGTGAAATTTGAACGTAATTAATAATTAATTAGCAATACCAGTATTAACCATACCTACGCATACGCAGACAACCCTAAGCCTAAAAAATGGTAAGGAAAATGTTGCCAGGGTCAGGACATACACACAAATTGCGTGGGTCGCAATGTACGTATTACAATTCAGGTGGTGGACCGCAATGTACGTACCACTGTCCAGATGGTGGGCCGCAATTTATGGGAAAAACAGGTTAGGGGCCGCAATTTACCGACACAGATCGAATGCACGCCCTAATGCGGTTCCTAATGAGCAGGTACAGGCGCCTACCGCCGGATTAGGGGAATTTACTACTATCAGTATGAATGTTTCAAAGTAGTTAGTGGAATTTACTATCTTTTAGGGGAATTTACATCTGCCCGAGCTGCGTTCGGCTCTTAGGGAAATGCACATAGGCTTACACATTTACAGCATATACAGAGTGTTTCTGGGCTGGTGTTATAAACTTTCAGGGATGATGGGGAAGGGCACATGTATCAATTTGAGATAAGGAACTCTGGTCCGGAAATTATTGAGTGGAAAGTTATAAGCAAAAATAGTTGTGTGGAAATGGAATTGTAATTTCGCACCACGTGTCCTCCTTCCCTTAACCTTTGGAACAGTCGTGGAAAGATGGTATGGGCCGGATGTCTCCTACGTGGGCACTTGGACCGATATAATCTGTGAGCTTGTCTACTTTTCCCATTGACTCATCCGTATTCGAAAATCAGGTCTGCATATTCCATTCTCGTGTACTCCTCCATTTCATAGGACTGATCGACTGGACACTGCAACTTGTACACATACACTGCTGTCTACAAACGTGTATATCAGGACCGACCATGTCCGTTACACATTACGCTATCTGCATTGCTTCAGTGTAGTTTCCTGTCCCCACCCCCCAGACAGCGCACTGAATGGAATACTGTAAGTAGACAACGTAAACGTTAGATTAATAGAGTATGTATAAGATGTACAGATAAATACACATGAATAAAGTGTACAGAGGAGTAAAATTATTTCGTTTCCACACAACTATTTTTGCTTATAACTTTCGACTCAGGCATTTCCGGACCAGGGTTCCTTATCTCAAATTTATACATGTGCCCTTCCCCATCATCACTGAAAGTTAGTAACAATATCCCGGAAACACTTTTTATAGTGCCGTCGTCTGAATTCGAACCTAGCTCTCCAATGAATGAATCAGTGATATGCGCAATCCCTTTGTCACACGAAGCTATCTAGTAATTTCAACCTCAGTGTGTTCCTTTTAAAAACTGTTGCTGAAACAACAGAATTACTTTAAATTCTTTATTTTATAATGGAGCTCTGAAACTAATGGACTTGGAAACAATTAAGACTTCTGGAGATAGCTGAATAATTATTGATTTTACTGTGATCAGCACATTGATTTCTACTCTCTGTATGCTTCTCTATTCACTTTCAACAAGTTATTGGCAATAGTACAATATATTTACGATGCCAATGTATTGAGGTCTATTTTGTATGCCAACATCACGTATTCAGTATTACTTCATAGCTATGCAAACTTACGTCGTTTTAATTTGTTTTTAATATTTGACATGATCTTTTTAATGTTGTTTTGGATGATTAATATTGTCACTATGCCATATTTTTACTCTAGTTATGTAAAGCAAAGTTTTTGTAATTGATTTTAGATGTTATCTGTTATATCTCGTACCGGAAGATGCCCTACAAAGGGCGAAAACGTTAGTATTAAGACTAAATAAGATTTAACACATCAGTGTTTTCTTCTTTTATATGTAATCAGTGCTTAAGTCATAAGACGGAATAAATAATTAATTATATTTTGATAGGCCTATATGTTATTAATTCTTATCAGTATATTTAGCCTACACTGCACAGTTCTGCTTTCATAAGCAATTAACATATCTTGACGAATTACATTTTTTACACGTCAGTAGATTTGAAAGCGTTAATATTGTTTATCGAAATGACAGAAGCGAATACAGCCGATTTCAAGGAGAGATTCCTTACTGTGGTGTTTACAGAAACACGGCATTAATGTTAAGGGTTCTCATTTTTCATATTTTTCAAGAACCATTAAGAGAATGTTCCGAGATGATACATAATTTTTATATTGCCTGTGCTTAGTCTGTTTGATGTGGGTTGGAAGGTTTTTGTAGATGCAGTAGGCTTAATGTCAGATATTTAACCAAAACATTTTTCCCGTAAGTTTTTATGAGGTATCTTGAAGAATGTTCTACACATAAGTTTACAAATGACATTTTAACGAAATAATATTGTAATTTAATTCCACCTACTTTTTGTGTTTTCCGAATCGCATAAAACATTTTTGTTGGTATTTTGTAATGAAATTCCTGTACTCTGTGGGATATTCTTTATTGCCAGTCAAGCCTCCGACCTTTATCCTTTCTCAAACGGTGTGGCATATGCGTTCTAACGAAGTAAAATATCTTTTACGTTGAACCAAATGAGAATTTTGTATAACTTTTGATTGCAATGAATTGTCGGAATAGATTAATTTTAAAATATTTGAATTTACTCACAACAGTTTTCGGATATTGGGCCCCGTTGTTAGTAGATATAATATCGGTATGGGTCAGCATGGAACAGAATAATATCTGCTGAAGATTTATACATAACACGGTCAGCAAAGGTGACCGTTTTATATGTGGATCTTCAGCAGATATCGTTGTGTTCCATGCTAACCTATTCTGAAGTTTACTACTAACAAAAGTATGCTAGGTACAGTTTTTGTAATTCATTGTGGAAAAAATTCTGCCAGAATGGATATCTGGTATGAATTAATTTCTAGATCAGATTTCGATATTTTTTTAGTTAAATTACTGACAACTGTAAACCATTACCTCTCGGAGTTTTCTTTAAAACTATCACATGAGGTCTCAGCATTCCTGTGGGGCATAATAGAAGGCGTTTTCTCTTACATGTCAGCACATATAGGTTGTATACACACAATTTATCGCATTATTTACATGAGTCTGAGCGTGTCATGCCGAATCCCGAATGAAACTTCTTGGGGAAAAACGTCTTCATACAACTTTTTTTGTGACTGTAAGTAGTTCTAGAGATCTAGACCATTGTAATAAAAAACTCAAACATTTTGATTAATGTCGATCAGGATGTAAGTATTCTTTTTTCTGTGTGTGTGTATTCAACTATAGAAAATTATTAATATTAGCTCTAATTTTATGTTTATTTCTCCCTTTATTCTCTTGATCTATTCATACCTTTGCATCTCATGACAATTGACTTTAAATCTCTTTTATGAAACAACATTTTCCAAAATCTGTAAGCCTATCCAAATAAATAAATAAACAAACAAATAAATAAATAAATAAATAAATAAATAAATAAATAAATAAATAAATAAATAAATAAATAAATAAATAAATAAATAAATAAATAAATAAATAAATAAATAATCGGAAGTAAGTCAATCAATCATAGGTAAATAAATAAATCAATAAATAGTAGACATAATAGCCTAAATAAAATGCACGAAGAATTAGTCACTGTTCATTGTAAAATAATGCAACATGACCAAAGAAATAGACCCTTATCCCACTCACTTATTGCAGACCGCTTTTTTTACATCCTTTTGTGATCCTCTTGTAGAAGTGTATCCTTTTTCACGATTTATTTTAAACTTCCTCACATTATCCTTCGAGTGTTTCGTGTCTGTTCTTTTTCTCAGCTTTGTAAAATTCATGTTGCTATATCCATAGATCCTTATTCCAAAGTAAGCATTCTAATGTTAATATTTTTCAACTGCCATATAATGTGAGATAACATATTATTCTATAGCTAAAGACCCCTAAACCATTCCTAACTGAACATGTGACCTTAGATTCTTATTTCGAAAGAGTTATTCAATTATAGTGAGGGGAGATGGGAATCTCTCCCCCCCCCCCCCCAAATGCTACAGTATTGCCTTGTCCACTATAAATTTCACTTGTACTCGTCGGAATGTGAACTCAGAACTATCATGACAGTCGACGCTCTAACGAAGTGCTCAATGACAGTTTTAAATAGTATAATTGACCAGAATTGGGACTGGAGTTTTCCTTGTTTTTCATTCCACTGTTGTTCCATTATAATATTATCACAGTCTAGTATATATAGTCACGAAGCTCAATACGTAGTAAATATGCATCCATAGATAGTTGCTAACCACTAGGATCGCTAATATCGCCTCATTACAGACAATGCGAAATAGTTCCGGCACAGTCTATTGTTTCTAGCACCCTCACAACTCAAGCTTCGTGATTGTATACGAGTATACTAGACTGTGATATTATCATGTTGTCTCTGAGTAGCCTTTGTAGTGAAATGAAGAAGTATCAACTATGTAAATTATTGTAAATGGAAAAAATTGTGGTATGTGTTGCTGACATACAGATTCGATATTATGCAATCACTGAGAAGAACATGTTTACGTATTTGGACAGACAACACTTGGCAGTTGCAGCTCATGATGAGATGGTGAGAGAAGTTGTTGAGCGTGCGTCTGCGTATCTTTTCATGAGGACGAGACGAGTTCATTGGCGGTGCGTAAAGAAAGGAAGACGGATGGGCACCTCTGCGGGTGTCCCCGACTTGAGAGAGGGGCTGATTGTTTCTTCTACTTTCAGTTTCCACCCCGTTGTGCCAAGGAAGGGTTGAGAACATCGCGAGTTTTGTGGGACAATGCCGAATTAATGCTGACTGTCGCTTGCTTTTATCACGCTTATTGACTGCTTAACCCTTTGCGACAAGGAAGCCGACATTAAGATCTTAAACAGTTTAAACCTCGGATGTGGGGTAATTATTTAACATCCCTTTTAAGATACAGATGGTAATGGCTGGTGGTTACTTGACCTTTGCTTTAGGAACTCGGAACTCCGAAGAGTCACGGGTCTGAATACTGACACCGGCATTGGCCGCATGCACATGGAATAATCCTCCAACCCCTAATTGTTTTGCCTGACTTGGCGGTCATTTTTCAGATCTGACTCTGCCAGCTTCAACCCCTCCACCTCATGTCCACAGATCGTGGATCGTGGATGTTATGTGCCTCATATGTTTATGTTGTAACCCAGAAACTGCTTCTTTATCAGGAAAATCTGTTCTTGAAGCAAGAAATATATGAGAAATTTATTGCTGTATATAGCATTTAACTTACCATGTGATTTGTTTTTAGGGCACATCTGTGTAAATGACCAGTTGTTGACATAATACATGTTATTTTGCACTATTGCACTAATATACTATTAAAAGTACAGTACGATTATTTAGTCCTGACAGTCGCCGGCGATGTGCGCCTGGGTCAGGCGAGTCCATTTAGTTACGCCAAGGGGTGTTTGGGTTAGTCACTCGCTTGTCTTCGGAGCGATCGGATGTCATGCGTGCGGTAGAGCGGTATGTTTCTAGTACATTAAGCTGTATTGCATTCCTTTACCGACCGCTCGCCCTTATCTCTACTCCAGAGCTCTCACTACTCCTATTACTTCCCCTCTTTCGCGTCGCCGAGCTGTCACTACTAAATAATCGGTCTGTACTTGTATAAAATCAATGATCAGTTCAAAAAGAGAAATGTTACAATGTGCAAAAGGCAAAGAAAATGTTGAGTCTTCAGTCTCCAGAATTACTGTTGGTAAGGATGAGGAATTTTGGAACAGGGTGATTTGGTCAGATGAGACAGAGATAAATCTTTATGGTTCCGATGACATTCATAGGATATGGAGAAAGCCTAACACAGATAACGACAGAAACAACACATTACCTACAGCGAAACACGGAGGTGGATGCATATTGTGGGGATGTATGTCTGCAAAGGGTGTGAGGAATATTGAGTTCAAAGATGGGATTATGGATAATAATGTGTACAATAACATTTTAAGGTCAAATGTTAGGCAGAGTGCTCAAAAATGGGGATGCCGCTTGTGTATATGTATGTTCCAACAAGACAATGACAGTAAACATACTGCTCAAATCACTAAGGATTGGCTCATATGAAACATAACCCAACAACTGCGAACACCTCCCCAGTCACGAGACTTAAACCCTATAGAACATTAAATTTGTTGGAAATTTTGAAAAGGAGTGTGAGAAAGCAGAAGTGTACAGCCATGAGGATATCAAACGTGTAGTGAGAGAAAAATGGGCTAAAATCAAACAAGAACAGTGAAAAAACTTGGTAAAATGAATGAGAAGGAGATGCCAAGTAGTAATAAAGTCGAAAGGTTATGCTACAAGATATTTGTTTTTAAAAAGTGTAAATAATCAAAGTGTACAAACAAGACTGTTACATAGAAATTGGACAAGTTTTTGTTTATTTTGTTTTGTTTAATGTATTCAGACGTTTATATTTTATTTTTTGACTTCAATATATTCCAAAGATCCATGTGTAATAGTTCCCTCATTTGAAAAGAAATTAAAGTATGCAGGGTGATTCATGTCACTGTACAAACTTCGTGGTGTAATGTAGAGGTAAATAAGAGGAAAATGTTATATAGCATTTTTCTGAAATTGGTTCATTTCAGAGTTATGCAACAGAGTAGGGATTACAAGTGCAATAAAAACAAAACAAAATCAATTCCTCCCAGAGTTTAACTAAAGGAAGAGATCACAAATACAACACAAACAACGTAAGTACATTTACCCCAAAACATGTTCAAAGTGACGTCCATTAAGGTGAAGACAGTGACGAGATCGTCGTGGTACTGCTCTTGGAATGTTGCAGACCCCGTTCATCTCATTCCGCATAGTTTCAAAGCCATTTTCAATTCGCTGCTGTAGTTATACTACGTTGGAATTTCAGTACCATAAACGAGCGCCTTGAAACGGCTCCGAAGGTAGAAGTCCAGGGGGTTAAGGTCTGGTGACCTGGCTGGCCAAGCAACAGGTTATGCACGACTTATCCACTTATCGAGATATGCAACATTGAGATACACCCTTGCATCACGACTAAAATAAGCAGGGGCAACATCGTGCATAAACCATAAGGTAGTTCGTGTATCGAGTGGGACATCTTCATGAAGCAGATCATCCAATTCATGTTCCAAAGACTGTCGGTACGCTCGACCAGTCAGACGCGGTGGTAGAAGATGCGGTCCCATTAACCGATTGTCCATACTTATTGGCTCATGTTTTAATACATTATTCGCCATTATTCTGAAATAAAGCAAGTTCAGAAAAAGTGCTGTATAACATTTTACTCTTGTTTTTACCTCTACATTACACTCACGAAATTTGTGCAGTAACTTATGAATCACTCTTTATATTTTAATACGATAAATTAGCGTTTTATTTGGAAAGTAGAACTGTACAAACAACACTGTTATATACTGTATATGTATCTCAAATTTATAAACTCTGGTGTGTGCGTCTGTTTGCACGAGTATCCAATGGCTTACTTGAATTCTTGTATATTATTAAATCTGCACCATGAAATTAGGCCTACGTCTGTAAGTTTGTAATATAACGTTGGTATGAAGGTTTATTTACAAGATAGATAAGTTACATTAATGTTTTTCTTTGTCTAATATGGGAGAGATGAACTGGTACTGTGTATTATTTATACAATAAATATCACTATTTTAAAAATTTGTCAGGGATATTAGGTGTTTACAAGTCAGCTAACACAAAACACCGAAATCGCGCACCGTTTACTTCAGGGTGGTCAAAAGCTCCCCTCATCTCGTTTATTTAAACTTTTGTACATCTTTTAAAAAATAATTTCACGTTTCTCTGTTGCATCGGATGACAGGACCCCCTGCTGGCAGAGGGGCAGCAGAAGCAGATGTTTGACTGGGACCAGATATAAGTTAACTTACTTCATTAAAAATCCTCAAAGAGACCATCACAGTCGTTGCGTAGACACAGACGTGGCTATAGATAACCGTAACATCGGCCTTTCTTTTGCAACATTTCACTGCGGTAGGTCACGTCGGCTAAAAGCCAAAAATTATAAGAGTGAATTATACAGAACAACCAAAATGTGTGTGTCTTCCAGAAAGGAATTCATATACCACACACCGTGGGAAAGTTTAAATGGACGAAAAGTTTGTGTACCGGTATATCAGTGTTGCGTGACGAAAGTGTTAACATTGCAGTTTCCACAGGGAGTCGAAACTATACTTGTACGAGAATGAAGCATTTAGATCATGATTAGACTATTTTCCCTATAGAAGATAACAAATGTCGATTATTTAACGACGCTGTATCAGCTAATAGGTTATTTAATGTCGATGAAATTTGTGGTAGAAAGGTGATATTTGACGAGATAAGGCGGAGGATTCGCCATGTGGTTATCTGATGTTTGCCTTACATTTGAGGAAAACTTTTGAAGAAAACCAATCAGTGCAGTGGGAGTCAAAATCACGCCCAAGCGTGATCAGTAGGAAAACGCACTACCGTCTGAGCTACACCGATGACTTCTGCCTTCGAGATGTAGTATTATGCAGGTCACCAACTAATCTAATAGAAATTCAAATATAATTAAATACAGAAAAATTAATTAAAATTATAAATACACGGTTTTTGCGGATCGTGTGTTTTAATAATTGCTCATGGTTTATGTTCTTCTGGTTTATTTTGTTAAATTAAAGCTAATAAGAAATTGTTTGAGGAACAGCATGTAATCCTCCTAATGCATAATTAGAATTAGATGACCAACCAAAATTATTACAGTATAAACACCTAAACTAGTACAACAAAGAAAAAATAATAAACCAATTCAAAAGAAATGATACTTTGATACAACAATCTGTAGCGGCTTCAACTTAATGTTTCTGATTATGTTCTTTCCGTTATTTGGTACTTTCGACGAACTATCAAACTTTTTAAAAATCAAATGTTATCAGACGTCTAATAAAACAGCCCGTTGCTGTATTAATATTTCGGGCAAATCGCAATATAGCGAACGTAGAAGCTCCGCCCACGACCCCTTCCACTTTTCCCCTACGAGCTCATCAGACACTCTACGTGATAGGCGAGTGTTGTGTGGAATGCACATTTCATGTGGGTGGGGATAACTTCCCCTACTGGCGTTCGCTATATTGCGATTTATCCAATATTTCAATAATATTTAAAGTTTTCCTTTATGTTCATGTTGCTAGGATCGAGTGGATTAAAAGTGTAAAAAATTCACTCGTCGCTTGGCAGCGAGTGATTAATAAACAAAAATTGGAAACGTATAGAGAGTTCCTGAAATGACTAAGTCATTGATGAAACCATAGCAACTTAACGGAGCATTGTTAGGAGTCTTTGTTTAGTCAACTCTCCGAAGACAGGTGTATCACTCATTAGGCAACTAAGCCAGGAGATAATGAGGTTCGGTTGTAGTTCCTTTCCCCTGTCATTGCTACATTACTGACTAGTAAGATATTACATTAATTAGACTTCAGGCAGAACCTCATTTAGAGGAAAGGAGTCTGTATAATATTTAATATTAAAATTATTATAATGGGTCACTGTATTTATTTATTATGATGACTTATTATGAAGTGTTAAATACAATTTTGCATTGTTATTGTACGTAAATGAATTTAATGCACTCGTGGGTGAAATCTACTTTTATTCACTTTGTAATAAATCATGATTTCACCGTTCTTTATAATCTTTCATAATATAGAAATACCTGAACAGGACCGTCCCATTCTAAATACATAGGCTTACATCTCCTCCAGTAGTAAAATATTGAAACTAATTGAGAGCTTTCTGTTCAGAATTTTTTCATGTAATTTACTTTATATCCAGTAGCCGCTCGGGCCCTATGGGATAAAGATGTGAAAGAGAGTGGCGTGCGGAAAGCTATGGGAGCTACAAATGAGTTCCAATTACAATACTAATGCAGTAGCGTGCTATCATGTGATTAGTCTGCAAGTGTAGATTCTATAACGCTAAATTATGAAAACTCTGTTGATAAGTTATCGTTCAGATTTCTTTTGATCACTACTAGAAGTGAAGTCATTCCTATGCAAACTGTAACCCAGTTTCGCTTTACTATAGATTTATGAGTACCAAGTTTTAAATATTTTAATGCCTTTTGCCATTAATATTTTATGTTGGTGACCATGGGTTCCCTGTCTAAAACTACCCATCCAAGACTTTTCTATTGTCAGTGAAAACATTGCGTTGTTGTTCATAGAAACACCAAGTAGTGTACCCATAGTATAGGCACTAGAGATGAACAACGATCGAGTAAACGAGACTCAGCACCCGCAAAGCCGAAAACCCGCACGACAATGTTGTATTACGTCGCGTCCTTGACGTAAAGACTGGTTTGAGTCTTCCGAGACTCGATATTGATAATCTCCCGAAGTCCCGAAGTCTATAGTTGTTTATACCTGACTGAACTTTTATCTACTTTGGCAACTGTTATATATGTATAAGCAATCAAGTAGCCTATTTGAAACATCATCTCTACCTTTCAATGTATAATAATCCGTTCCCCAGTCTTTATTTAATTACTAGGTCCTTATTAAAAGGCTAGGAATTTTCTTTTCATATATTTAAGATCAAGTGTGCAATCTCAAGTAAAAAGATATTAATGTCATGTTTTATGTTTCTTAGAAATGCAAATTTATTTGAGAATTTGTTTTTTTTTTTTTTCTATTTATATAACCATAGGTAATATATACTAGAACCAGAACATTTTGATGACTAAGATACTGTTCTGTTTTGTCTTTTTGTTTGAGGGTCATTCCACAGTAAGTGGTCCTGTGACTAACATTGTATTTTATTATTGTTTACTCAGTAAATAATAATATTGCATTGAGCTAATATGAAATTATTAGCAGATTTTGAGCTGGATAAAACTAAAAAAACAGGACATGAATATATTTATTAGTTTTAGATACATAACATTCTGAATGTCCCTTGACTAACGACACTTACTGTGGAATGACCCTTCATTTAAACATTTACGTTATTTATTTCAATGATATATGTTATTCAAAGTTACTAAATCTTTCCACGCCGACCAAATGCTATTTCGAGAACGACGAGCGAGACCCGAAGCGCAGCGAGAATGACGAGCCGAGACTCGAAAGACAAATGCAGCGAACACAGCGAGCGAGAGCGGCAGTTAGTTTTGTTCATCTCTAATAGACACTATAGGCTATAATGCCTCCCATACATCGCATTGCGTTATAAGTCGTAGGAAAGGAGGAGGTAAAAAACATGAAGAAAGGAAAGAATTATTGCTGTCATTATTATACTTTTTTATTAATTACAGTACATATAAAGGAAAGATACATTTTTATCAGCTACTGTTATCGCTTACAGAGGAAATGTTTTACTATTATAGATATGAAATAGGTACATGGATTTAGAGTAGCAACTCTTTCAGTTAAAAAAAATATATATATACCATATAAATATTGGACAACTTGTCGAAACAAGACGTTGAAGCTAGATGATTACTATTACTATTATACTGCTGCTGTTTCTACTAATGCTACTGCTACGAGGCTGGTTTAACTTTTTATGATGCAAGGTGTATCCCCTTAGTTGGTCGCTTTGTTTTGACGAGTGTACTGTCCACATCTGTGGAGTAACGGTCAGCGCGTCTGGCCGCGAAACCAGGTGGCCCGGGTTCGAATCCTGGTCGGGGCAAGTTACCTGGTTGAGGTTTTTTCCGGGGTTTTCCCTCAACCCAATACGAACAAATGCTGGGTAACTTTCGGTGCTGGACCCCAGACTCATTTCACCGGCATTATCACCTTCATTTCATTCAGACGCTAAATAACCTAGATGTTGATACAGCGTCGTAAAATAACCCACTAAAATAAAAAATCGAGTGTACTGTGTTCCGATGGCAATAAACTGGTTATAAATGTTGCCAATATAACAATTTTAAATATATATTATGAATACTTATTAATTACAGCATTATCAGTATAACATTGATCATATTACTGAACTACAATATTGTCTTTTTGTATAGCCGATTTACAATTTCAGTCCGAGACAAAGTAGCCATGTTAGCCACAATTGTTCAGTTGTGCAAAGGAAGCTTTTAATAGAAAAAGGAGCATCTTCTCTGGAAAAAGAACTGAAGAAGAGACTAGTAAAGTGCTTTGTGTGAAGTGTGGCATTGTATGGGGCAGAAACATGACATTACGACGAAGTGAAGAGAAACGAATAGGAACATTTGAAATGTGGATATGGAAAAGAATGGAACGTGTGAAGTAGACAGAATAAGAAACGAATTTGTGTTGGAAAGAGTAGATGAAGAAAGAATGATGCTGAAACTGATCAGGAAAAGAAAAAGGAATTGGCTGGGTCACTGGCTGAGAAGAAACTTCCTACTGAAGGATGCACTGGAAGGAATGGTGAACGGGAGAAGAGTTCGGGGCAGAAGACGATATCAGATGATAGACGACATTAAGATATGTGGGTCATATGCGGAGACGAAGAGGAAGGCCGAAAATAGGGAAGATTGGAGAATGCTGGGTTTGTAGTGAAAGATCTGCCCATGGGCCGAAAACATCTATGTATGTAATGTATGTATGTATGTATGCATGCATACATGCATGCATGCATGTATGTATGTATGTATGTTCAGTTGTTTAATAATGATAGACGTTGCCAATCCTATTACGTTTGAATATGAAAGACACAGGCTGTGTGTGATGTGACACGGCCGTGGTTGTGAACAGATCAGGTAGCAGAGGGAATTTGTTGTCAATGGTTTTCAGTTTAATGTTCAA
This sequence comes from Periplaneta americana, assembly GCF_040183065.1. NCBI lineage: Eukaryota > Metazoa > Arthropoda > Insecta > Blattodea > Blattidae > Periplaneta > Periplaneta americana. The sequence continues at coordinate 149,515,957 of NC_091119.1, read as the reverse complement.
CCATTATATTTATATGTATATATGTTAAACCAAAAAGCAGATGTGGTATGCATTTTGTGCTTAAACATTTAATTTAAACTAATAAACATTTAATTTAAACTAATAAATCATTACGTGCCACGCTTCTGTGGGGAGTAATATGGAAAAAAGAAGTATTGTTCGTGTAATAGATATCTGTAATACCGATTGGGCTGTATAACAATAAGTTGTAGTTCCGATTATTTTCCACCATTGGCTGCAAAATTCGCTTATATACAGGATGGAAGGGGACCGATGCACCAAAATTTAAGAGGTGATTCTACATGTTAAATGTAACAACTTTTATTACACTTTTCTTTCGATGAAGTGCCGTTAAGCAGGAAAGAAAATAGTCTTTGCCCAATGTTTGCAGCGTTCTATTGGAGTAATGGCCCGAGAGAAATGGTTGATTGCTGTACAAGCATGTCTGTAAAAATAATCTGAACAGTTAATGCCTTGAATTTTTTTTTTTGCATATCAACAATTTAGCCATGAATTTAAATTGAATAATTGCGGAAATCGTTAAAATAAATCTTGCAAGGTAGCGCATTGTCGCCCGTCACCGATTGAGTACAGCAGAGGAGAAGAAGGTAAGGAATGCAGGCCGAGCTTGGTAGAGTTATTGCAGTAGCCGTGATGTCAAATGCTTCATAGAAACATAATGGTTTCCTCTGAAACTGTCAATGTTAGAGAAATCTTATTCAGTTTTTCAAATCCTCCTCATGATCTATTACCAGTTTCATTTTGGTGTAGAGATTACTATCCACTCTGTGTAAATTTAAATAGTCTCTTGAAAGTAGACCTGTATGTACAGTATATTGAGTTGGAGGCCTTTCTATGTTATTTGTTTATACTGATGTTATTCTACTGCTGCTGCTGCTGCTGCAGTTTTCGTTAATTATTTAATGACTAAATTTTAAAGCTTACACGTCAGAAAATTAATAATGTGTGGGTCATTTAATTTAATTAACTAGAAAATGTGCAATTAATTCGGTATAGTGGAGAATGTGAAATGTTCCGCCACTGTCATGTTTAATGGTAACAAAACTCTTCCGCATATTTACAGCTGACCGACAATGTCACCGTGAGTAATGTGGAATGTGCAATTATTTATTTTCAATTCAGTTTCACAACCATTTGGTAGCTTATAACTCACCCATCCTGTCGCGTGTAATTAATGTTCTTTTCTTGCCAATGATTTGATGACGGACAAATTTGTTCCTACCTATCTCATTTCCCATTTTCAAGGTGCGAAATTTCAAACTTGTTTCATTTTACTCTCGTGACATTCTTTTTATCGTATCATATAGTGTTCAAAAAATTCTGTAAAGAAAATATTACTGACTTTGTTCCCTTCACATCTCTTTCTTAATCTGCTTTCTTAAGAAAATAATGCAGTCCTATAAAAATGTTACCATAAGTCTGTGAAATAATTACTACAGCCCATGGAGGGCCAAGACCGACCAGCCGATTGCTGGTCTCATGTCCAGATGCCTCAGCGGAAGTGAGCGATCATCCAAACAGTAAGAAGGTAACGTATGGTCAGCACGATGATTCAGCCGTCATAGCTGGTGGGCACCGGTCCCGTGCATTGGACAAAATTTCATAAGGATTCGAACCAGCGCTCATTCCGTAACGTCAGTTCAGGAATGATGCCTTAGAACCTTAGATCACGACTGTACAAGTCGGAACAAAAAGCCTATACAAATAGGCCTGTTATGTGTATGTGTGTATAAGTATGTATATGAATATAAGGCCAGAATGTTATCTAGTACTACACCAAGCTCGAAGTAAAAAAATTTTTCTACCTCCCTGCGAATTTAGTCGAAGGAAATCCTCTCTGGGCAGACGAATGCACAGACAATAAAGACATCGATCCATAAAGGGTCCTTAGCCATTTCTTCTGATGTCTCATGTATATCTTACCAAAAGATTACCTGATCGCTGGGTTGTAAATCTCCCTTCTCCCCTCACGTAACAAATCTTACAGAAGTTGAAATGAAAAAGCGTATACTTAAATCTCATTATACAGGTTGAAGCTTAATTAGTAATGTCATTAATTTCAGGATTTCAAACAAAAGGTTTAATACAATTTTGCTCATTTTTGCTTCGCTTTCGAGATAAAAATTGTTTTATATGAAAAAATTTCATAGCGTGTTTTGGAAAAACCATTGAATTAATTCCCAATGTGCTTAGTCAGTTTAAGAGCGCAGTGTATTATGATAAAAATGATTTAAAGAATTTTAGTAGTTTTGTCCTTTAAATGTGCAGAAATTTGATCCAAATGTAACTTCTCATTCTGCAAAGGAATTTTACAATGTTACTTTTGTTCGTATCAAATTTCTGCACATTTAAAGGACAAAACTAAAATTCTTTCGATCATTCATTATCATAATACACTGCTCTCTTAAATTGGCTGAACATATTGGGAATTAAATCAATGGTTTTCCCAAAGCATGCTATGAAATCTTTTATATAAAACAATTTTTATCTCGAAAACGAAACGAAAACGAGCAAAATTGTATTAAACTTTTTGTTTGAAATATCTCAAAGAATAACCCTCTGAAATTAATTATATTATTTACGGTTCAGCCTGTATATCAGTATGTAAGCCGTTGAGAGCAAAAGTGGTGTAAGTCAAAAATGGGTAAGTAAACATTCTGTAAAATACAGCGCAAATTAGCAATTAATATTAAATTTATTTAAACTATTAGTAGTTAGTGGATAGCACGAAGGCCATATTAATGACTACTTTGCGCTGTATTTTACAGAATTTTTACTTTAAACTTCATTACCCAATTTTGACTTACACCACTTCTACTCTGAACGGCTCATATATTGTAACGTTCACATCACTTTTAGCCACTTATTTTTGTAAATAGAAAATTTATTAGAAATCATTAAAATATATTAATGACTATTTAATGTGAATTTGTGTAAAATTAATAACATTTCTCCTTTAAACTGTACAGTTTATAAATGTAAATTCAATGTTATTGGGATTATATAGGATCCTTTTTGTGCGCGATTTTGAAAACGAAAAATTACGTTAATTGTGTGATTAGTAACGAAAACATTCGTAACATAAAAGAACTAACTTGTGACTTGGGTTGAAGTGTTGCGTCATGAATGATAACGTGTGTGTTATCTTCGCAACATTATTTATGTTATTTATAATTCCATGAGAATGAAAGTCAAAGTTTTCGAGAAAACCACCACATAAATTCCATACAATAGACCCTACATAGTTGTTTTCTCTTTGAATTAAAGCGACGGACATATGACTGCACTCAGATTATTTTATATCTTTGTGTTTAGTTTCGAAATTTGCTAGCTACCCAAGAAAGGGGCCGAACATAAAATTTGATATACGACGATAACCTAGAGAACGAAAAAATTTTATAGTTGATGGAGTGAAATACGAGTATTATGCTTTAGCGCAGATTTTAAGTTACTGGGAGTAATGATACGTGTAGGCGTGTCACATCTCCCATTTGGGAATAGGTCGCCTGCCTGTAAAGGTATGGCCCCGGGCTATTTCACTTGCTGTGTGAATGTGAGAAAAGAAACTGGCGGCGAAGCTCGTTGCTTGGAAGATAATGCTGGCAGCGCTAATCTGTCTACATCAAACCATCAGCCCACACACCCACCGCGGCGCCACATCTCTGCATTCGTTGCAGCTAATAACGTACCAACTAGTACGGTGCCTAATCACGGATTAATTAAATATAAACAAGTCGGGATCCTCTGACAAAAAAGAAGGTAAATTAGTTCTTCTGTTTAACGATTCTTTTATAGTACAGAGAATATTCAACTCCGGTGAGTAATGGGATAATGGTAATAAAATAATGACTACGGCCAAAATTTGTATGCAAATGCATATTTTTACTGGCCAGTTGAAAGTCATGCCAAACTTTTTTTTTAATGTTTGAACGTTTTGTGATTTTCAGGATGTTGCTATGTAACCCTCTGGATTGTTTGGTTATCAGCACACAGTATTTTTTGATTGACTGTACTCGTTGGCTGGAAATACCTTGCATACTGTACTCCAACCAGGAGAAAGTCTCAGGGAAATGAGACGCAGAAGGGAAATGCTGTGAATGAATGTTGATGTCATAAGATGTCATAAGGTCACACACGTGGGTACACGCATCTCCATTGGCTAATTCTCAAAGCACAAACGATAACACTGATACACACATACTTATACTACCCTAGTTACAAAATTAGATAACGGTTAATATCCTGGTCTTTTAATGTCTCCATACAGGAAATAACATATGCAGGAGAGCGCATGTTTATTTTAAACTGACGTTATAACGGTAATATTATCTATCTACTTCCCTCCAATAGATGACGCAATAGTAAGCACATTCCTTTCACGGTTAATCTCCTGGTTGGAGAACAGTATGAAGAGTAGCTGTAAAAATAAACTAAAATAATCACTACCTGCCCTTGTTTCTGTGAACTACTGCTCAAAAGGAAGCATTCATAAACATCCTTACGTACATGATTCTTAACATCCTCTACCCGCCTTTTCTCTGTTTCACTGTCTTATTCTCAGTTTGGCGAGCTCGAGTGTCAAGTGCGCGATTTTATTGTATTTTGCATACGGTCTGGGTGGGACAGGGTGCTATCGTTCCTGATGCCTCTGCAAAATTATTAAAAAGTAGAATCCCTATCATAACACATTTCCCATGCACAAGAGTCTCTGGTGAGACTGTCAAGATAAAACTAGACATGGTACTATCTAAAAAGCCTAGTTACACTACTGTGCTGAAAGTAACGGTCTTGTGCCAAGAAAGTGTTGGTTGCTCGAACATGGATCTTACAAACTCACAATTTTTACACTAAATTTTGTCCATTAACCTCATGTGATGTTGAGCGATCATTTTTTGCTTTCAAATATATTCTTGTAGATACTCGTAACAAGGTATAACAGAAAACCGTAACAATTTGGGTTTTTCTATAGCACGCGATACTGAAGGTTTTTTTGTTGTTGCAAAAAAAAAGTAGGAAAATGGTCTAATTTTCAGAGGGAAAGTAGTTTGGAATGTGAAAAATTCGTATAAGACGTCACTCGACTTGAAAGTATATTAGAGAATAGCTAGGTAAAAATTGGAAAGAACTGATCGGATAACCTAAAAGTGATTATTTAACACGTGAAATAAAGAGGTAGAACACTTAAAAATACAACGCGAAACGCAAATTTCACTTCACTTAGTATGTGCAAGGCATACAAAGAGTCTAAACTAACGTAACCTAACCTGCCACAGATTCGTATATGCAAGGAATACCAAAAACCTAACCTAACCTAACCTAAGCTAACCTAACCTAACCTAACTTAACCTAACCTGTCACAGATTCATATATACAAGGCATACGAAAAGCCTAAACTAAACCAATCTAACCTAAGCTGTCACAGATTCCCGCACCGGAGAACTTAGAAAAATTCAAGTTGGAAATTTTAGTGTCGCGTGCTATAGAAAAGTCAAAATTTGTTAGTTATGTTATGAAACCAGGAAAAGTAAGGTAAACAAAGAAATAAAGTGTACATATGAATCTTATTGTCAAATAAAAAAAGGAACGAAAAAGGAAATAATAAATAATAAAGAAAGAAGCAAACGAACAAGAGAGGAAGAAATGAAAGTAGCAATGTGAGATATTGAACGAAAAATGAAAGAAAGAAAGAAAGAAAGAAAGAAATAAGGTAATAATAAATAAGACAAAGAAACAGAAAATTCTTTGCTTAAATTCTCTTGTATTTGAGTTGAATGCAATAACAGCGTCAATGTAAAAAAATCGCTTTTGAGAAATATTAGATAGAATTTTAATATTTTAATAAAATCTTTAAAATTAGTATATTCTGATGTTAAAGGGTTTATATTAATAAAATTCAGTATTTTATAATGTATAATGTTTAAGAATAGCTGTCTACGCAAGAACAGCATTAACCCCAGTTCCTCAATTATTTTAGTAGGCCTAGATGACGTTAAGACAATGGTGCAGTGGGAAAAGAATAGTAGTGGAGTAAAACTGCAGAGGAGATCGAAGTATTTGAAGAAACTGTGTTCGGATCAAATCCCGTTTCCCTTCCGTTCGAGACTGTCACGTAACTGCTTGATCTGTGGCGCTTTTCGGTCGTACAGGGACATCATTTTATTTTTACTAACATTTCTGATATTAACCTGGCTATACCTTTGAATCAACGATTTGTAGTAAACAACTCCACGACTGGAGTTCGATGGCGTAATATGCAAACAAATCACTTTACTAGGTATAGGAGGGAACAAAAGTAATTCATCCATTTACGTAAACTACGAAATATCACGCTTTTGAGTTTGATAATTTTCATTAGGTTTTTGTTTAATCAGAATACAGTACAGTATTAACAATGAGTGTTTTTACTCACGAACTGAGCTGTCCATACGGACGTATTCATTATGCAGTGTATATTATAGTGTCTATAGCACATTGGCGTACACTATAGAGAATGAAGATAAATTGAAAAATAATTATAATATGGATATTTAAACACATTTTTCAAAATGGTGGCGGTTCATTTCGATACAGGCTTCAATTCTAATGTATGTAATTCCAATTACCAGTTTCGTCCTTCGTACTAGTAACTCATGTTGAAATAATTCTGTACCTACTCTGTAAAAGAGTACCTTACGTACTGTAAATCCAATCTTCACTTCTGCCCGATCCGAAAAGATAAAATTACTCAGACATGCTATCTACTGTCCGTCCAAGTGGTTATGTCGCAGGATCGTAGAAAGGAGGGAAATCACGTGACAGTTAATTACTTAACGAGGCTCTTTTATTTAAGTTATTTTAAACAGTTGTATGGATATAATATTACGTAGATGTCCAATTCCTAACAGAAATTAATGTTCTCAGAAAAGAGCTAAGACAGCCCAGCCACTAGCCTTTACAGAGAGGGAAAACCGGAATGCGACGTAGGCAAATGGACGACAGTACCTGTGCGAAAATGATGTAATATTGAAAGCTCTTTCGTCATTGGAAAACGCGAACATATTTTTGGAACGTACTGTGACGGTAAGGCTAATATGACTGTATATGCGGTCTTGGATCTGTGTGGAAGACGGTTGAACTTCATCAGTAGAAGGGGTGGGAGTGAAGTATATTCAAAAACTCAGGTACAATAAAAATTGAAGTAAAAATAAGATGATGTCCCTGTAGATCTACCATATGTCTAGTTTAACCTTCAACGCAGATGTGCGACAGACCCTGGTGACCCGCTTTGAGACAGAGCTGTTTGTTTTTTTTGTTTGTGGACACCCTTGTTTCTGTTGTGGTCAGTGATCCGCGTTCTCACGCCACCCCAGGTCAAGTGGTGGTGACTCCACCTTCGCTGCAGTCACGACGCACTCTGGTCCACTCGCACGACACGGTACGACTGCGCATCGCTGGGGGGATGGACTGTGGAAATTAATTTCTGAGAAGCATTCCCGTAAAATCGGCGTTGGAAGCAAGCACATACTCCTTAATGCTACATGATTTTTAGCACTTTTCCACCCACGTACTTCGCCTACATTTCTAACTACCGTCTGTTGATTGCAAAACTTGTATAGTCTAAAAGATAGGATATAAAGGATACAGAAAAGATTTTTGTGCGAGATCGTGCGTATTTGCTTGTTTTCCGCACAGAACCAATACGCGATAAGTGTGAAATACCACATTCAGTATTCCCAACGTAACACACATAACAATTTCCCTCTTCTTACCGCTTAAGCGCAACATTCATTTTACTGCTTTAGGCTTTTAACGTATTATTTTTAGAGACGTTTAACATAGTAATAATTATAAATTGGAAACTTACCACTGCAATTTCACCTAAATTGCAATGTTAATTATTGTTTTTAAATATTTGCAAAAATTAAGTAAAGTCTACTACTCCACGAAACTTATTGCATTCCTGATACAAGTAACGTTAAGGTACAAGTAACGTTAAGGAAGCCGTGAAAAAATCAACAAGATTCCAGATGCTGCTGTTATTACTGCAATATGTTATATAAATAATATTGTTAAAATATTAAAATGAAAAATAAATCATTACATAACCTTACCGTTTGTTTTAAGTTCGCATTTATAGACTGGGGGAAAAAAAGACAGACGTATATCACGGCCTGCTGGAGTATAGTAAACACAGAAAACACTTTACAGCAACAATGTTGAAGAAAGATATTTTGGTGTTCCGAAGTTGGCGTCATTAAACAGAAACAAACATGGAGATTTCATTGCAACTAATTAGAAATTCGTCTTTGAGGTATGTAATAAACGATCTTCGCACAAAATAATGTACGATACACGAGCGGTATGTTTGTTTTCATGTTCTCGGAAATTAAAAAAGCTCAACTACGTTTCGCTTTTTCAATCTTTTCCTCGACCATGAAAACGTCAACATATCGCTCTTGTAACGTATATTACTATTGTGCGAGATCGTGCGTATTTGCTTGGTTTCCGCACAAAACCAAACCGCGGTAAGTCTAAAATTCCACATTCAGTATTCCCAACTGAACACACAACAATTTTCCTCTTCTTACCGCTTAAATGACATATTCATTTTACTGCTTTAGGCTTTTAACATATTATTTTTTAGAGACGTTCAATATAGTAATAATTATAAATTGGAAACTTACCACTGCAATTTCACCTAAATTGCACTGTTAATGACTGTTTTTAAATCCGTAAAATGGGGTGAATAGGATCAGTGGGGGTGAATAGGATAAAAACTTCAGTCTTGGTTATAAAGTTTGTTATAAACTGCAATTGAGCGGGAAGACAGTCATTGCTTACTAGAACAATGATAGTAACCAATGACTGTGATCCCGCTCAAGTACAGTTTATAACAAACTTTATAACCAAGAATAAAGTTTTGATCCTATTCACCCCCACTGATCCTATTCACCCCATTTTACGGTATTTGCAAAAATTAAGTAAACTCTACAACTCCACTAAAGTTACTGCATTTCGTGATGCATGTAACATTAAGGAAGCCGTTTGTTTTAAGTTAGCATTTATAGACTGACGGAAAAAAAAGACAGACGTATATCACGGCCTGCTGAAGTATAGTAAGCACAGAAAACATTTTAAAGCAACAGTGTTGAAGATAGATATTTTTGTTTTCCAAAATTGCCGTCATTGAACACAAACCAAGATGGAGATTTCATTGCAACTAATTAGAAATTCCTCTTTCAGGTATGTAATAAACGATCTTCGCACAAAATAATGTACGATACACGAGCGGTATGTTTTCTTTCAATTCTCGGAAATTAAAAAAGCTCAACTACGTTTTGCTTTTTCAAACTTTTCCTCGAACATGAAAACTTCAACATACCGCTCTTGTAACGCATATTACTATTATGTTATTTATATTTTAAAAAACATCACGTGTCGTCTTATGACAAGCAAATTTCATATAATCAGTTACTTTTTGAATTTAATTATAAAACTTTAGAATCTCGACGATTAATAAATAGCCAAATTTTACTCTATAAGACTGTTAACGGTATATTGAATAACTGTGATTTTCTTAAATTCCTTCAGTTCAATGTAAAAAGAACAGAAATATGTCATAGGCAACCTTTTATTATTCCTATTCCTAGAACTGTTTTCTTCAAGAATTCTCCGTTGTTTGTTATGTCTAATACAACTCTCTGTCTTTAAACTGTGATTCTCAATTGGATTTCAGTTTCACAATTGAAACATTTCATACAATATTAAAAAGAATTGTATTTCCTTAGTTATTTAAATTATGAAGAAGTGTATTATAATGTTTTTACACTAGTTTTTAAATAATTTTGCATCATTATATTGACATTTGGCACTATATTAACTGTAATATTATATTCTAGCATCTATTACCATTATGTATTTTCTTTCTTTCGTTTGTGTTGTTTGTTTTGTTGTTTTTTCTCTTATTATGTATTTTGTGTATATATCTATGTAAGCCACCTGTAATTGGAAGCCTGCTTCTGTTGGTGGTGGATTTAAAATAAAAAGAAAAAAGATAAACCGTTTTCAAGCTGGATTTGACGCCTTATCTATTAGTGTGCAAGTTACTTTCTTCTTCCTAGATCCCTTGGCTTAAGACTATATCTGGACTTTTCATAAACCGAACATTTCTTTTGAGTTAGAGGGATACATATTTTGAACGTCTCTGCACTATGCAGAGTTTCTACCTAAAAAAATATGCCTTAAGACACTTCAGCAAAAAATACTAGGGCATTCGATAAGTAATGGCAACAATGCTGTAAATCAGCGCTCCTAGCGGTGGTCATTGAAATCTTGTATTACATAATAGAGCAGTGATTGTTTCATAAATTTGTAATATTGAAAGTCTTGAAGTAGGCATATTTTGCAAATAGAGTGGCTGCTTCTGATTTGTAGTAAACAATACAGCCCTCAAGGTACGAACGAAGGTGCTTCATAAAAATCCAAGTTGCGAGAGAAAAACATTCAACTCAATGCTTTGGGGCATTACAAAAAGCCTGTGGGAGAGAAGTCCTACCATACTGAACTATTGCAAGTTGGTGAAAGCGAGGCATTCGCTTTCAATCAAGAGTTGACATCCGAAGAGCTTTAGATTGATCAGTGGGAGTGACATCCAGAAATGCTGCTGCAGATGGAGTCTGCCATCTTCCAAGAATTTGGCAATGTATTGTTGACATGGCAGGAGACTAGGCCCTATATTTGAAGTATGTAATGTCAAATGTAACCTAAATAAATGTAGTGTGAAATAGTAAGCCTATGTTGCCATTACTTTTCGAATGCCCTGGTATATGTAAAAATGTTTCCTAACGGTTATTGCAAGGCATAAATTACTAATATTAACACATTTTCATTAGGCCTACATTAATTAATCCAAAATATGTATTTTTTTTTCTCAAGCATTTTAGTATTAAATTGCTATTTCTATCTTCTGTCTAAACAATAAACTTTTATGTGGACCTTAAAAAAGAGTATTCGGGATTCACAGGCCTACATTTTTAGGTTTATTATTTTACATTATTGCAGTTCCATCTACGTATGTGAACGTATTATAAATGGTCGCATTTGATTCCTAGCTGTAAAATGAACGTTATATATAGGCTACATTTAAGTGTGCGTTGTGAAAAAGGTGAATGACTGGATGAACGTACAGTCATTACGATGCGAATCTTCTAACAAAGATGATACGAAACATGACAATGAAAACGTACTCCCGTTTCCTGGACGGGCTCGATCCCCGATTAGGTCTGGGTGGAATTTGTGGTGGACAACACACGTTGCAGAAGGTTTTTCTCGGGTACTCCCGTTTCCTCTTTACTACACCAACACACTCCACGTTCCCCTCATTTGATCTATTATCTGTAATAGTAAAAATAGACTGGGGTGATGTCTGGGGGTAGTACGGGTATTCTATGTTGATTTAAGTTCTTAGGACTCCGGGCATTCTGGTCTTGGGCTCGTCAGTGGATGATAGAGCCTTACCTGCAGAACACAGAAAAGATGGCCCGCCTGTCATCGTCGGGTTCGCGAATGCCATCCGTCGGGCTTAGGCAGTCATCGTATACAGAGTGTTTCCGAGGTGGTGTTACAAACTTTCAGGGATGATGGCGAAGGGCACATGTATCAATTTGAGATAAGGAACCATGGTCCGGAAATGACTGAGTCGAAAGTTATAAGCAAAAATAGTTGTGTGGAAGTGGAATTGTAATTTAGCACCACGTGCCCTCCTTCCCTTAACTTTTGGAACAGTCGTGGAAAAATGGTATGGGCCGGATGTCTCCTACGTGGGTACTTGTCCCGATACAATCTGTGAGCTTGTCTACTGTTCCCATTGGCTCATTTGTATTCGAAAATCAGGTCTGCATATTCCGCTCTCGTGTACTCGTCCATTTCACTAGGACTGATCGACTGGACACTGCAACATTGCAACTGTATATGGCCTAGATGCAAGGATTCATCTCTCATCAAATCAATCAACCATTCAAGAAACAACCAACCGACAAGCAAACAAACGAACGAACGACCGAGTGAGTGAGTGAGCGCGCAGATATACAGACGAATAAAGTCAGTCAGTCGGTCGGTCAGTCAGTCAGTCATCATTGAATGAATCAGTGTCTGGAGGAGTTGGAATCCACACAAGGCTTCCACGCATTATTAAATCTGATTGCTGCATCACATTCTGCTGATAGCGGCTAGCGAAATTGATTCTTCAGCGAGTTACGTCTTTGGATCACTGTCTCGAAGGTGGGGGTTTTCTGGTCTTCATATAAGGTACGAGAAGTTCAACATCGGAGTGTGACATACCTTGCATCTTAATCATTAGTTCACCCGGTCACGACATCCCTGGCGTGTACGACGTGGGATTGCAGTGATTATGTAAACGGTCGGGCACCTGTTCTTAATGCAGTCATGATCTACAGAATTACTTGTATGCTGTGTTTCAGTTAAATGGCACAAGGATTTTTACATAATCATATTCCAAAGTCCGGCTCCACATCCTGAACAATAAATTAACTTCCGGCAATAAAATTAAATTACGTCATGTGCTAATAGCTACATCATTTTAACTATTATTTATAGACACCATTTTCATGCTGTAATACTTCGTATTACAACGGATTTACGAGCACTTCCTCGCCCTTAAGCAATGTACATCATTTGACTACACAAGGCAAGTAGCTTTCTGATAGTATTATTGCTATTGATGATGATGGTAATAGTAGTAGTAGAAGTAGTAGTAGTAGTAGTAGTAGTAGTAGTAGTAGTAGTAGTAGTAGTAGTAGTAGTAGTAGTAGTAGTAGTAACAATTTATAATAGACAATGTTTTATATCTTCCGAATAATAGGTAGAAGAGAACATTTTTGGATCTGCTCTTGAGAAAGCTGGTTATAGCTTAGAGTAGATCCTCGATACAAATTGTACTTTTAATTTGTCTTCGCGATATGATATATAATATTATATAATATAGGCTAATATAATATAATATAATATAATATAATATAATATAATATAATATAATATAATATAATATAATATAATATAATATAATATAATATAATATAATATAATATAATATAATATAGTATAGTATAGTATAATATAATATAATATAATATAATATAATATAATATAATATAATATTTTACCCGAAAGTACATTAGGGCTGTAATTAAATCATACATATTATAGCCATATACAAAAAGGTACTTACATAAAATGTATACTTAAGGCGCATTCACAATGAAAATTAAACATAACCGTAACATAAACACGGAAGTTTGCGCCCAGGCTACCAAATGGGATCATTCACAATGATTCACATAAGCATTGACATAAACATTACCGTAAGACGTTAACATGAAAGTTTGCAAACTCCAAACTTTCATGCTTATGCTTACGTGATTTGCAAACAGCACACAATCGTGGAGCGCTGAAGCATACGACAGAATATGAGGAAATGGCGTAGTTGTCATGTTTCTATGGTTACCAAGTATGTTTGCTGTTATGTTTATGTTCCCATCGTGGATGACGGTATGACTTCTTGATTTTACCTTAACGTTTATATTCTTAAGTTAACGCTTACGCTAGGTTTAATTTTCATTTTGAATGAGCCTTTACTTACGTACTTACAAATGGCTTTTAAGGAACCTGCAGGTTCATTGCCACCCTCACATAAGCCCGCTTTATTGTATGGATTCGTAACAAGCTGTTTTTTTACGGTGATGGGTTGTTAGTCTTTCGCCCAACCCCCAAGCTGGAGGACCACTCCTTATCGGCTGTCCACGACTGCTTATTCGATATATATTCGCAGCTACCCTCCATATCTGGAGGCCGTCTCCTCTATCCGCAACCTGAGGACGCGCCATGTATACATATGTCATAGTATACATAAAATGTGTACATATGACATAAAACACATATTACATTTAAATGTGTATGACATAATAAAAGTCATAGTTATATTAGGACTATATACAAATAAGTAGATATGAGATAAAGTAGACATAATACATAGCGATAGATACACAATATATGAAACATAGACATATTACACAAAATACTTTCCCAGGACATAACACACACAGACTTGTTACATAAAAGAAACGTAAGCATTTCATAGAAACATAACGTATATGACATAAAACACATTATGTATGGTACAAATGACACTCTATATGCATTTCTGGATTCGCTCATACGTGCTACATGCCCTGCCCATCTCAAACGTCTGGATTTAATGTTCCTAATTATGTCAGGTGAAGAATACAATGTGCAGTTCTGCGTTGTGTTACTTTCTCCATTCTACTGTAACTTCATCCCTTTTAGCCCCAAATATTTTCCTAAGAACCTTATTCTCAAACACCCTTAATCTATGTTCCTCTCTCAAAGTGAGAGTACAAGTTTCACAAGACAAAAAACAGAGAAATTTTGCATAAAACATATATATGATGTGAAACAGTGATGTTGTAGCTATTATTATGATTATTATTAATAGTAGTAGTTTTATTTCAGGCTTTGCCCCGTGGCATGTTAATAATGATGATGATGATAATAATAATAGAAACCTGAATATATATAAAATTGACATATTCATATACCCTTACTAATTGCATTAAATACAACTTCTGTTACTATGGCAGAAACACATAAAGTAGCTATTTACAGTGAATTGTGAATATGTGATATGAATTTCTGAAATTCTCTTAAACCTAATTTATTTTTAAACATAAAACACAGGGGTTTCTCAAATTGCCCAGAACATGAGGTAACATGTGACAGTAAAAGCAGTCGAGCTCTCCCGAGAATTGGACAATCAAATAGCAGGTGTTGAACAGTCTGGTCACTCTCCTCGCGTTTACACATTAATTCATTTACATTATTGATTTTGAACCGTTTAAGATATGTTTTAAATTTTCCATGGCCTGCGTCTATTTATTATAGCATTCTTTTTTTTTTTTTTTTTTTTTTTTTTTTTTTTTTTTTTTTTTTGCAGGATACAGGTTTTATTGTAACCGCAGTAGGCCTATACTGCTCAGTGTTTACATCAGAGGCTTTTTTTTTTTTTTTTTTTTTTTATTGTGTCGCAATGGACATTCAAACTTTTTTTTTTTTACACACTATGTTACATCATATACATAGGTATTTACATACAAATTAATACTATGATACAAGTTTGTTGGTACTTTTCTTTCCCCCCCCCCTCTATATACAGCAAAGATAGTGTATAATTCTTGCATTGTTCCTGCTCACTTGTATTTGACTCTTTTTATATTTCATGTACAATTCATAGCCATCACAATCACATATTTCATTTTGTAAAATATAATGCACCGTGTTTCCAAGAATCCAAATACAAGCGTCCTGTTTAAACTTAGAGACTACTTTAAAATCTGGCCTCGTTAGTATATAAGGACTAAACCACGGGTATCGATCAATTTTCAATCCCTGTAAATAGTATTCCATACGTTGCCAAATAGCATGTGTTCTGGTGCATCGTCCAAAAATGTGAGTCAACGTTTCAAGTTCACCACAAAACTCACAATTTGGATCATTTAACAATTTTATCCTATAACGCCTGTATCTGGTGGCTATTAAATCGTGAATAACTAAGTATACTTGGCTCGGAAACATTACGGCCTCTCTTCTTGGAATTGGTAATCCCTCATAAACCCCCATCCTCTACTCAACTCCTAGCCGCGTGGCAGAAATACAATAGATCCCAGCATTGCCAAATCTAGTAGTCATTGCCTCTACCTGTTGGCTTTCACCCATTCTCAGTGTCTTTTTCGACGTGTTGTTTTATACCGTTGTGCGCTTCAATATGTCTAATTTATTCCGGCCATAATTAATGAGTGTAGGAGCAGATGATCCGCAGCCAGGCCTCCTGATACACCTGAAGATCCAGGACCATCACGACAAGAACAACAAATAACACCGTCGAGAAAACAGAATATCTTATTTGCAGAGGAGCGTAGCTAAGAAAACAAAGTGTTAAAATTGTGTCTAACGTTAGAAATTCTATCTATCGAAAGTTCAGGCAGTTTAATAAGTATAAATCTTAATCACTTAACATCGGACGCAACCGGCGGAGTTGGATATATGGGCATAGACATTAAGAATTACGGTTCACCAACTAAAGAGAAAATAAACAAATTAAAACATAATTCGGTAAGATAGACGATTTTATACGTGATTTACTTCGCCGAACAATATGTGAACAGTACGCGAAAGAGAGATCGCCAACAGCAACACCGTCCTTAGCAACCTAAATAATGACATTATTCACAGCAGTGCTTAAAAGTTTTCTAACTTACAGCAGTGAATGAAATGTTTTTAAATCACTCTACATGACAACCAACATATTAGCAATAGTAAAATGAATATATATGAACTTCTTCGCCAACAACACAGTACAAAGAAAAGCCCTGCAATTTAAAATTAAATTTACATACCAGTAATGAATAAAATATTGTATAGCACACTAGAGTAAACAGACTTTATGCGTTCGTGGAAATTATCACCCAAGGCGAAGCTGATAAGTCTAACTTTACTCTTTTGTACTATAAATTATATAACTATTCAATGATCACAGTTTCAGAAAATTTTACCAGCGCAACATTCTTAATTAAGTATAAAATTCTGGAACTTCAATAACATGAGAATTTAACACTTATTATATAGAAGTCTGCATTTTTTGTTTATTTAGGCAAAACAAGTTAGTGAAAATATAAATATAAAGTGTTTTTAAAATATGTTTGTTCATTTTTATACCAATTTTGTTTTAGTAATTATAAATTAAGGTATGTTTACAAAGATAATATAGTCTTTCTGAAAATCGCGGTTTCACGGAACACAGTTTGAAAAACGTTCGCAAATCACAATGACTTCAAGAATTGGCAACTCGGCTAAGGGTTTATCCCTTGCGCGTGCCTGCAGTTAACTGGTGAAGGGGATGAGGGAAGGTCGTCATGTTTTCGTGCGAAGTATACCACGATGATTTGACCGGCGCATCTAGTATTTTATTCGTGATATTTTCCCACAATTGCACTAGATTAACTCCTACAGGAAGGATGTTGACTACCCGCATTGTTACCAACTCCCCATATTGCTGTAGGTGTCCATAGATTTCCTTTTTTGTAGGACAAGTATTTCCCACATCCAACGTATTTATGTAACTCCCTTCCTGCATGTATAATCTTAAATATTTTAACATGGAAGGTATGTTTCGTAAATCGGGTGGATTCCTAAGGTCGACCTTTTGTCTCCATTGTTGAAACCACACCGCTGATATTGTATCTGTATTATTTTGAAGAATATGATTTCGATAAAGAAATAACGTTGTACATTTTTTAGTTACATTCCATAACCCTAACCCACCTTCGTCAGTAGCACGATACAAGGTGGATAGTGGTACTTTAAATATACATCCTTTCCATAAATACCATAACATGACACTTGTGATTTGTCTGCTATGACTCACCATAATTGGAAATACTTGTGCCAAATACCATAAGGCAGATAAAATAAAAGTATGAATAAACCATACTCTTTCATAAAGACAGAAATCCCTCCATTTATATATCTGTGTAAGTCTTTTTATTTTTTGGACAACCTTACTCCAATTTATACTCTGCATAGTATTGGGAAGGCGATGAAAATATATACCAAGTATTTTTTGTTGATCAACAATTTTTATATTTTCAAAACTTGGTTCCTCTGTCCACACCCCTATGGGCAAGGCAGTCGATTTCCTTTTATTGATTTCTAACCCTGATACTGCTGCAAAGGGTTTCAATACTTTCTCCAATTGAGCTTTATCCTCTTCATTATTAATAATTACACTTACATCATCAGCATACGCTGTCGCTACTAGCCTAGAATTTCCGATCCTATATCCTGAAAGTTTTTCATGTAATAAATATAGGAGCGGATTTAGTGCAAGAGCAAATAGAATCATAGAAGCCGGGCATCCTTGTCGAATAGATCTTGTAATAGGTAAAGCAGCAGTAAGAAACCCATTAATTTGTATAACAGCACTGATATCAGTATATAGACATTTCAAATAGCCAATAAATGTTGGATTGAGCCCATGCCAAGCTAAGACTTCAAATAGATACTTGTGACTAACACAGTCAAAGGCACGTTGGAAATCTAAAGAAACGAGATATCCTTGGGATTTACCATGTAGGCTAGCTGCTACAACGTCTCTTAATTGACATACTACGTTAAATATTGATCTCCCAGATACTGCACAATTTTGAGAGGGGTGTATTATATCCGTAAGCAGAGGTTTAATTATATTTGTTAAAACCCTTGCAAGTAGTTTGTAATCATAATTTAACAAGGATATCGGTCTATAATTATTAATTTCCGTTTTATCCCCTCCTTTGTGAATAAGTACTATAATTCCACGTCTTTGAGAAGGACCTAGTTTTTTTTTACATAACATTTGATTGAATATTTTTGTCAGGGTGGGTCCTATACACTCCCAAAAAACCGCATAAAACTCATGGGGTATCCCATCCTCTCCTGGTGTTTTACATCTTTTCCCTTGCTGTAAAGCTATAAAAATTTCCTTTTGTGTTACAGAACTTTCTAATTTTTTATTCTCAGTTTCTGAAATCTGTTTTTGTGCCGGTACCTTCAAGTTAGAAATAGACCCATTTAACTGTTTATGTTCTACAAAAATGTCATTATAATGTTCTCTCACTGCTTTACATATTTCAGATTTATTTGTAACAATCCGGCCTGCTCTATTTGCTATCGCAAGAATCGTGTTTTGTTGACGTCGTTTGACTACTTTGGACAGAAAATATAAGTTACTTCTTTCATTGTTAGTGCAATTCATTTCCCTACTCCTAACCATAAGGCCCTGCATACGTTTTCGATAAATAGACAATATCTTAGCTTGACATCTGGATATCATTTTCTTACTCTCAGGAGTAGGTATATAATTACTTTGAACTTCTAATATGCAACGATAATAAAAATTAATCAGTCTTTCCTCATCCTGATGCTTAAGGTAGGTATATTGTTTGAAAAATGTACGAATCTTTGGTTTAACATAAAATTCCCACCAATCCACTAAGTCATCATATTTAGTTTGCCTTGTCAGCCATTGATGCCATTGTTCTATAAAGTTTTGTTGTAGTGATTTATCACTAAGGCAGGAAACATTTAGCTTCCAATATGACCTTCCAAATACAGGACAAGGAACATCTAAACTAATACGTAATAACACAGCAGAGTGGTCGGAAATAGGAACCGGAACCGTTTCTATGGAACTAATGTGCGATGTTAATAACGGTGTTACATACATTCTGTCTAATCTAGAGGCCGAATTCCCAGTGAAAAAAGTATATTGAACCGTATTGTTTTTTAATATCCAAGCGTCTGAAAGTTTAAAGTCGGTAACTAATGTCTGTAAACTATTACTGGGAAGAAAATGCCCTGTCGTATCTACTGGTCTTAAAACACAATTATAGTCTCCACCCATGATTAGAAATTTTGGTAGGGACCGAAGAAGGTATGGCACATCTTGGGCAAAGAACAAGTTACGAGCCTTCCTTTTATTAGACCCCGAAGGTGCATATAAATTTAAAAACATATAGTCTTTATACATACCACTGATACCTTTCCCTGATGGAAGTTTTTCAACAGAGTGAAGATCAATCCCGTTCCTCGTTAAAATAGCAGTGCCTAAAGATTCTGACCCAACATTGACATAAGCTGTATAACCATAGATCTCTGAGAAATCATTTGTTTTAACTTCCTGGAGGAAGAGCACATCAACATCATTTGTTCGTAAGAAAATATTCAGCAATTTCATTTTAACAGGCGAAGAATTTCCGTGAAAATTTAGTGTTCCGACTATAGCTACAAGTGACATTTGTAAAGTAATAATAGCAAGTAACATATTCTTATATAAAAAAATATATACAATATTATAACAATAATCTATAATATCTCTACTCTTTTGTACTTAATATACAAAACTTAATTTGACATCTATTGTACATAGATTGAATCTATTAAATTCTTAAATACAGTAAATACAACATCGGGCAAAATCTTAACATGATATATTAACAGTTAAATTACTCATTGTGTTTTAACAAGGGGAACCCCAATTTACTACCTTCCCCCTTATAAGGATGTGTACGGTGTCTAGTAACAGTAATTGTTTTCTTTACATTTTGCTGACCTTTGTCTTCAAACTGTGTGTTAGTCGTGTCATCCTGCTCCATTTGTTGATACCAATCCTCCGTATGCTGCAGGTTCTTCGAGATGGATGTTGGTATCGAACCAGATTGTAGGCTACTGATGTTTTGAATATTGTCAGGAGAATTGCTCAAATCACCGGACTCTTTCATTGTGTTAGCTGTTGAAGCACTGTTGTCTTGTTTCTTCTTAGGCATCTTTCCTATGGCAGAGTTATTCAACTTGGTTCCCATTTGCTTTTCTGTTCCTCTCGTGTCCTCTGTCTTCTGCTTTTCATGCATATCAGCTGAAGGAAGTTCTTCAGCTGAATCAGTGTCCGAATCAGGTATTGGTTGAGTTACAGTCCCATTATCTTTCTGCGTTTTATCCACGTCATATGTTGTGATGACTCTATTTGTACCCTCTTTGCCTACTGGTTTGTCTGTAACTGCATGCAATTCATTTTCGATGTTTGTTTTCACTGGTTTATTTTGATTATCAGCGTTCACTAATCTTGTAGACATGTTAGATGGCCCAGGTACATCACATATTTCAGGTGGGATGCCATCTTCACTCACATCAGTAGTTACATTAGCATGTGTCTGGAGTATGTCACTAAATGTCAGTCGCGTACGAGGTACAGTGTTTATCGGCATTTTGACACTTCTGTTAGGGCAAGTATGCCGCAAATGACTAGAACTACCACACAAGAAACAAGTTTGTTCTTGCCCAGGGTAAGTGATATACGCTTCATAATTGGCAATTGTTAGATTCGTGGGAATAGATTGTTTGATCACCATTTGCACTACTCGTATGCCAGTATCTATTTTGTAACGATATCTATGAGACCATTTTTCATTTTCTATTTGAAGCACTTTCCCAAAATTTTGTAAAGTATTACGGATCCTATCATTGGGAACTTCTGGTGGAATATTTAAAACCCGGACGGAAACATAATCATCTTCAGCTGGTGTAATTGTCACTGTCGTCGTAGCACCATTAAGTAATTCCACTACTGATGTACCGGTATGTCTCTGTACGTAGCGTTCGTAATTTGCAGAGGATGTAAATTTTAAATATGCTGCATTTTGCTTACCAACAAGCTGAATGGTTTGTAGTTCTTCATCCTTTATCTTCAATACTTCGTCTATCCAACGGTGCACATCTAAAGCTGTAGGTCGTTGTTGTTCTTTGTCAAATGTTGCTCTCAATGTATGTTGACGCACTATTTTAGTTGCCATTATATTGCTATTACCTATCGAACTATAACTTATCACAACAACCGCTCCGCTTCCTAGTCACTCGGAACGATGTACACTGCACGACTGCTGCCGGCGAACTGATCTGACATATAGCGTAACGTTAAGCGTTAACTTGAGAATGCAAACGTTACTGCCAATTAAAAATATTGTAATACCATTCACGATGGGAACATAAACATAACCGCAAAGATACTTGGTAACCCTGGAAAAATAACGACGTTTTCGTCGTATTCTTTTCTGTATAATTCAGCGCTATGATCGTGTGTTGTTTTTAAATCACGTAGCATGAACATGAAAGTTTGGAGTTTTCAAACTTTCATGTTATTGTCTAACGGTAATGTTAACACTTATGAACTATTAATTCATTTAAATAACTTCACTGTGTTAATATTTAAATTATGATGTTGTTATATCTGATTGACTAGTTTCGATGTAATTTCCATCAATTCTGAATACCAGTGAGTTTCCATGCTATCTTCTGGCTTCCTGTTACGGTGGAGTGTGTTCATGACTGGCCAGTCGCGTTGCAGATCGGCTACATTTAAACGTGTGCGTCTTGTGATTCGCTGAAGAAGACGTTATTCATTTCTTAAGGCTCGATAACTACTTAATATAATTGCCCGCCATTTTGTCTCTTTCGTTGGCGTTCGCAGAAAGCACACGAAGACGTTATTTGCCTCTCAATTATTTGCTGAATTACAGTGCGTTTGATTTATTATCATAGGAGCTACGACATGATAATGTTTAACGGTGTAGCAAATAGATTCCTCGTATGGTAGCTCGGCAACGAAAGAACAAAAATGGCGAACGATACTACCTACCTAGACTTTATAGAGCCTTGACTTCCTAAGACATAAGCAAAGAGGAGGAGTCACGCCGGGAATAACAGCGTCGAGACTATAGTTTTTTTAGTTGGTTATTTAACGACGCTGTACTAACTACGAGGTTATGACTGGTAGTGTTGTATCGGTGATGATGATGATGATGATGATGATGATGTTGATGGTTATAGTCATAGTTTCGTTTGAAGGTTTTTTTTGCACGATCGGTTTTTTTTGTTGTATTTACAGCTATTGTTGTTAGACTTTGAAAGTTAGAATTCTACATTGAAACTTGTTACTAGGGAAACCATTCTTCATAACCTAAAACTATACTGAAATAGACCCATTACAGTGCAGTTTTTTGAAGGCCTTTAAGTAATATTGCTCTGAATTTTCAGTACAAAATATATTGTATTTGAAATTTTAAAAATATGATTATTCAAAAAATGTACAGTAGTGGCAAAAAAACCGGACCGACGAATAATCAAAGTCCCCGAAATGAGCCACTGTGCATGCCACGCCCGCATTCACAAGATAGAGAGTAATATATTGAAATTGTAGTTTCGACTGTTGACGTAGCCCATTTCGAAAGCCATTAGAAAA
Source organism: Periplaneta americana (assembly GCF_040183065.1). Lineage (NCBI taxonomy): Eukaryota > Metazoa > Arthropoda > Insecta > Blattodea > Blattidae > Periplaneta > Periplaneta americana. Next base: position 149,493,036 of record NC_091119.1, on the reverse strand, counting down.
TAAGCTGGTAAAATTCATGTTCTGGGAATAATAAGTTAATTCAGTAGTAAAATATCGCTGCAATCGAAAAGTATTGGGAGTAAATTTGAATAAGGAAAAAAAAAAAAAAAGTTTCCTTCCCAGGCAGTATTCGAACCACGAAAGTCTTAGTTACCAGTCTATCGTGCTCAGGAGTCAACAAGGCTCTGAAATCAATTACAAGGGCCGGTCCGGTTTTTTTTTTGCCACTACTGTACAATACACGTTTGTGAAGTGCATTATAAGATCTTGGAAATTGAAAAACTCACTCTACTCATTTTTCAAACTTTTCCTCGATTTTGTAGAAAGCACTTCCCAACCTTGTATTGTAATATACTGTTAAATGCGAGAGGTAATGAGGAGTGAGTTGTACAAAGCAGACTTGCCTTGTTTGTACTGTCTGCATGTGTAGACTTGGCGTGCGAGACAGGTGTGGATGAGACACGGTTACGTGGCGCTATGCAAAGGCGCCAGTAGGCCTACTTAGCAGGAAATTTGCAGGCAAGTTATTTCCGTTACAAATTCTTAAAAGGTTTAGGTGTTGTTTCGCTAGAAGAAAGCTGATTCACAAATATGGGCTGGGTTGCACTTTTCTGGGACGCCGCCCACCCTGCCTTGCAGATTATGTGTCATCCTAAGTGGCACCTTCAGCTGTCCACAGATATTTGCGTTGTAAGAAAAGTTGTCTAATTATGACCCCGCGATCCCACACTTTTGCAGTCTCGGATAACTTGTTCGCGCTTTGAATTACGCACTCTTTAGCTCCTGGGGTATAGTCGTGTCTGCAATTTTGTGGTTTTGTCAGTCGTGTGTACTTAGAGATGGGCGATAAATAGAGATGGTAGATTTTCGTAATCACGATAAATGCACATTGTGTCCAAATGCTGTCAAATCAAGATTTAGGGTGCTATTCATAGACATTTCGCTAGCCCGCGCTACAAGCGTGCTAAACTAGCCCCGGCTATCGACTGGTTACTTGGACAGGATTCATATCATATCATATCATATCATATCATATCATATCATATCATATCATATCATATCATATCATATCATATCATATCATATCATATCATATATCATATCATATCATATCATATCATATCATATCATATCATATCATATCATATCATATCATATCATATCGCTAATACTGGTTTATGAATACGAAAAACGTTAGTTCGCTGCTCGTCCACCGGAAGCCCGCTCTAAGAATGTCTATGAATACGGCCCTTTATGTTTAAAAATATGTTAAGATAATATTGTAGTTTTTAAATCCTCGATGAAGTGCGAAATTGAGTATAAAATGCGGAATTTATGTGTTTCTGCGAAGTAATGGTGAAATTACATTTTATGAGACATTTTGTGTTTTTGTCAAAAAAAAAAATCGGGCACAGGTTCTTACAGTTTTTCAAATAGTTTGGTTACCCCTCCATATCAGCTTTTACAATATGAATAGCAAAGAAATGTGACCTACCTGATGCCCTCTTTGTTATCAGTATCTTTATCTCGAGTTTTCAATTAATCTATCTGGTGATGGTGGTAGAATATTGGCTGCCTTTACGATCTCTCTAGGTCCATGTTCACTTAGAAACAGGTTTATGTGGTGGCGGTTGATTGTGATTGAGTAACAAGATCGATCTGGGATAAAATCACACCATATTTTTTGGCGTGTTTTTTGATGTTCACAATTTCACTGTAATTTTATGTTCCATTATTTATTTACTATTTTCAAGAAGTTAATTGGAAAATCTGGATAATACACTCGTTAACATAGCGATGATATTGAATTGCGGTCGTAGGCTGGAATCCCATCTAGATATTTATGTTTATCCGATGTCAAAGTGGGAGCCCGGTATCGTGAGTATAAAATAAACCCGGATACGTATGTGAAAATCTTCGGAGAAAACTGCGTGTGAAGTTCACAGTTTGTAAATGACAATTTCACTTTTAGGCAGGAATTTACATATCAGATGAATTTTGATGAATTTTCTTAATGTATCAAGTGGGATTGAAGCCTTGGATATATGTTGAGGATGGTGCATATTTAGTTCTATCATTTGTATGAAATCACTTAGGGTTACGACGCTTCTAGAATTCTGAGCATTCCTTTCTGTGACATTATTCTCTCAAGTTAAAAGGCACTGGGCTAAGTGGGTGATCTCTGCAAAGGGGTGGCCTATAAAACAGACGAAGGTATTTCGTAGTCAATTGTGTCTTCAAGGGATGCTTTCAGATCTTTGCGTCCTTAAGAACATCGATTGTGGAAAGAGGAAGCGTTTCGAGGTGCAGTATAGGGTGTTTCGTATGCATCAGACCGCTGCTTGCTCTCAGTGTGTTGAAGACATTTTAAAGGCTGGTTCACAATAAACCGGAACGGAAACGATAACAGAACGGAAATAATGTTAAAATAAATGTATTTAAATGTGAGCATTCAAAATTAATTTATTTTAACATTATTTCCGTTTTCGTTTTTGTTGTCGTTTCCGTTCCCGGTTTATTGTGAACCAGCCTTAATTCAGACTACAGTTACTGCGAACTGCTTAGACATTTTAAACATCACCACTTTTTTAAGAACTTTAAGATACATTGCATCTTTCACCATAACATCATTATCATTACTGTTCGCAAGGGAAATTATTGGAAGTTTTAATGTGCTGTTAATGTTTCGTATTTAAATACTGATTTTACACGGTGCTCTGCCGCTGCCAGAGTTCACCCGGCCGGCGGGCAGAAGTACGTGTACCGGTAGTTGATCTTGAGTAGGTAGGCCTACATTAGGGCCTATGTTTATATTTGTTTGCTGTTTGAAGTAGATGTTTTATAGCTTCTTTTATATGAGGGGGAGGGGGTCATGACGAGCCAATATAAGTAACTACAGTGCGTTCGTAGCTCGGCCGGATTGTTACAACATAACCTACATAATATAAATAAGTGTCAGAAAAGTTTTAATTAGGGATGATGAAATAAACAAGAAAACTTTTAATTAAGGATGAAGAAATAAAAAACAAATATGAATAATTTTAAAAGGAACAATTATTGAAAGTACAATTTTCAAATTTGAATGTTTTACTGGTCCTTCCGAGCTACGAGCGGACTGTATATAAAGTTTCATAAACTACAAGTAACAATGGCAATATGCCACATAGGCAATAACAATGACTATAATTTTTGTTAACACCATTTGTTGTTATAAAACAATTATGGGTAAAATTCGTAAAATTTAATGGTGTTGTGTTTTCGAAATGGATTTTAACAGTATAAAAAGTTTATATGATTTATTTGGTAGATCTGTTATTGGTATGGGAGACGGAAATCGTGAAATTCTTGAACTAGCCTACTCCAGGGAGGGGGGGAGAGAGAGAGAGAGGGATGGCGGAGAGAGAGGGAGGGAGGGCGGATAGAGATGGAGGGGGAGGGAGGGAGTGAGGGGAGAGAGAGAGAGACACTCTCTCTCTGTTCTGTTTCCAGATAAAAATTTTAAAAGTGGTTTTTTGTTGTTTTCTGTAAGATGCAGGAGAAAGAGACTTTTGACGGAGATTCCGAAGAATTTTATAATATATAATATAATATATAAACATTAACATTAAACATTAATAATTATAATAGTAGCAACGACCTTTTTTCTGTTCCACTGCTTGTCGATCACTATAAAAGTTTAAAAATATATTTTAAATTTTTGGATGAATTAATAACTAAGATTACGGTACCATGAAAATCTTTTGATCTTTCTCTAGAATTACAGGTGGGGACGCTATTCGTCGAAACCAGCGAAGGCCTTGCTTCGAATTGTCCGGATGTAAGCTTGTAAAATACGTGTTAAATGTAAATTTTTAACATTGGTTCAAATAGGAATTTTAATAGGAATAAGCATGTATTCGAATTACCCAATAATTCGAATTATTCAATAGCGAATCTTTAAATTGAGTTTATTGGATGTGCTCTGCTTAAGACATTATTGGAGCTTAACAGAACTGAGAATTCACGAAAAATAAACTTTCAGACGTCCGGATCAAATTCTTTACGTAATATATTTCAGAATTGCGATTTGGCAATGTTGTAATGTCGGTGTGCCTCTTTTATTATATTCTGCATTATATTTACTTGTAGTTTAATTTTTCGAGGCTTAAATGCTCACTTTTAAGTCACCAGATTTTAATGACATCAATATAGCTGACATAATTTGAGGTTAGAGCATTCAAATCAAAACCGGTCTATCATTTGGACCTCGTTAAGAAAGGGAGTCCGTCGTGATTACATGTTTTATCTTGTAATGGATTCATAGTTTAATTTGCACAGTTGTAGCTGAATGAGAGGTACGCTCAGATGCAATAGAAAATTGGGAGTTCCTAAATAATTGCGTAATTAAGGGAAATATGTTGCTTTGAAATTGAACTTGTTTATCTGTAACATTTTCTTCCACTTTAGGCCACAGCGTATATTGGTGGTAGAGAGCGTTACTCGTGCTCGAAGTTACGCTGGGCTGGGTTCGAAACTCTGTTGGGTTCATTACATTTGAATTCTTCCCCTCAACTATTTTTACCAGTTGTAAGGCAAATATCAGGCAATTACATGACAAGTTTTTGGACTCATCCCATCAAAATCCATTTTGTGTTCATTAGTTACATTGACACTGAATAACCGTGCAGTTGATATAGCATCTTTAAATAACCGATTAATAGAATTACTAGGAATAGGCTTAGTTGTATATTATGATTAGGGGTTTGATTTTTGGTATTAACGATATAAGCAAAATGTGTTAAGTTAAATTTAATTGTATGCATGTAAAATGCAAATCTCTTAATGAAAGTCCAAAAGTAAGTGAAATTGATTGAAATCCATGAAATTTCTCCACATTCACAATATTTTCAACAAAAAAAGTTTTTATCGAGAATTCGCACGAAAAATGACTATTCCAAATAAAACGTGAACTTTTTTTTATAAGATATACATGGACATTTCTACATAATTTGATCGTTCAGCATTAAGCTACATGCATGTGGCATCTGATAACGATGGACGCATAGTTTGAGGGACTATTTCCAGGGAGCAGCGGAAGCAGACAGCACAACTGCCTTCGTTAGATCAAGAAGACAGTGCCGTCAACCCCTCACAGTCGAATGACATTGAATTACGAATTTATTTAATGATGCAAATAATTTTCGGTTATTTTCAAAGGGACTATTTCAATAATATTAAAAAAAATGTTGTTTTGCTGTTTTTAAGTTTCTTTAGAGTGCGAAATATGCGCAAAATTGCTTTTTTACGAAATATTCACCGAAATTAAACCACTTTAATCACCGAAATCATGGTAAGTTAGTCACTATAAAATCACAGCCCTAGTTATATATCTGTGGCCGGGAGGAAAAAGGTATTAAGTCAATTTTTTTTGTGAAAATGAGATTTTTTATATATTCTGAAAGCGGAAACAGTTCTCTACAATTTGGTAAAACTGTTAAAGTCAAATAAGACTCCTGACTGGATTTATAGAGCTTTACCAAATGTCCTAAGTACTTTTTGAATCGAGCACACACAGAATAAAGGACTTAAGAATGTTTAATACTTTATTCCTTACAAACATCGCTTGTTTACTTTCCATGATTCCCTATTAAAAAGGTATAACTTGTATTTTAGCTATTTTATCACATACTGATGCCCTTTCCTTTTAGAACTTAAGCACCAGGTAAACAGTCCTATATTGTAAGACCTATTTTGCTATTCCTTATAATTTACATTTCTCATTTATTTTGACATGAAAAAGGTCTTATGTTTAAATAGTCCCTTCTTGTCAGTTTGGGTTTTCTTGAAAAGGCTTAAGTGCGGATATTTTTAGAAATAATAAAGAAAATTGTTAAATGAGCAACATTACCTATTTTAGAAGAAATATAAACAAATAATTACCAGGAAAAACCTCTTAATTAAAAGAACTTTATAATTGGCACCAATTTCAATCTTTCTGCTGCTCTCCTGAAAAGTATAACATTTTTACTTAAGATCTTTTTCCTCCCGGCCACAGATATTATCATAATAATTAATGTAATAGATATATTCCTAAATACAAGGTATATGAAAAAAAGTACGTCGTTACCCTCGACAGTGACATGGAGTGTTTTGTTTTTAACATCATACAAAAAGATTGTTTAATAGTCCAGTGTTTACTTTAAAGATGACAGTATCTCAGGTCGCGTGTGTTTGTACCTTACAAGATTCTATTCAGGGTGATTCAGGCGAAAAGGGTTATACGTTGGGGGTGGTAGTATGGGCATTTCCACTGCCGACTCCGCTTTCTCTACAGATTGCGCCATTTTACTTTATGATTGCCCCTCGTAATAATTAATTTGTTTTAATCAACAAAATGTAACTAAGCATGCAAAATGTAACAAAATGTAAACCCCCATTGTTTGCCCAATTTTTTTACCTCAACTATTATAATATTTTTTATGCTTTAAATTTTAAACTGATTTTTGAATAACTCTTTATTTTTAAAATCAAAGGACAGTTTATTAAGTTCCATATTTCGAATAAAAAGTACAGAAAAAAAAAAAGGAACAATAGTATGACCGTCTTATAAGTATGTGATTTTGGAGTCTACTTTCGAGAAGCAACTTGCACGAATCATGAATTCCAATGTATAGAAACGCAGAGAAGAGGTTATATTCCATTGGATGAATTATTCAAGCCGTACTTACATGCAGCGAACTTAGCTGATTGATGGAAAACCGTCTAGACATGAATGCTGCCTGGCTTCACCGTAATGTGAATTAATAAGAAACAGAGTATAGGACAGTTCGAAATGTCTTGGGGTACGATGTTCGGGTATACATGATTTGGACATTTTACAGTGATATAATGAGTTTTTGGATAATGATTGTGGTGAAAATAAGATGTGCTTCAAGTGATACGTGTTCATCACAAATTCAGCAAATTGGGCTCGATTCCTGTTTCTATGTAAGCCTATGTGACTCTTCTCTTATATTCGTCCTTTATGAATTTCTATGCTTTTAGAAGGTTTATACTTTACTATTATTATCAGATTTTTTTGTGTCATTGTTATTCGCATTGTTGTTTATTTCATCTCTACCGTCTGATAAAAGGCGTCAGTGAACTTGGGATTTTGTTGTACAAAGATATGTTTATGTTTCAGTTTATTACAGTGTTTTACTGAACTCCAGTTTATAGATTACTAATTAGTAATTGCATAAAAACTCAGTATACCTTAGTGCTTGTTTTGGCGCATACTATTTATGTATGTATTTAGCTTTAGTTTTCTTAGGACGCTAAGACAAATGTCGAGTTGAGACCTAAAAGAAATGGGCCGCGGACATAAACCCTTCGCTCCAAATTCTCCTTTGCCCTTCTTTTTATGGCTTTTTTTTATTTTTATTTTTATTTATTTTTTGTAAATTGTTGATGTCAACGTCATTGGTTGGAGTTGTTTTTTTCGGGAATTCACCATCGATATTGATGTCTGCCGAGCGGTCCATCTTCTCCGGGCTCTTGCATATGCTCACAGTGTGAAATCATATGTTTTGTAAATTGTAAAATCTGCTTTCATGCATTTTGAATGTGGACTGTTCTGCATGTGCTTAACATGATAAATGCCATAAGTTAAAAAAAAGTCTCCTCTTTAGTCATTCATTCATAGTGTTCTGCCCAAGAGCAGATCTTTCACTGCAAACCCATCATTCTCCATCCTATTTTTCGCCTTCCTCTTAATCTTCACATATGTATCTTAATGTTGTCTATCATTTGATATCTTATTCTGCCTCGAACTTTTCTTCCGTTCACCATTCCTTTCAGTGTATCCTTCAGTTGACAGTTTCTTCTTAACCAGTGGTCGAGCCAATTTCTTTTTATCCTCCTGACCAGTTTCAACATTATTCTTTCTTCACTTCTTTCTAACACAGTTTAATTTCTAATTCTGTGTGTTCATTTCACACGTTCCATTCTTCTCCATATCCATATTTCAAATACTTCTAGTTTCTCTTCACTTCGTCGTAATGTCCATATATTTGCTACAACAATGCCACACTCCACACAAAACACTTTTTGTAGTAAGTATAACGTAATTTTTTAACAGGGGAAATAACTAAAACTGCTAGTTCATAGTGCTAACGGCTTCAGCTGCTGTGCACCTAGTCCTGAGTGCACTGTATGTATAATTAACATGGAGGCATGATATAATTAGCCTACTCTACTGCCATTATAATTTGCTCTAGATCCACTCGATATTTTATTGATTGATTGTATTGGTCTTAAACAATATTTTCAGTACGAATGTTTCCACCATTATTTCATGTGACGCAATCGAATTCCGTAATAAGCAGGCACAAGCGACATAAACAAAATGCTCTTATTAGGATCATTTTAACTGCTGCTAAACTAAGTCTGTCAAGTAAGTCATATTTGAATATGTGTCTGTTGTGTAACTGTAGTTGGTAATCATTCCACAGGTCCCTGCTCCCTATGGTATCTGTATGTAGGATTTAAACACAACACTAACGCCACTGCGATCAGAAGAAATCAAGGGATGGAGACTTATACACATATATTTCTCATCAATAGTCTGTACTAGGAAATCACGACTACCCGCACATTAGTAATTTTTTGCTTGTATTCACTGAGCTGTTCATCTTTAGTTTTAGGCAAGGAGTGGATAGGGTAGTCGACAACGAAGCAGACTATTGCTTCATCATTCTGAGCATTGTCAGAATTTAAGCTTGAATTCTTGCCGAATATTGTGAAATATATATATTACACATTTTACTTAGAGAGTTAAGCATATTTTCGAGAAGTGATACTATCTTTCACTTTACCTAATGTCAACTTTTGTCTGATGCAGTCCATTAAACCTGCAATATGTATCGTGTTTCTTAAACCGAGACTTTACGAGTGAGGAAGGTATAAAACTGCATCACATTCGAAGCAGTTCCCCGCCTGCTGACTCTACCCCTCAAATAAATCACTTGTTCCATTAATGATAGTAAATAGAACGCTTTTATTGTCTGTTCCAGTAATAAATTCACCGAATAGTAAGACTCTCCCTATAGCTACAATGTAAGCGATAGTTGGACATGGAATATCCACGGACACATGAAGTGAAGTTTATGCCCTGTTGAAATATGTGGGACTACGTATTAAACCAGTGTTTGACAACTAGCGGTGTTCTATATTTCGTAATTAGATTTTCCAAGTAGGCAGGGCTGAACAAATCTCGTCACTGGTTGCCACATATTTTTGACATTTAAAAATTGTAAAACTTTGCTCTTTTCAGTAATTTTTTGGGGTACAGCTTAGTCTGGAATTTTCTCCAGGGACAATCGGTTAGATTTTGATGCTGACCACACTTTTTCTGGCTCCGATTTTGTGAAAAAAGAAAATGTACTTTCTTTTATCCTTTGATGCTATTATCAGATTTATACATGTCAATCACTGACTTAGAAGAAACTCCCTGCTGAAGGATGCACTGGAAGGAATGGTGAACGGGAGAAGAGTTCGGGGCAGAAGATATCAAATAATAGACGACATTAAGATATATGGATCATATGCGGAGACTAAGAGGAAGGCAGAAAATAGGAAAGACTGGAGAATGCTGCGTTTGCAGTGAAAGACCTGCTCTTGGTCAGAACGCCATGAATGAATGACTCAATCAACCAATATCCATGAAAGTTATCGTATTCAGTTACTGGTCCTGTTACTTTGGACAGGGGTCAATGTGATTCAGCACTGCGACCTTATAGATCTTTTCTGCTGGTCCCAGACCTAGGTGCATTCTCAGACCACACCAGGTGACAAAGCTAAGGTTCACTGTGTCCAGGTTTCGAAGCAGAAAACTCTGCTTGTCTCTAGATCAGCCCTCCGCGTGTCTCTAGCCGGCGTTTGAAATGGAGCTCGGACGGAATGATGTTGTCTAACACAGGCCTGGGCACTAATAACTCTATTGCGACACTGCAGATTTCCCCTTCTCACTCCACCTTCCCCGGTTGAGATGAGTACACAGGAAGGTAAGCATTGTTCAGTGACGGATTGTATAAGGCTTTTTACGAACTTTCGACTTCCGCTGGTCGTCTGAAATTCATCACTGATGCACAGTGCCTATTGTGTATTTGTTTATAAGGCAGTGTAAGCGAAAAGGACATGAGCGGGAGTTTCTGAGTTTCGTTTCACCTCCCGTTGTGCCCAGGGCTGATCTAACATGAGCAAACGACCTCCGAGAAAATCGCAACAGCGACATTGTCTTCCACAAGTGTCATTATAGAATTCTAGATGAAAAATCTCAGACATTATTGGGACTCGAACCCGTCCGGCCTGCGCAATCTTTGGTGGGCCATGGCGGAGTGGTCTCCTGATCCGAAGCTGCTTTCGGGCGTGGTTTCGAATCCCGCTTGAGTTGATAGTCATTTTGGCTTTTCCGAGGTTTTCCCCAACCATAGCGAATCTCTGGTAATCATTAGCGAATACTCGTTCTCATCTCGCTATCACCGACTCCACCGGCGCTGTATAAGCTATCAGGTATTTAGTATCGATGGAAATGGTGATAATAAGATTTTATTTGGTAATGTGTGTCGAGGATTCGCTTTACGGTTGGGAAAAACCTCTCTGAGGGGGGGGGGAAGCGAACCAGCCAAAGCGGGAATCGAAAACACATCCGAACACAGTTCCCGGTCAGCAGGCAAACGCGCTACAACCTAGGTTGTCAGTGGCATACGAACCTCGTACCCAATGGCCGATATAAGCCGCGAGATAATCGTAGGCGATTCGTCAAAACATGAACATGTTTGGTCCAAAATACACGTACGATCGTCCACACCTGTGGAGTAACGGTCAGCGCGTCTGGCCGCGAAACCAGGTGGCCCGGGTTCGAATCCCGGTCGGGGCAAGTTACCTGGTTGAGGTTTTTTCCGGGGTTTTCTCTCAACCCAATACGAACAAATGCTGGGTAACTTTCGGTGCTGGACCCCGGACTCATTTCACCGGCATTATCACCTTCATTTCATTCAGACGCTAAATAACCTAGATGTTGATACAGCGTCGTAAAATAACCCAATAAAAATAAAATACACGTACGATACGTAAACATACATTTTTTTACTTGGGTTATTTAACGACGCTGTATCAAATACGAAGTTATTTAGCGTTGATGAAATTGGTACAGCAAGATGGTACTTATTTGGCGAGTTGAGGCCGTGGATTCGCCATAGACTACCTGATATTTTCCTTATAAAACCCAACCAGGCAATCAGCCCGAGCGAGAATGGAACCCGAGCCCTAGCGCAACTCCGGATTGGTAGGCAAGCGCCTTAGTCGATTGAGCTACGCCGGTGGCTTAAGCATAATTTAGATGGATACAAAAATCCATTGTTTCTTTCGCTTGCCGTGAAGAGTTCGAACATTTTGAGCGGCATGGTTGGAAGCTTTGGCAAGATGCGTGGCAACGGACTGTACTCTTTTCTTCTACGTCAGATATGTGTGTGTTGCCTCCCACAGCGTCCATCCGATCCAGTGACCCGCATCTTTCTGTCTTCCTTAATATCTCTTGATCCAAATGGCTCAATGTCATGAAATATTGTAATCACTTGCAAATACGATTTCAACAATTCGGCTGTTATAAGCTATCATTATTAATGATTTTGATAGTAACTTCTGATGATACAAGAATAGATCATGTGGAAAACCATAGAAACGTAGAACAAATTAATGAGTGAATAGATTACTCGAAGAGGAAGTGAGTGGGATACTCATGTAACAGTATTAGCTGGATAAAGTCATTAAACAAATGTTGAGAAGCCCAGAGATAATGCCGTAGATATACGGATTGTTCTGAGATGTACAGGCTAATTGTTGAAATTTAAATTTATTTCCATTATTTAATATATTTCTGCCTTCAATTTTGAAATTGAGTAAGAAGAATGTTGAAATGATGACGAGAACAGAATACCTGAGAAGAACTGCTCCAATATATATATATATATATATATTTTTTTTTTTTTGTCGAGCTTGTCTCTTGTCTTAATGGGATCAGTTACAAAAGCTGTTCTCCAGAATTGGAGTCCAATAGTTAAATTCCCCCTACTTTACCCTACCTGATGACGGAGCTTTTAAGCAACTTCGAAACCAGTGTGACACGGTGCAAAAACCCAAGAATTCCGCACCACGTTGAACAGCTTGAAAGTTTTAAATCATACACTTTGAGTTTTTTCGTTGGGCGGAGAAGAGGCTAAAACGTTAACACCTTAACTTCGAATGAATTTACTGTGCCTTAATAGGCCTACTCCTTTAAATTGGTTACCAATGTTTAAGTTCGAACGGCCGCTTTATTTCTAAATATCGAGACTAAGTTATGTGGTGTCGTCTGTAGATTCAGCCATGTAGGGTTAAAGATTCATTGGAGACCCAATAGCGCCCTTGCACTCTACCGAAAGCGTACTACGCTTTCTCAGACTGATGCTACCATATACACCGACATTTTTGTTAATGTTATCGTAATGATAATAATGAATATTAAATGGAGAATGACGGTGGAATTATGGTGGTAAACAGGTGGACTCCAAGAAAAACCCTCAGGAACCTTGACTTTGTCCAGCACAGATACTTCGCTATCACTGGGACTCGAACTCGGGTTCGCAGTCATTGTAATCCAGCGATCTGTCATCTGAGATATTATCGCGTCGCTATCATCGGCGACAGGCGGTGAGCTTTAAGTTTAGCGCAAAAAAGACAGGCAGGTCTTTTTTAGTTCTCCAGCGCCAATCATATTGTTTTTCAAGGATACTATATAAGCCTTTAAGTTCTCAGTGCCAATCATATTGTTTTTCAAGGATACTGTATAAGCCTTTAAGTTCTCAGCGCCAATCATATTGTTTTTCAAGGATACTGTATAAGCCTTTAAGTTCTCAGTGCCAATCATATTGTTTTTCAAGGATACTGTATAAGCCTTTAAGTTCTCAGTGCCAATCATATTGTTTTTCAAGGATACTATATAAGCCTTTAAGTTCTCAGCGCCAATCATATTGTTTTTCAAGGATACTGTATAAGCCTTTAAGTTCTCCAGCGCCAATCATATTGTTTTTCAAGGATACTGTATAAGACTTTAAGTTCTCCAGCGCCAATCACATTTTTCAAGGATCACGTTTAAATACTATATGTTAGCGCAAGGATGACCAACGCCAATCATATTGTTTTTCAAAGATCACAGTTTAAATACTTTATATTACAGTAGCGCAAGGATGACCGACAGGCCTTTAAGTTCTCCAACGCCAATCATATTGTTTTTCAAAGATCACAGTTTAAATACTGTATATTAGCGCAAGGATGACAGACAGGTCTTTGAGGTCTCCCGCGCCAATTATATTGTTTTTCAACAGTCAAAGTTTAATTAATTACAATATTTTGCCAGCAATTTCTTTTCATCAATCAACTATCGCCCATGATACAGATCCAGTAATACAGTTAGCGGCTGCTCTTATTCCATGGCAGCCCTCTTAAATAAAAACGTTGCGGACCTCTTAACTGGAGTAACAAATATGGTATATTTCTATTTATCCTTATTCACTCCATGTATTTCATCACGGAGATGCCTTGAAGGTCATTGGCGTGCTTCTACTCTTCTGATGAGTATGAAACTTATAAGCGGTTTTCTACACAAGTAGAATTATTTATCTGTGTACACCAAGTAGATTGACGCATGTTGGTCTTTTTGCAAACCTGAAAAAGAAGGAAGTCCATTTTACCTCTTTGTTTACATCAGAAACGCTCTTACATGGACTAATATAAAGTAACAAGTTAGCCGTTCTGAAAATTTAGTCGATTCTTCTAATTTTATTTTGGAGTTAAGAATTTGACGTGGGAGTTGTGTAACAACGCTGGTTCTTGTATATTAACTGCGGCTAGTAAACTGCTTCGGACATGGGCAGTAGATGTAAGCTGACACTTTATTTAATGGCGAAGGTGAAGAGTCGCCGTTTTAATAACGGCGGGATATCCCAGAGTTTTACTCTTACTGCCTGTCAACGACATGTACGACGCATGTTGTCGCACTATGGACACCGTTTTGACATGGATCGCATTTCTTATATAGCCTACGTTTATTTAACAAGGAGTTACGCCCAAAATATTCTCAGCAGGTTGGACCCAGCGTGGAAGCAGTGACAAACTAAAAATCAAGTGTGTCCATTTTTATGTCTTTCTGTCAAGGATGCGAAGTGAACTTGTAAAGAATGACTGAAAATTAGTTGGAGGAAGTTACAGTCTTGACTTGAAAATAAAAAATGTGCCCAACCTTACCTATAAAAGCTGAGCTCTTGGAACTGTGAATTTTTTCTCGAATAACGTGTGTTTATTTCAGATTATTGCTGTTAGGGGCTACTGGATCACAGCGGTGGCGGAGTTATGATTTGATAGTTTTGCTTTGCAGTTTTTACATTCGCGTTTATTGGACTAATTCTGTGATGTTTATTTTGCTAGAAGAAAATCTACGTAATGAAAGATCCCAGAGGATGAGGACATTGCATGTGTTGAGAATAAGAATTGTGGATATGCAGCCATGTTTCGCGATTTAATATTTCGAAACAATTTGTAGGTTCCATCATAAGGATGATAGTAAATTTTGTCCAAAAGACAGAAGATCGCATTCATTTTGGTCCATTATGTGTGGCTGGTCCAAGCAGAGTCCATCGAGATACCTTAGTTTGAATGATGTAGATACTGGGCGATGGGCTCTCTGTACCATACTGGCCGTTGAATTGGAGATTCACAGATTCAGGTTCTGCCGGGGACGATGGATTTTTGAGGGCAATTGAAGGGCTCCCTGCAAAAAGGGGGCTGGCTCCACTTTTTGGTGAAATTAATGTTTTGCTTGTTTCTTAAGTTAAAAAATATACCCAATTGTTTAGTACAAGAACGATGTGATTCAGAGCATTTGGTAGTAAGTTAAAGTAAAATTGGAGCTGAACTTCCAATCGTACCGTTGCAAAAAGGAAGTAGCTCTTGGAGCTATATATAGAGTGAACCGAAAGTAGTGTTATTAATTTCAGGGAGTTATTTATTCTTTGAGATATTTCAAACCAAAATGTTTAAATAGTTTTGCTCATTTTTGCTTCATTTGTGAGATAAATATTGTTTTATATGAAAAATATCACAGCGTATTTTGGGAAAACCATTGATATGCTCAGTAATTTTAAGAGAGCGGTGTATTATGATAATAAATAATTGAAAGAATTTTAGTTCTGTCCTATGTGCAGAAATTTGATCCGAACAAATGTAACTTTTCGTTCTACAAAGGCATATTACAATATCTTTTGTTGTAGTTTATATTGACTCCGTAATTGTGTGTTCAGTGCAGATTATATCCAATTTTATTGCATAACGGGGGTAGCTCCATTTTTTGTTTATTTTTAACCTCCCCTAAACTGCTGATTTTAATAAATGAGTGAGTGATAAAATGAAACTTCTAGGTACCTAGGACATACTCTAAAAAAGAAAAGAAGCTCACTTAAAATTTTAAAATGTTTTTTGTAGTTTTCCACAGCTTTGTAAAAGTGTAGCTACCGGTACCTCGTTTTTTGCAGGAAGCTCTTCAATTGTTTATAAATTTTTTTGTAGTATAAGGTTAGGTCTTTATCCTGAGATACGGATTCTAATAATATCTGCTTCGTTCATTTATATCCATAGTCCACAGAGGTTGAACTTATGATACAGCCTGATACCTATGTTTTTTCAGTGTGGAATATTTTTGTACGTACCACTTGATAAAGGTTGTAACAAACATTACAACATTGCCTCTAAGCGGATTGCGTCAATGCCACTCGGGATGCATTCGTCTGTTAAGGAGCTTCATTTATTCATTCATGGCCCAGATTATAAGCTTACTTCTGTTACAACTTTTTATCAAGTGGAATGCACAATTTATGCTAATTTTTAGTTGGTTATTTAACGACGCTATATCAACTACTCTGCTATTTAGCGTCGATTGGATTGATGATAGCGAGATGGTATTTGGCGAGATGAAGCCAAGGATTCGACATAGATTACCTGCCTTACGTGAAAACCTCAGAAAAAAAACCAACTAGGTAATCAGCCAAAGCGGGAAACGAACCCACGCCCGAACGCAACTCCGGCGCTTGTCTGAGCCGATTGAGCTACGCCGGTGGCTAACTTATGCTTATTGTGTTAGCAAATCCATCTGTCCTCGTTTGTTTGCTATATTTTAAGGTTTTATGGGCATCGAAGCATTTCCTGAAAGAAAAAAACACCCAGCAATCCGTGATGTCATCTCTGTATAATCAATTTCAACAATATCGATAACGTATTAATAAATAAATAAATGAATTATGTATTTTGATGCTTCTTTAGTTGAGTGATTTATACCTTATTCAGTACTGGTATGTAAACTATTCTCTATTTCCTCGTCCTTGGCAACTTAATGACTTTATCCTTAGTTTTTAATTCACTGCTAACATTTAAAATCACTCTCTCCTTGACAACTAACGCATTACCAACAAGAAAATTAAAGTACATTCATTTATTGCTTCTTCACAACCAACACATTACCAAGAATAGGCGTAAACACAAACAAATTGCTTCTGTACTCTGTTTTAGATACTAGCAATGTAATAACATATTGTATATCACACGAGAGTAAACAGATTTTATTCGCTCGTGGATATTGTCATCCTCGGCGATAAACTTTCCACTTGCGGATGAAATCTAATTTTACTAGCTTGTATTATGTTGCACAAAAGAGGCCGAGTAAAAACATTTGCTGCAAATCTGCGATTTCGGTATCGAAAGGTCTTGGAAAAGATTCACGTGAAACATTATTTAATGTGTAAAATATTAACGAAATATTTAACTTAATTTTAATTTAATAAAAAAATATTATTCATAGACAAATTGGGGTGATTAATAAATGTGGGAGTATAAGTACAGAAACAGTTAATTTAAGTAGTTTAATCTAAAGTATTTAACTGTGATATTTATCTACAAATGAATACATTTTCTGTATTTATAATGACATTATTACTCATTATAATTTCAAAATACTTACTGGCGTCATAATGATGGGTGAATCGTTTCGACTATCAATTGCATTGTTCTCTCGAGGCTAGGCTCATGAATGAGGAAGCTATTGTAAAGCAGCTAACGAGAAGGTTCCGCCTTGTTAAATTTAAGTGTGGTGATTATGAAGAAGCTTTTATTTCAAAAACAAAATATCCTTACAATTCCAACCGTGCTCACAATAACAATCACAAACATCATAAACATTTCACGCAATTACAGGGATTCGACGTCACATTTTTTATACATAAGACTGGGAATATTTATCGAATTTTTTTGGTTTCGATTATTCAGTATCGAAAGAACGAATTTGTATACACACGGTTCACTACTTGAAGAACTTTAAAACTAACCTTACCTTCATTGTTTGAGAGCAGATACAGCTTCCGGAGATGGCCCGAAAGGTGGAAATTGATCGCCAGAGCTCGAAATTTCCTCTGGGGATTTCAGGATCACGTTTGTTTTGTTTTGTTTTCTTTTTTTTGCCAAAATTTAGATTAAAGATTAATTTTATTTTCTCTTTCTCTCTTCTTTCAAACTGGTGGCAACAGTTTCCCCAGAAGAAGGAAATTTCCCGCAACTTGTAGTCACAAATTGATACGCCAAATATGACAGTTGATTTGTATATTCGACATGCATTAAAGTTTGTTGTGTACGTTCCAATATATCTTCATTTTTTCTTGCATTTACACTTCAAAGAAATGCGAGGAAGCCATTATTTCTGGTGCAGGTATTTTATCAGCCAACACTGATAAAATCAGTTGATACTTACCTAGGTGGTTAGATGGATGGGTAAGATTTAAGCATTGTTCGTTGTATTCTCGCGGGTGGTAGAATCAGGTAACGTCTTCATTCTTAGCTCACCAGGAAATGGGAAAATAGTCGGAAGCTGGTGAGATAACGACATTCCTGACGCCTTCTGAGGCTTTTTTTCTAGCGACATATGCTTTATGTGCCATTAAATTTGTATGACAAAGTATCATGTTTCGCATTCTTTTAAGCGACTTTGGACTGGGAATGCTGCGAGTGACATGTCGAACGATAGAGCTTACTAGTAATTTCCCACCTAACGGAGGCTTAAAAAACTGTTACTCATTGTCAGCCAACGCTTTATAATATCTTGTTTACCTCGCCATGATATCATAAATTTATTTTCATTCCTTGTCGTTCCGAGTCTAGCTGTGCCATCTGGTATATCACCGTAATTTGTAGTGCATCATTGTTCTGCTTATAGATCATTGATTAATCTCAACTTGGTAGGCCTACCGCTAGTAAAAGATCAAGCAGTGTTGTTTTCAACCCAGAATTCCCTGTAAATTAGGTTGCTTTGTGAAGTAGAGGTAACATTCTTGACTGCTGCGCTGGAAACACGAGTTCATTTTCTGGCGTCGGCGCTATGCACATTTATGTATGGAGCTTAGATAGCTTTATGCATTTCAGTGAAAGAAAAACGAACTTGTAAAGAATTACAGCGGTCAGTCATTTCATTGTGAATTTTAATTAGGTAGGTGTATTATATATTCATGAGTTTACTATTATAGCTTGCAGTTATTTTTGACACAAACAATTTTATTTTTTAAACAAATAACAAAAATGTAATTAATTAAAATTACAGGAATTAATAATAGAGCATAACTTTACATATATAAGTTGCATTTAATATTATCCTCATATAAAGTTTTGCAGGAAAGAGTAAAATGTAATGTAATGTAATATTAGGTTATGTTATGTAATGTATGTATGTAGTTTTTTTAAGTTGGTTATTTAACGACGCTCTATCAACTACTAGATTATTTAGTGTCGATGAGATTGTGATAGCGAGACGGTATTTGGCGAGATGAGGCCGAGGATGCGCCATAGATTATCTGGCGTCTACCTTACGGTTGGGGAAAACCTCGGAAAAAAACCCAACCAGATAATCAGCCCAAGCGGGGATCGAACCCGCGCCTGAGCGCAACTTCAGACCGGCAGGCAAGCGCCTTAACCCTTAAATTCGCGAAGTATCCTATAGGATACCGTAGGTTAATAGGCTATATGCTATAATTTTAATAGTACAACAGAAAAAAATTGGTAGGAAAATTAAAATTTCACAATACCATAATATTTCACGACATATAAAATAGGGACATTGCGATAGTTGTTTTCTTTACAGTCCGACACGGTTTAATAAACTAGTGTGAGAAATGAAGTTTTGCCAATTTAAGGGTTAACCGACTGAGCCACGCCGGTGACTATGTATGTAGTATGTATGTATGTATGTATGTATGTATGTATGTATGTATGTATGTATGTATGTATGTATGTATGTATGTATGTACGTACGTATGTATGTATGTATGTATGTACGTACGTACGTATGTATGTATGTATGTATGTATGTATGTATGTATGTATGTATGCGACTGACCGATATGTTTATTTTGTATTTTTTAAACCATTCCTTTGTAGGACTATGTTATGTGGTCATCATTTGTAATTGTGATTCTTGCGCTGGATACGAAATTCTCTGCGTAAAGTAATCAAAATCATTAGTGTAATTTCCTTCAGAAAAGATCTGAAGCTGGGGAACCCATGTCTTAGATTTGAGGGGTTCACAACCAGAGTGGACCAAGTCCTTCTGGAATAGTTCTGAGATATTGAGTCTTAAAGTTCCTGGCTCACGCTTAGCAACCTTCACCTTCCATAGGAAATGCTGCCCTCTGTGGCAGTTTTCTTTAACAAAACCTATTTACATTTCAATTTATAAAATCATATTTTTGTAAAAGGCAAGGGTCCAAGAGACCTGATACTTTTAATAAAAACATCTTAAAAAAAAAAAAAAAAGGCAATGAAATCTAAGTTTTCTTCATCCGAGATTCTATTAATCCACAAACTGATCACTAGTGGACTTGGTCCACTCTGGTTGTGAGCCCCTCATTTAAGGCATATGGAAGAGCCCTCTCCCAGAATAAGGAAGTTCTATCAAAATTTATTTCCCATTCCATTTCACATTATTTTCATTCTCTTTTCCTGTTATTAGGGAAACATGAATTCCTATGCTGCCGGTATTTCCACTTGAAAAGTTAATTTCTTAACAGTGTTAGATTGTCAATAGTTCGGAAGGGTTTTAGATTGTGCCAGTGAAATTAAATTGTTTTACATGTGTGTCTAAATTCTATATCATTTTTTAAGATTCCTTAGTTCCGTTCCAGTTGACATATCAAACAAAACTTCTCTAGTTCAAAATAAGAGACTTTCGGGTATTCCATCGTGTGCTGAGACTACGTACAGGTTCCATTACGACAGTAAAATAACTGAAAATACAGTAAGAGAAGCTGCCTATATATCACTCACATAACGAAACGTACTCATGTACACTGGTGGCCATAATTCTGGAAACTTTTTGTGTTTGTACTGAATTGTCATAGCATCTGTTTTTATTCACACATTAATACAATTTGAAGTGTTACTCGTGACTGAAAACATCAAACAGACATTGTCTATTCTATTTTTATAGAAAATTCATGACTTTATGTCGTAACGTGTACGGGAAAACATATATTTACACATTAACAGTTAGAAACATTTTCGTGTTTTTTTCATTCATTCTGTAAACAGTTAGTACTTTGAGGATAACCTTTATTTTTAATGACAGCATCAATTCTGCGGGGCATTGAGTCTACTAGACGTTGCAGTTCTTCCTTGCTAATGATCCGAAACCAGCTGTGGATAATGTCATCAATGAATTGAGTTTTAATGCTGGATTTTTTTTAGACACCAGACTTTTTAACCTTGACCACAAGTTTTCAATTGGATTAAGGTCAGGACTATTCCCAGGCCACTTTAACACCTTGATGTTTTTTCTGTTGAAACCATTTCATAACACTCTTGCCCGTATGGCATGGAGCACCATCCTGTTGAAAGACAAAGTCATCACAATTGTGGTGTAATTCGGCAAGGGATGGTATCAGTTTCACTTCCAGAATATCTTTTTTCTATTTTTCCGCCTTCAAGTTCCCTTCAAAAATCTGAAGTCTTCCTACTCCATTCCTGGACATGCATCCCAGATCTTGACAGCAACAGGATGTTTCATGGTTGCAATGGGGCACTCAGGATTCAAAACTTCTCCATTTCGTCGACGAACGTACTTGATTCCGTCACTTCCAAATATAGAAAACCTTGTTTCATCCCTCCATATCACTTTCGCACAGTCATCACTGGTCCATGGTTGATGATTTTTGCATCAATTTACACGATTTTCTCGTTGTATTTTGTTGAGAACGACTTTTATCTGAGTGCTCTTGCTTTCAGTTCATTGACAAATAACTTCTTCGAAGAGTTCTCGCAGAAATATTACGTCCACTGCTGTGTAGAATTTCCTGTATCTGTTTAGAAGGTTTCCTTCGATCTTTCAATGCTAATCGACAAATCTGTCTCAAATCTCATGGACTTAATTTAGGTTTTCTACCAGTCCTAGGTGCTGTTTTACAAGATTTTGTGGATTTGTACTTCTGCCATACCCTCTGGACGCCAAACACTGTAGCATCATTACCAAGCTTCCTTGCAATTCCCTTGAATATGTAGCCTTCTTCTTAAAGTGTGACTGCCCTACGTCGTTGAGAAGGTGTCCAGTCCTTTCGTGGAGCCATTATGATAAAATTATTATCAATAAAATTTGAGGTAAAGCAATCAAGTGTTAACCGAACGAAATCTTGTCAGACTAATGATAGAAACACATTATTAATGTCCATATTTTATGCTAACAGTGCTCAACAATGCTCCTAATGATAAAAAATAGTCTTAAAATCAACAGTGGACGAATTTTTTATTAATGGGAAATTATAATGAAATCAGAAATTAATATTTAGACCTTAAACGACAAGAACTTAATTCCCCACATAAGGACTATTTATTGTTAAAAAAAATAAGAATTTGATATAATACCTTTATTATAACTCCACAATTGACGAAACAGTCATGAGTAATATTTTTAATTATATGAATCTGTGAATAAATATAGATGTCATAACATTTCAGTACAAAAACAAAAAGTTTCCAGAATTATGGCCACCAGTGTAGTATTTACAAAGGCGCTGGCGATTATGTCCGTTTCCATGGTAACCGAAAATAATGCACTGCTGATTTTGGTTCTAAGAATAAGCTGCTTTACTTTTCATTAGTTGCTATTGATTCTGAAGCAGGGTGCACCGAGAGAGGGTGAAATAGGAAGCACGTATTAAGAGGATTGTCAGAAATTTTCTCTTACCGCGCTAACTGTAGGTATGAAAGGTAACCTACTGAATTGTTCCCGTTGTGCCTGACATCTAGGTAGCTGTTGGGAGTATCCAGGCACAAATTAGATAGTCTTTCAGGTCTACTATACAGTATTGCCCTAATGATGAAGTCTATAGTAGCTCTGAAATATTGGAGATGTAAAACGCCAGCGTACAGTGGAATATCGTAAAAGTGTGCTTCTGATGCTAAAATGAAATGCTAAAATCTCGATTTTTGTAATTTCTGTACACAATTTATTAATTGTATCCATCGTAACAAGTGACGAATGTGTGCTACTAATAGGACATTAAGTTTTATTTTGTATTGCATGAAAAAATGTAATCAGGGCGATCCACCACCAAATTTTCATATTTTTACTGTTACTCGTATTATTTGTATGAGCATCTCTTTTTGGGCACAGGTTTTATTTCAGCCTTGTTGTGGAGAGAAGAGACGTCATTCTGTAACAAAGACTAGTAAATTAGATTGAATACTGTGGTAGGGACTGCGAATTAGCTTTGTGGACGCCTGCTAGTATCAAATAAATACAAGCTAATGTGAATACATTTGCTTTGTGCAAGCTGCTGGGATCTCATGAAGACATTAAGTACTGCAGAAGTTATTGCAGACAGTCGTAAAAATGCCGACACGCATTGTCTACTTGCTTGACTGACCTATTCATTATGTAAAGTAGGTAGCGATGGGAAGATTGCGGTTTGATAAGGCTCTGCTTTTTGCCGTCCTAATTATACAAGCGTAACCAACAATCCAAGCAGTCCACTTGGATGTAATGCGACGGCGTAGCGGGTTGCAAAAGAAACACGTGCATCTGTTTTGTACATATAGTGCGAGCATTAAGGAGCGACCATAAAAATCAGTGAATAAATGTCATAAAATTTCTGACAGCTCTGTTATTCGAGACGGTGTAATGTAAAGCTATTCCTTGAAATTATTCTTCTAAGAATAAAGAACATGTTTTAATAGCAATTAGATTAAAAATGAATGACGTTTGATGTTATTATTTAGAGAGCTGCATAATAGGGCTTACAACCGGTTTTCATTTCATCGGTCAGAGAGCATCTGTCAAGGTAGAGCATCCGACCGAATGTTCGAATTTCAACCGGTTGCCCCTGATGTTTTGCAGGCTAGACAGAACACTGACATTTTCTGAGTACACAAACGGTGTAACAATTGAAAGCGGAACCCGGGGCAGACCTTCTCGGGGGAGGACTATCGCCTCGGACCGTTAAGGGAGCCTTGGGAGGGTTGCTGAAGCAGGAGTGGTGTAGGAACCGGTCATTAAGGGGGGTCAGGTGGTTAGGTCGGTGCGCGTAGAGGATCGCTGGGCACGCAACTCATCTCATAGACCTCAAGGTCGTAGTGCGTGGGATGTTCCTTCCCTCCCTCCTAAAAAAAAACAATTGAAAGAAATTTACCATGTGTAATTTAAAAAAAAGGTAATTGCTTAATATAGGCCTACAATTGATTGCATACTTTATTACACATATCTTCATAATATAACATATATAAATGAAGTATAGACACCGGTAACAACAAAGGAAATAAGTGTAATACATAATATGTAATCTGGTGTGTAAAGAAATGCAAGAATAGAATAAATTACAATTAGATACTTACTCTCATTTTTGTCAAGTCCTTAGACCCACATTAGACATTCACAAATTGCGTTACTCTCTGATCATCGTGCGCATGACCACCGCTCGAGACAATGCAGACCGAACATACAACATACGCAAATTACTATTGGAGTGAAATAAGTCTCTATTTTGTTTTATCCACAGTACATTTGTATTCGTAAACCCTGCAACTTGAGTCATGGCGGAGGTCATCAATTAAATTGGTATGAAAAGTTATTGAAGATTAATTTCATCGTGTGGCAAATGTTTTCTTTTTAACTAATGACGGGTAGTATAGTTTCGGCTTCACTGTTAGTCATCTTCAGAACTAGTGAGGATCTTGCTTGTTCCCGGTTTCTTCTGAAGTTGCTGTGATGATGGGTGCGATTATGTTCGGTAGTGTGATAGGATGTGTTTTGAAATTTAATTGTGTATTGAGAATATGTTGTGGGTGTGTTTTTGTGTGTCTATGTATTTCGTACTGTTCTAGTTTATTTAATTTCTGGTTTATAGGCCGAATACATAGGATTTACGTCTGTTTCTATATTGCTGTAGTTGTGATTAGTGCTTATGATGTGTTCTGCGTATATGACGGTACTGTGTTGTTTGTTTGTTATTGTGATGCGTTCTGTGTGTATGTTTGAAATGATTTTATTGCTTTATTTCTTTTCTCTGGATTTGTTTATGTGTATTTGTATTTCTGGTGGTGTGGCGTGAGAACGCCTGGTGGCCTTATCTCCGACAAATTAAATATAAAACAAAAAATAATAATGCAATTGCATTAATCTTACAGTTTTTAGAAGCTATTGCATTATTCTGAACGTGGACTGCGTTCGGGCATGGGTTCGATTCCTTCTCGGGTGGTTACTTGATTGGGTTTCATTTGAGGTTTTTCTCAACTATAAGGAGAATGTCAGGTAATCTCCATGGCGAATTCTCGGTCTCATATCGTGAAATACCACCTTGATATCACCAATTCCTTCGACGCTAAATAACCTAGTAGGTAACTGATATAGCACCATTAAATAACCGACTAAAAATCCTGAATTTTCTGTAGGGCTGTGCCAGCTACAATAAAATTAGTTCTTAGTTGATTCAGTTAATCTACTCTTCGTAATTTATTTAGCAGCATTTAGGTCTTAGTTGTGACGTTCAGTTTCAGTGTCCTACAGTGCATAAAATCGGACCGTGTGCTTTGTTTTCTAGGGAGGCACACACAGTCTGGTGAATACGCAGAATGTGATTATAACGATTTTTAATTCCCAGGTTTAGAAGAAATAAGAAACCGCGTTTCTCTGTCATCCCTTACCTGTTGTAAGTGTAGATTTACGACTGTTGTTATTTCGAGGGGGATGGGACAGGTGCGGGTGCGGAATCCCAGGTTGGGCCGCGGTGATGTCAGACTCTTGAAGAAGTTATTGCACCCCTCTACTTCTATTTTCTATGGCAGTAAAAATCTTAGAGCGGAACGTTTGCTCTACTGAACTGCCTAGTTGTAGGCAGATTAGATATGCATAATAAGGAACAATAATTTGACAACGATTTTGAGTTATGTCCAACGTAATGAGATCTACTAATAGTAAATTGAAAAATCATTAATTACTTTATATTCAGATGTCGAAGCGAAGAGTAGACTATAGGTCTCACGGGAGCAATTTTGTACAGAACTACTCTACTAAACAAAAGGGAGGACGGGGAGTTGACTGCATTCCAGTTAGTTCAGAGATAATTGCATTAAAAAGCTTAGTATAACATGTATGCAAATGCAGATATTCCTAGTTGTACATCATTCTTAAAGTATTTAGAGCCTCGATACGACCACAAAATTCTAGTATTAAGCGTAAAATGCTATACAGAATTGAAGACCTCGGTGTAGAAACCGGTCAAGTCCAGAAATGAAAATTTTGCAGAAGTTAAAAAAAAAAAAAAAAAAAAAAAAAACAAAAAAAAACAAAAAAACTTTCCACTAAAATTGAATATGCATTAATTTCAAACAGATTTTTTACACGATAATTTAGGAAATTAGTGTGTTTTTTTTATGTGGTTACCAATATTTTTGTTAATTCACTTTCGTTCATAGATTTTTTAAATGGTGGATTTAAATGGTTTTTGTCCCGAAAATATAATAGATTTCTTTGTCATGTTTAAACTTAATTTATTTCTTGTTTGAAAACAAATCTACGAAACTGTGTACGTCAATCTCAGGTGAGTTCCCGTTGAGTAGTTAATGAATATGTGTATATATATAGAGCGACCCATATTTATGTCCAACTTTTTATTCGTTTATCACAATATATTTTTTCTTGAATGTAGTAATACTTTAATTCTTATATTGTTGTAGGATGTTTAGCAAACACAAATATTTTACAGTAAGCTCAAAAGAAAATGCAAAGCACTTAAATCAGTCGACATGGTGGGTCATAATTCTGCGCCTGTTGAAGTAATTCTGTGCCTACTCTATAACAGAGTACCTTACGTACTGGAAATTCAATCTCCACTTCTGCCCGATCAGCACAGACAAATTTACCCAGACAGTCTATCTACTGTCCATCCAAGTGGTTTGTCGCAGGGTCGTAGAAAAGGGAGTGGAGAAGTCAAGTGGAAGTTACTTACTTAACGAGGAAATTTATTTAAATTATTTTAAAGACTTTATAATATTACGTAAACGTCCAATTCCTAAAGCAAATGTTTTCAGGAAAGAGCTAAGACAGTCCAGTACTAGCCTTTACAGAGGAGCCAGTGTAAACGGGTAGGGGAAACGGATGCGACGTAACCAAACGGACACAGTACCAATGCGAAAATATGATTAAATAATGAATGCACTTTATTTACTGGAAAATACGATCATATTTCTGGAACGTACTATACTCAGTACTGTATACTGTGACCGAAGACGACTTTGACTGCATACGCAGTCTTGGGTCTGTGTGCAGGACGGGTGCAATTTACTAGTGGGAGGGAAGTATGTTAAAAACAACTCGGGTACAATAAAAATTGAAGTATAAATAGAATGATGTCCCTGTATCTGTAAGACAGATCTGTTACAATTCTATATTACCCAGATCTGCCTTACTTTACAATTTTAATCACCTATGCCAAGTCCCCAACTAAAAACAATAAACAAAAACAAAACAAAAAAAAACACACACACACACATAGACACTACAAGATCAATTTAATACACAATTACTTCTAACTTTCTCTTCCCATTTCATCTTCACTATCATTAAAAATTTGCCCAATTTATTTAACTCTCTTATATTAATTATAATACATATTTTCTTATATGCTATATATCTATTCATATAAAAAAATATTATTTATCCACTTTTTCCTTGTATTGGTAGTTACTTGACATTCTAATAATATATGGAACTCGTCTTCTCCCATGCCGCAAAGAGGGCAGATATCCTTCTCTGTTTTTCAATTTCCATATTCCTAGTCTCCAACAAGCTAAGCCCATCCTCACTTTCCTATTATTTATTCTGACATATTCCTCTTGTTCCCATGACGTTTTAATGTCCTTATAGTTACTTAATGTTCTTAATTCGTTGAGATTTTGATATAATTCCTGTCTCGTAGTTTCATTACACCTCTCTTTTACGGTTTTACAAATTACATTTAAATTCATTACTCCAATTTCCTCCCATAACAATCTTAGACCTAATCTGCTCACCTTGTTCTTTAAATCTTCTAGTCAATTGGATTTCAAATTCGTGTCCCGAAGAAACTGCAAACACTTCTTTTCAATGGCACTATCCTCCTTCTCCAAAATATGACCAAAGAATTTTATTTTCCGTACTAGTATCATTCTCATAATACTATCTACCCCAATTTCGAATCTAGTAGCTAGGTTAGAGGCGTTCCACGGGATTCCTAGAAATTTCTTACAAAATTTAGATCTAAATCTATCAATAAGCTGGCTAAACTTATCTTACTTAATAATAATAATAATAATAATAATAATAATAATAATAATAACAATCATCATAATCATCATCATTAACAACAACAACAACAATAATTCGTTACTTTAAGAAATGACTTCAGCACGAGGTTCGATTCCTTGAATCTCCTTTGCTTTTGGTAGTGGACGGTATTGCAGTGGAGGTTTGCTCCAACTCTGTAGATATCTTCCGCCACTCTCATTGTACCATTACTCCATTACTGCCATATAATCTTCTGTGAATAGCTTGTATAGTTTTAAAGACTCATTAAATAAATAACAAGCTACACCGACGTTAAATAAGCGCAGTCGTTAAACTAAACAAAAAATAATTGCCTTGGCAGGCTGACGTGTGGTGGCTCCAGTAATTAGGCAGTGCAGGTGCGCGTGCTGTGGGGTGCGGGGGGTGGCGTGATTCCCCGCTGCGGGCGGGAGGCTCAACAAATTTCAGCGGATGAGAGTCGCGCTTATTTCTGATCCTGCTGTGACTGGAATTTTTTTTTCGTCTCGTCTCGTCCGTCTGTCTTGTCTTATTCTTTTCCTGTCTTGTGTATTCTCTTTTGCCGCTCATCTACTCTATTATCTTTAACACCGCTAACTCCCCTTACCGACATCACGTTCACTATTTTTATTAAACCGAGGCGGTACGAAATACTGTATATGAGTCATATGTTGACGCAAAAGCCTTTGCTTGCTGAGCTCTTTGTATTTGGTTTGCCGTCTCTCAGAAACTAAACTGCTCATTAGAAATTGTGCTTTCTTTCTCATAAACTACTCACATTAAGGGAGGTAATGAGTGAAATTTATATTTTTACTAAATATATAAGATAAGGCCGCACGGAAATTTTACTTGAAGCAAGTAAAGAGATAGGTTTAGAAGTAAATCCCAAAAAGACAAAGTATATGATTATGTCTCGTGACCAGAATATTGTACGAAATGGAAATATAAAAATTGGAGATTTATCCTTCGAAGAGGTGAAAAAATTCAAATATCTTGGAGCAACAGTAACAAATATAGGCCTAAATGACACTCGGAGGAAATTAAACGCAGAGTAAGTATGGGAAATGCCTGTTATTATTCGTTTGAGAAGCTTTTGTCTTCTAGTCTGCTGTCAAAAAGTCGAAAGTTAGAATTTATAAAACAGTTATATTACCGGTTGTCCTGTATGGTTGTGAAACTTGGACTCTCACTTTGAGAGAGGAACAGAGATTAAGGGTGTTTGAGAATAAGGTTCTTAGGGAAAATTTTGGGGCTAAGAGGAATGAAGTTACAGGAGAATGGAGAAAGTTACATAATGCAGAACTGCACGCATTGTATTCTTCACCTGACATAATTAGGAACATTAAATCCAGATGTTTGAGATGAGCAGGGCTTGTAGTACGTATGGGCGAATCCAGAAATGTATATAGAGTGTTAGTTGGGAGACCGGAGGTAAAAAGACCTTTGGGGAGGCCGAGACGTAGATGGGAAGATAATATTAAAATGGATTTAAGGGAGGTGGGATATGATGATAGAGAGTGGATTAATCTTGCACAGGATAGGGACTGATGGTTGGCTTATGTGAGAGCGGCAATGAATCTACGGGTTCCTTATAACCCATTTGTAAGTAAGTAAGTAAGTAAGGTAGACATAAGGCCATCGGCCTTCTCTGCCCCTGTACCAGGGGATTACAACTATGATATGAAGAATAAAATTACAATTAATATTAAATTTACAATTATAATTACAATAAAAATCAGTTATGTATGTATAAGCTAACGGCTTGATTTTTTGTATACGTACCTACTCCTATTGGTATCGGTAATGATGTGTTTAAGTTTCATGTTTATAGGTTATTTATTATTATTATTATTATTATTATTATTATTATTATTATTATTATTATTATTATTATTATTATTATTATTATTATAACATTTAAATAAAAATAATTTGTATATTTTCAAAATTTTCATCTCCCTCAAATTTTAAACATCAGGTCTGATATTTTTTTACAATAATTCCTTTGATCTCTTTAGTTGGATTATATGTATGTTCTCACATTTTAGAGTTTTACTTCTAAAAATAAAAACAATGACCGTGGTAATGGAATCTTTGAACTTGAATTTTATTCAAAATTTTGGTGATGTCCATGGATAAGCCTCTTACATATAAATCAATAAATTAATCGTGATCTCTCTTTGTTATGGAAGTATTTCATAAGGTAGAAAGTGCTTTCTTTTTCGTCTTATTTTCTTTCGCATAGGTAGGTCGTCCCGAACGTAGCTGCACATTTGTGAAAGAAATACTCCGTAGTATTTGGAACCTTTTTGTATCTTCTGCTTCCCAAAAGTTATGAATTTCATTTTTCCTTTTAAAACAAATATTTCAGCACTAAGGAGAACTGTAGATCTACGAATTGAAGTTCCTTATGAGCAGCTATATTATTATCTTGAATAATCTTGATTTTTCTAGTGAAGTCCTCACAGAATTAAAAGGAATTAAACAGTATGAAGTACGAGAAAGCGTGTTAGGTTACTAAAGTATTATAATGGGTGGATAGGAACACTAATTGTTCCGGCTGTACAACAAAGTTTGCATTGAAAAAGGACCTCAGAAGCGTCCGTGCTCGCGAGCACATTTTTACTCTCATGACAAGAGCACCAAATATCATTAAAAGAGCACAGTGGTGCTCGCGAGCACCAGGTTGAGAACGCCTGGCCTAGAGCCTAGATTCACCGTAATAATCCCTCACTGCCAGCAACGAACATAATTTTCTCCAGCGTTGGAAATACTCCTGAATGTCAGTGGGTATCATCTTTTGAGTGCCTCCATCTGGCATTGGAGTCTTTCACAGAGAATCTGATCATCTCTGGCATCATTCACTATTCGTACACCTTACCTGAAAGCATATTTTTTGATGGCGCGGAATGAAGTAAAAAATAAAGAATTAGAAAGTATTGGTGGAATGAAACTAGAGGACCCAGTAAAAAAAAAACTGCATCTTCCGAGCTTCTCCAGCACTGTTATCATTCCAATCAGCACTGAGGATCGAACTCGAGCTCGCGGAAGTTGAGCTGTCGCTATAGCACAACAACAATAATGATAATAATACTAATGATACTAGTTGTTTTCTTTACAGTCCGACACGGTTTAATAAACTAGTGTGAGAAATGGTTTTGCCAATTTAAGGGTTAAAATAATGTGGAGAAACTGCACGTAGTGTCCCGCAAGAAATTTTTCAAAGTCCAATGATGTGACACTGCGCAATACACAGATAAGTAAAGGAGCTACCAAATACCTTACTATAATAATACCGGACAGCTAGCAGTTCTGCGCGCGAACGATTCTGGTGCTGCTGCCTAGGCGGCCGGTGTGGAGATACTGCGAAACAAGCTGTAATCAACTGCAATGTATATTGTCTAGTGCACTAACAGTAACAAGTACTTAAACCGTTTTAGCAAGTACATTTCACAATAACTCAACATAAATGGCGGCAGTTATATTGCATCGTTTAGAGTTTCATCTATGGAATCGTTGACGACACAGCTTCCCGAGTTCGAGAATGGAAGAATTATAATTAAGTGAAGTCAGTGAGGACAGTATTTCCTGAGTTCGACCCCAGTATTACTCTTCTCAAGAACGATGAGTTTTTTGCAATTTTTTATACCTATAATGATGGATTATATATTTTCGGAGCTCTAACTCGGCGTTAATTGGTTCCTATGTCGGCGATTCCATAGATGAACCGTCCCTACTACAAACACAATCTTTGTAATAAGACAGCAGTCTTTTATACTCTTCGCGCGTCTTGTACCCTTTGAGCTCGAGCTGAACTGGATTTTTATCGAGAGGAAGATTGGCATAAGTAACAATTTTCATCACAGTGGAGGAAAATGAGTTAAGGGTTGGCAGCGCAAAAAGCGCAAGAAATATGTTGGCACTCCTTCAGATGTTAGAGCATAGCGGGACAAATACTGCAGTTGAGCCGATAAAATATTACTACTGTTACTGCTGCTAAAAAACTGCCTTGCATTTTTGTGCAGTGACTAAATTGACATTTGATTTTATGGAAGCTGTTTTTTCTGCATCATGAGGCTATTGAGATGACCTGCTACCGCAGTTGGTCCATCTTTTTCATACCTGATGCCTTCTATTTATGCATTTATGATTCGATGCAACGTTTCTCTTGAAACCTTTCCTTGCTGTCAGCCCAGCCAGTCCCATTCTCTCATACAATGGCTAGATGGCATAATGATATCTCTGTGAGGTTTTGTAACAAATCTCGGACGCTTATTTAGAGTCACAATGCTAATATTTGTACCGTTCCCAGTGGTAGGGCGCCTTAATAGAAGTGCAAAACACACCTGGGATGCGGTGTCTACCGGCCATAAAATAAAATAAATTGTGAGTGAAACTGTCCCATAAAAGTAAAGGCGTATTGTTTGTGAACAATGCCGCGCGCTACGTTCTTCACCTTCCACTTTGACTCGGTCACAGGTCCTTATCCTTAAATTAGACAAATGACACTCGCGATCTGTGACAGATGAAATGTGTCTTACCGTTTCTCGCAAGATACTACCCCTATCGTAAACATAGAACTCCACTTGCCTTTACTGAATTGGTACTAATAATTTTTCGGTTTTTACTTTCGCTTTGTCCATAAAACGAAAAAGAAAAGTAATGAGATAGCAACTGAATAGATTCGAACTTAAGAATCCGGGGCTTGTAACGTAATTACGCAACTAATATTTTGATGTTATTGGTGAGTACTACAAGTTACCTTTGTTTTATAAACAGAAGAGATAATTTAGGGAAATTTTGGCTAAATATTTTTAATGTTTTGAGAAATATTTGTTTTTACGACATACTAAAAGTAAGTAATTTACATGTTTAGCACATAACTTTCTCATTACCGTGATATACACGAGGTGTTAATACTGTACCTGAACCATTACTAGGCTATACTTAGCTGATAAATCGTTAGTCCATATAGGCCAATGGTGACCAAAACTCGAGCTGCAGTGATTACATGCGACAGACAGCCTTTGAAGTAAGGAGACGGAGGAAAGGTACTTGGCATGAAAACTACAACCAGTGGTGGTTCCTGTACTAACATCTTGATCAATCCCGCGGATAAAAATCTCAAGCTTTGCTCTATCAGTAATGTCACTGCCGTCATCAAGAGCCAGTGAATAATATATGATTTTTCTTGCTTCTTTTTTAACCTTCCTCTTGAATATAATCAGCAATTTTCTAAATTCTTCTCTCTATACTTGGTAGAGAAATTCGTAGTTTTCCATATTAAAAACTTCTTACGGACAAGTTATTTAAGCTATTTTAATCATTACTCTTTTGAGAAATTCTGTTCTATCAAAAGACTTTAGAGCATGAGATATTTCAAACCCCATTAGGCAGCTGACTTCCTTACATTTATTTATGTATTCTTTCTTTTCCTGGCTATGATTTAACCCTTACTGCATGGGACAGTTTTGCACACACTGGTTTAATATTCAAATAACTTAAGCAGTTCTCTTTTTTCTAAATTGATGTCACATATGGTCAAATCCAGTTGTTCTTGACAGTGTGCCATATCTGTCCCAGTATGCAGTTTGAAATATTATATGCTTATAGTATGTTATATGAATATAAAACCGGTATGTGCCATATCCGTCCCAGTATGCGGAAAGAGGTTAAGACATGTCAATTCTTGACGTTTAACAGTTCGTTGGCACATAATATTGAATCAGTTTTTCTACAATATTATTAGTAAATGAATAACGAATAAATAGTTACTCTCATCTAAAGATTAAGAAGATTAAAATTGAGGTAAAACCTAATAATTTTATCCTTCTGGGGGGGAAGTTCTAAAAATATCAATATTCATGCACGTACAGAAGAATTATAGAAACATATACTTAGTGATCAGTAATAATAATAATAATAGTAATAATAATAATAATAATAATAATAGTAATAATAATACATTATTCAGCATGTTTCTATACACTCCTAATGAACCGTTAAGCAAAGTAAACATATTACATTTTGTCCGACAGAACACCAGAAATTTCTCCTTCTCATTCTTTACGAAACCACCTCTTACTGCTTGTAGAGACAGAGTTTGTAGAGCGACATGATACCGCCACTGCTTGCCTTCAGTACGTGAATGAAACACACAGAAATGTACAGGAAACTCCTCGTACCCGTTTGAATGTCTGTGATTACACGATGTAAATGTGAATCATATAGTTTGTTCTTGGCATAAAGTATGTTTTTGAAATAGTGTGTATAACGTATTCATGATTCGAATGTTAGGAAATTATTTCTGCACCCGAGGTTTCTTATTGTTGATATTGTTATAAAATCTTAACAGCCCAATTTATCTTGAAGTGTGTGACTTTTCTTCTACAGCAATATATTTCAGAAGTATTTCGCTTACTGTTAGTTTTGTCACATCTAAGTGATGGGGGTGTGTAACTTGTGAACGAAACGAAAGATGGGACTCATCGATAAGGACCACCCCTTCTGCTTGTGAATGACCACTCTCGCCTTCTAGTGGAGTAGTTCTCAGATCTCCGCGTGGTTAGAGGAGACTCTTCCTAAAAAAATAAAAAAATTGCAATATATAATTTTTTGCTGTCCAAAGCAGAATATTTTATCTGAAAGAATATATAGTAGTGTATAATTCTATCTGCTTCATGTTAAAAAATCAGATATTCACTACGGGATCATAGACGTGCTTTTTTTTTTAGGAGTTTACTAAAAACAACATAGGAGGAAAACATTTACTGATAAATCTGTCTAGATCCTCTACTTGATGTGTGTATATGAATGTGGCGACCACTTTTTTTCTTCAGCAGATGTTAAAAGTAAATGCGAAATAAATAAGAAGGAAGACTCAATATTAGAAATACTGTATTGTCCGATTGCTTCTCACCAAATAAATTGAGCTTTGATCTCAGGGGATCCTGTTACATTTGAAGACATTATTACAAAAACAGCCCCAGTCATTTTTAATGAAATTGAGTTAAGGACACATTTGCTACTATTTTAAATGTTTATAGATTCCAAAAAGGGCCCATGCCAAATGCAATGGACAGAAGGATAAAACACCAGTTGAACGGAAATAGCTGACGTGTTATTATTTTATTTTTTTATTGTTTTCCTGAAAAATAGCAATTTTGACAAGGATTGTTTTTGTAATAATGTCTTCATTTATGATGAATAGAATGGCTATAGGGCGGGCTTTCTTTGAATGCATAGATTTATTCTTTAATTTTTGTTTCATAGCACCTCTTACTACCATTTAAAAATTGACTGATTAGCCTTACAGTGTAGAAGTACCTTTGAATGAATATCTGTTACTTACTCCTTCCTGTTTATATATTAGGCCTAATTGTCTGTTACAATCTCTAGTTTCTAGAGGACGGCCGAAAGATTTTTTTGCTCGTGGATGAACTTAGCATTTGTTGACAAGGTTTTCTTTCGGAAGTAGCTAATTGAGGATCGTTTTTGCAAAACTTTCTAATTGAAAAAACTAAATTTTACAGGAGGCACAAAAAACTGAATGGCGACAAGTAGGGTATAGATACAACCATCACACTTTGACACACTACAATGAAGATAAATAATTCAATTTTACTAAGGCAACTTTAACATCGTGTAGAGGCCTGCTTTATGTTAACGAATCCACCAAAATCTCAATTTTGCAAATTTTGCAGTTAGCAAGTTTTGCAAAAACGGTCCTCAATTCTAAGGACATGAGATCTCCATTTGGTTCTATAATTTTGATTGTTTTCTGAACTTGGATCGATTTTCAGTTCTTTCAAAATTTTCTTCTTTTCTAGTTTAGTGTAGCCTGTAGTTTTTAAAAACTTCATTTTCATTGGCATTGATTCAGTGTTCATAATATATTACATATGTCGAGGCTTCATTACTTATCTACTTACGAGGTGCGTTTGAAAACTTCGTGCCCTGACACATAGGTGGCATTGAAAACGTGTCAACAATGCCGCCATTGTTAGCTGCCATTTTACATTAGTTCAAGCACGAAAAATCATAATTTTCTGTTGACTACATTTTGTGTAGTTTCATTTTGAAGTTTAGCTCAGACATACATATATCAGAAACTGAGAATTTCCTTACGTGTCTTTCGCATGATAGGTACGGTATATCATGTTTAGATATAGCCTACAGTAAGAATATTTTCTGCCAAATGTATCTTTAAATGCCTGAACACTGATCAGAAGCGATTCAGAGTGCGATTCTTTGTTGCAGTTTTGAAGAGAATAACTGCATAATGCTAAAGACTTACAGTTGTCAGTTTTGAGAAATCGTTTTTTCTTAATTTATAATTTATTTTTAAACGATGTTTCATTACAGGAAATAGAAGCTACTTTTATCATGAATGTCGGCAAGTATAATCCATGATAGGCCTAATATAAATGATGCTGGTGATGAGAAAGATAGAAGCCATCTAGTAATTATTATGAATAATATACCAATGCATAGTCAGAAAAGAAACTGAAGGGTTAGGGATGTCAAGTACTTTGATTTTTTTTCTTCGTGCTTGGAAAGATCGCACAGCGAGAAAATAAACACAAAGCTGAAGGATTACCAACGAGGAAATCGTGGCTGAAAGAAGGGCGGGCTCCTAAAGTCGCCGTATTATTACGTTTGCCGTGATTGGCACTTGATAGAAACATAATGTTTGCGTTTGCATGAGTGCTTGTCAGAACACCACCAACTTGATTGGCGTGCAGCATTTTCTCAATCCATTAATCAACCCACGCTGGATGCTATGCCGTGTAATAGTTATGTCGTTATTCTAAATGATGATATGCTCGAAACTTCGCGGGGCATCGCGAATGATGCATCGTGAACAGTTGCAGTCAGCGACATAAAGAAGAACGTGTTGCTGGTCCGAAGTCCTCTTCTTCGTCTGTCATAATTACCTTTGCACACAGCTTCTGCTATTTTATGTAATTTTCTAAAAGCAAATAGCGTATACTTCTTCATAACACATTTTACACGTTAATAAAAAACTATTTTATGTAGGTATTACTCGACCGAGGCGACTGGAACCGCGAGCGTAATGTGAACTATCGCGGTGCGGTATTACGAACGCATGAGCAGTAGCCCCACGGCTCCGGGCTGCAGGACTCCACTGGCCTTGGTCGAGTAATACCTATATTTCTATTAAATTATTTATATACCCTGAAGTCTGATTAGTGTAATATGTAACTATTATCTGTGCATTTCGAACTGGCGGGCTCGGGGTCAAGGAATGGACTGCATTTGATGCGAAAATTAATTTGTAAGCTCTCGCCTAACCTGAGCAACTTACAACCCTTTTATGCTAGGATGCACCTTTGCAGACGAACTATTATATGAACATGGGACCAGAAATGTCTGATTGCTGCGACATAGGGGTTACAAAGAGGATCATTGTGCACTACAAAACTTATGTATTACTTGATTAATGTTTCAGTCTGTGTACAATTTCCACCTCCTGCCTGAATACAGGCTGCATTTCGTCGCATTAATGTCCGGACCTGCTCCCAAATTCCTGGTGTAGCACGTATTATCCGACAGTGTTGCTCAATTCGCACACATTTCAGTCTGAATGTACGTAGACATCTTAATGCAACATTTCCTGGCCGATGGATAGGGCAAGGTGGAACAACTTCTTGGCCTCCACGCTCACCAGATCTCAACCTACTGGACTCCTACTTGTGGGAGCACTTGAAGTCGCTTGTGTATTCGACTCCTGTGAACGATGTGAAAACTCTCCGCCTGCGAAGAGGAATCCATATCTGAAGTTTTAACCACTATTTTCGTTACAGCCTGTATATTGAAATATTTTCCGGAAAATTTTCTATTTCGAAGATCTTATTTGGATGATTTTCCTTTTCATATCACTAAGAAAAAGTTGAACGCCCACCTAAAAGATGGAAGGAATAATTTTAACAGAAGGAATTATTGTAGATCTAT
Organism: Periplaneta americana; assembly: GCF_040183065.1. Lineage (NCBI taxonomy): Eukaryota > Metazoa > Arthropoda > Insecta > Blattodea > Blattidae > Periplaneta > Periplaneta americana. The sequence continues at coordinate 149,455,151 of NC_091119.1, read as the reverse complement.
ATTGAACTTACGATTTCATAATTAGGTTTTAGTTTTACTTATTTGTAATTGTAATTTTTGCATATTGTATTAAATATTAATGCAAACTTTATGCACAACGAATAATTGCTTGTAACCGGTAATTATTGGTCAACAGCCTTAATCCATGATGTGTGGACAATGATAATGAAGAAGAAGTTCTTGTCTCTTACAGCAGAGTACGCTGTTGTTTATGTTAAGAAGACACGTATGATTTTAAAAACTTCATTTCATCCAAAATTTGTGAAATTTGAACTACATAACAGGCCTGCAATATTATCAACTGTACAAAATTTGATGCCATTAAGACTAATAGTTTTGAAATTGTATTTTTAAAATATATTCTGTATTGACGTAGCTAAAAAGGCGCCTTGCGTCAAAGTTTTTAGTTCATATTTACTGGAAAGCCTCAGCCTCCTATAAAATTGAGTACCGGGTCTTTCCCGGGGGTAAAAGGCGGTCAGAGCGTGGTGCCGACCACACCACCTCATTCTAGTGCCGAGGTCATGGAAAGCATGGGGCTCTACCTCCATGCCCCCCAAGTGCCTTCATGGCATGTTACGGGGATACCTTTACCTTTACCTTTTTATTTGCTGGAAAGCTTGAAAATAGTCATGAGAATAAAAATTAATTAGCTTTTTGAGCTTAGTCTAAATAGAGAGTCACAATCTTTTTTTTTTTTTTTTTTTTTTAATTTCGCGAATTTACCATTACAGCATATTTTATTCTAACAGTAGGGGAGAGTCGGGTAGTATCGGACATCGAGTAATATCGGACAGTGAGTTTCTTTCATCTACCACATGATGATAGTACCTGATTGACATGGTTACGTTTCTGTGATGTCGCATAGAGAAACGTAACCATGTCATTCAGGTACTACCATATGGTGGTAGATGAAAGAAACGCGCTGTCCGATACTACCCGATGTCCGATACTACCCGACTCTCCCCTAAGTGCGTCCATACCTGTGGAGTAACGGTTAACGTGTCTGGCTGCGAAATCAGGTGGCCCGGATTCGAATCCCGGTCGGGGCAAGTTACCTGGTTGAGATTCTTCCGGGGTTTTCCCTCAACCCAGTACGAGCAAATGCTAGGTAACTATCTGTGTTGGACTCCGGACTCATTTCACCGGCATTATAACCTTCAACTCATTCAGACGCTAAATAACCTGAGATGTTGATACAACGTCGTAAAATAACCTACTAAAAACAGTAAGTGCAATATGAATATGCCCCGTAGAAACTTAATATTAATATTTCATACAAATGCTAATTACATTTTATTTATCAACATTTAATTGACCTCTGTGAGAAGTTTCAGATCAATCTGACAATAACTGTTGTGCAAGGATCTTTTTATTCAATAAATTGCTCAAAATTTTAGTCGAGAAAACGGCATAAAAAAGAAAACATTTATCTCAACTCACTCACTCACTCACTCACTCACTCACTCACTCACTCACTCACTCACTCACTCAGTCACCCACCGTATTTTGGCCACATTTGACTATATTGTTTATTGTTTATTGTTAGTAAAATGACATGTACAAAAATACAATCTTAGTTCTTCCCTGAAGGTGTAAAAACTCGTGCTCAGGGAGATATCTAAACACAAAGATAAACACCAACAAAGATGATTATTTGACACAAACTGGGTCAAGAAAAAAAATTACAGGAATAAATTAAATTTAAAAATGCAATTTCAATTGTAACAATTTAAGTCATACAAATACATATACATATTAAATCAATATATATTCTTTAAAAATTAAATTCCTAACGCTATTTTTTAAATTTATGATACTAAAATTTTCCAAATTTGGGTATTTATAAATTATTTTATTGTATAATCTTGGACCAAAGTAGGTACCATGGCTCAGAGCTGTGCTTGTGAAACACTTTGGTTCTTCTAGTCGTATAAAATCGGATCTTTTAGTTCCATATTTATGATGATACAATTTGAATTTATTACGATTTTTATGTATGAAGATTAATAAGGCAATATAATAAATCTGTTTAATTTTCAAAACATTAAAATCAGTAAACAAAAGCTCAGATGAGTAATCAATTGGTTTATTAAGGCATATTTTAATTATTCTTTCCTGAATAAGTATTAGTGGAGTGAGATTAGAAATACATGAATAGACCATTTTAAAAAGTCTGAAATATAATTACGATCATAAAAACTAAAAAGGTGGATTTTCTTAATTTTTAATCATTATTTCTTGTAGGGTGGTGGTGTAGCGTTTATTCAATCACCCTAATTTATTGAGCAAATGACAACTCTTGTTTGGATCATTAAAAAGAAGCCGAAAAGGGAAAATAAAAACAAATATAGGAATGCGTTTTCAACCCCCCTTATTAGCTTGGCATGGGGTTCAGAATTTACATTCTACGCACAGTCGGGTGTCTCTTCTCTCTACAAAACGCCAATAAATGGAAATACTTTGTTTGTTTGGGCTTTTGTTTCCGTTCCGCAAAACTAAGCAACTGTGCATAGGGGCGGGGTTCCAATTGCCAACGTGTCAATAGCCGCGCCAGAAATACCACCTTCGTGGTAATTTATTACCTCTAGCAGATATTCGTGCTTTATATTTACATTGTTATTTGCTTTTAGTTCATCTTGGCGTTTCTTATCATCTCCTTGCCAAGTTTCCTGATGATTTGTAAACATAACCTTCGTGACTTCGCCATTTGTTAATTCGTTTCAGTTATTTCTCGCCTCTAGACAGGTGATATTTCTTCTTCGGTTCACCGAGAGAATGCAGTACGATAATAATCTAGAACCAGAAAGTAATGTCAGAAGGATCGACGAATTTGGGTTAACTAGTATTTGAGTTGTCGATTTGCTGTGTACCGTCTTTTTAAGAGCCATTCCCTTACTATTTCGTGTTTCATATTTTCTAATTTCGCAAGTAGATCAGATGTGAATCATTGATAAATTTCCGTATTTTATTCAATGACTTGAGTCCACACATGTGGAGTAACGGCTAGGACGTCTGGCCGCGAAACCATGTGGCCCGGGTTCGATTCCCGGTCGGGGCAAGTTACCTGGTTGAGGTTTTTTCCGGGGTTTTCCCTCAACCCAATATGAGCAAATGCTGGGTAACTTTCGGTGCTAGACCCCGGACTCATTTCACCATCATTATCACCTTCATCTCATTCAGACGCTAAATAACCTAAGCTGTTGATAAAGCGTCGTAAAATAACCTAGTAAAATAAAAAAAAATCACTGACTTGAACGGTTGTGCAGTATTTCTATTCTGTTTGGTAGTTAGCTTGGAAGATCGCCGGTTCTGCTGGCTGGCTTTACGATCTTTGTTGAAGTAGTGAAGAACTTCAGATATCGGTTGCAGATGGTTGGATGCCAATGGAACACACATCGAAAATTTTCAACATGATTACGATTTTCCCAAATTTACTGATCACATACATATAGGCCTAAATAGGGTAAAGAGTACGACAAGACGTCATTTATCACCTACGCTGTTCAACATCTGCTTGGAGGGTTTAGTGAGGAACTGTTTTCAGAACATGAGAGGGATGTTAGTAGAAGGAAGAAGAATGATTTGCTGATGATTTAGCGTTATTAGCAAAACAGATGATACTAAGGATATGTTACTGGAGCTAAATGACAGCTGTGAGCTGTATGGGATGAAGATAAATGCAAACAGTGATTATCGGAAGAAAAATAAAGGAGGTAAACTTGCGAATTCGAATTCATGTCGTGGAACAAATGGAGAGTTTCAAGTACTTGAGGTGTACTACAAGTAGTAACGAGCTGCTGCCAGGAAGTCAAAAGAAGGAATGCAATAGCAAAGGAAGCTTTTAATAGGAAGCAACTTTTGCTGACCTCAGGAAAGAGAACTAAGGAAGAGGCTAGTGAAGTGCTTTGTGTGGAGTATGGCATTGTATGTGACAGAGACATGGACATTACGACGAAGTGAAGAGAAACGACTAGAAACATTGAAATGTGGTATGGAGAAGAATGGAGTGTGTGTAATGGACAGGCAAAACAGGAAATGAAGAGTGGGTGTAGAAAGAATAATATTGAAACTGATCAGGAAGAGAAAAAGAAATTAGCTGAGTCACTGGATAAGGAAAAACTGCTTAATGAAGGATGCACTGAAAGGAATGGTAAACGGGAGAAAAGTTCTTGGCAGAAGATAACGGATGATAGACATTAAGATAGCCTACATGGATCGTATGCGGGGAATAAGAGGAAGGCGGTAGATAGGGAAGATTGGAGAATGCTGGGTTTTCAGTGAAAGAGAAGTAGAGCATCGTTTTGAAACATTTTGTATAATAGTATACTATTCACATCGTACTGTTGCTCCAATAGCGAAAGTTGGAAAGTGACTATTGCGTATACGAACGAGTATAAAGGGTGGAAGGTAACCTTTTACAATCCTTCACACACATAACAGATCATATCATTTGGGAACGTTTTGTCAAATAATATTTTTTCATAAGACCAATAGTTTTTGTAATATTTCCAGAAAACGAATGTTGCAACGTTGTAGACAGTAGCAGTGTTTACTCCGCGAGATCATTGCACCCCAGCATAGCCTACTGAATGCCGCTTCAATCATCTACTTGACAGGGAGTTTGAGAGGATGTGTACACATACAGTTTTGTAAACAAAAATATCTGTTGAGAATGCAGTCAAATCAAAATTTATGTAATCGTAACATGTTAATTACATGAACTATGTTATTCTTTATCTATGATGAAACGTTCGTTATTGTATCGTTTCAGCACTAAATTTAGTACGAATAAACACGTAGTTTCCGTTACATTTTAAGGCAGTTTCATCAATAATACAGTAGAATTAATGTCCAGATACGATTAGAAAACTGTGGCGTCTCGTGTTTCAACTGCTTCGAACTGCATGTAGCCTGCAACTAATGACGAAGTGAATGTAAGCGTACCGTTCTCTCCGTACACCTAGCTCGGCCACATGGTTTGCGTACGTTAGAAACAGTGTTGCCAGCGTGTCACTGCCCTGTTCCCATGCAATGTGTACACCAGGCATGTCAATTGATGCCCACAGGAGCAAGCGCTCGCTTTAGAGCCCAGGAGAGCCTGACCGTTTTACAGCGGAAAGGAAAGAGACAGACGAAAGAGGTGGTATATGCCGCTTGGTCGAGCTGTATTCAGGGATGGCCAGCACTGATTCAATAGATAAAGGGAAGAGAACTTATTAAAACTGTATCCATCTTAATATTTTCTCAAATTTTCGTATAGAAAAGTGAAATTTTCAGGTATAGGCCTATTTATTTAGTAACCTTACAGAATGTTTTCGTAAATCTAATATACCGTATATACGTATTGAAAATTTTGAAAATATTCGCATGGAAATTGTTTGTAAGGAAATGAATTAACAAAACAACTACTGTTACATCATAAGCAAAAGATACGTGCCCATGTGTTGTAAAAATGTCAGCTCTATAGCTTCAGCAGATTTCGAGAAAATAATTTAATATTCTGATGATAGGAAGTTGCTCACAAATATCACCTTAAAAGCATAATGCGATAAGAGTTTTGTTATGTAATATTAGTTACACTTAAAACAGATACAGTACCTAGGTAACTTTGCTTTGTACTATAATATTGTTTTAATTAGTTCATTGATTACTTTTGTAAGGCTAAAGATGCCATCAATATAAATTCCAACTTATCATGTCATACTCAGTCTCTTTCTTTGGAATATCACTTTCTTTATGAATGATGTATTTCATCCACTTAATACAGTATAATATTATACTACTATGGAATTTAAGTGAATATTCCTTCTTAACTCTCTATTATGTTATTAAGATTTAAAACACAAGTGCAATATTAAGAAATCAGTATTAGTACTTTTGTTTTACAGACAATATAGATAATATTAAACAGAAAGAAGCCATATAAAATAACGACATAAAATTTCACGTTCCGTTTGAAGTTTGTGCACCACTGTTTTCTTAATCCAACAGGTTGCTTATTCATATACACAACCCTTCCTCTTTCCATACTTAGAGCTTGCTGCCCGCGCACGACGTCAAGGTCAGAAAAATGCGCTTGCTTTGACATCACTGGTGTACACGATTATTCACGCGATTTATTCGAAATCTGTGTTATTTTCAATGCAAATACTACTGTAACATGGCCATACATGGCTTACCCTGTCATCCTACATAAGATAAAATCCAATTTTGAGCAGTTTCATGAAAAACTTAATCACCATTTCAAGTTACAAAAGATCATTTTTTTTTCGAAAACCGCCCTTCTGAGAACAATATGCTATTAGATTTTGTTTGTCGTAATAATTCGAGATGTCATATCCCAGAAGGATTGTAAAAGGTTACCTTCCACCCTGTATAATTCTTAAACGAATCTTGCATTCCGACGCGATAACACGCACAGTGCTGTATGCACAGGATAGCTCGCGAAATAACAGCTTGCAGTTACTTTTTAATGTGTGCAGTTGTGTACTTGGCAGTATCGCCCGTCCGTTTAGATATGGTCCAGCCCGTCCTCCCAAATATGGATTAGTCGAGATGAGCGGGTCCACGGCATCGTAATTGCGACGACCATTGTAGCGCCACTCTCGGGCGTGTCTGGAGGACAGAATAAATACACTTTTATTAACAGTCACGACCGCTTTTTTATTTGTGGTTCCAACAACGCCTCTCGGCCCTCTGAGGGTCATCTTCGGGCGCCGGACCAAACAATTAAAACGTCCCATGTACCAAGAGCGTCAAGAAATAAGCTAAGCGAATGGAGAGGGAAGAGTGAAGTGGAAGTGAAACAGAGCGAGATGAAAGAAATTTCAAGTAACTTTAGAGCTTTAGTAGCTAAGGAAAAAATAAATATGAGAAGATGGAAAGAAAGATAGAAAGACAGACAGAAAGGGTAATATAGAAATATAAAGAAAATGAAAGGTAAATAAAAGAGAGAAAGAAAGGAATATAAACTATGTACTTATGTAAGAAATTGAAATATAATAAAACCGCCTAATAATAATAATAATAATAATAATAATAATAATAATTATTATTTATTTATTTATTAATAATATTTATGTGCTGAACAACAGCCAGAGGCCAATTATAGTTCAGCACAATACACAAACAGAAGATACAAAGGTGCAAAAATAAATAAATAATATCTTAAATCAAGAAAAACATACATAAATAAAACTGGGAACAAGGACAGTAAATACTGATAAAAGAAACTGTACTTTAAAAGGATCTAAATTGTTCCCATGCAAATTGGCATATTTTATGCATCTACAGACTGGAGAAAGAGATTTTCAATTTCTGTTGTAATTTTTTTTTTAAATCTTAAACCCTTTGTAGGAATATGAAGGCTGATATTGTTTATGATAGACTCACAGTCAATATCACCCTTGATAACTTTGCAAAAAAATTTATAATCAAGATTTTGACGTCTAGAATAAAGGCTACAACAGTTAAAATATTTACAGGTAATCTCATAATTAAAGTCAGAGGAATTGGGTATAAATCGAAGAGCACATAAGGAAATAAATTTCCTTTGAATATTTTCCAATTTCACCGAATCAATTGAAGTAATGGAATTCCAGGCTACAGATGCATATTCAAGTCTAGATCGAACCAAAGTAAAGTATAGAATTAATAATAATAATAATAATAATAATAATAATAATAATAATAATAATAATAATAATGAGACCGGCAAAATATGAAATTTCATATTCCAAAGCATGCCTGCTAGCTGTGGGGACGAGGATTTTCACGATTCACAATATACAGTATGTCAAAAAAAGTTCGTTTACAACGTTTCAGGGATGATAGAGAAGGTAAAAACAAACATTTTTTATGTGACAAAAACCTCTCTGACTTGTCATTTCGGCGCTACGAGTTGATAGGTGGTGTGAAGAGATTGTGTTCAACTCTGTTACCTGAATGCAGTGATGTGAAAAAATGTTGTTCAGAGATGTGGTTCAAACTGCCTTCCGTTGAACCTAATGCACAATTGATTTCTACGCACTGCGGACTGCCTGAAAGGCTACGCTCAAAAATGTCGGGAGTCTGTCGAATAATTGCTGCAGCTTCAACAACGCGAGCAACCAGCTCTTCTGTCCTATTTATCGGGGTCTCGTAAACCAGACATTTCATATCGCCCACACAAATAAATCCATAGGAGTTAGGTCGGGTGATGGAGGTGGCCGTGATACTGCTAGAAAAATGTAAACTTATTTTTCTTAGCAATTCACTCACTGCGTTTGTAGCACGATTCACCTTACAACTTGTTGCAGGCAAAACAGTCAAAACGGAACTGACTGGTAACTGGTCCGACGGAAACCAAGAGACCTACCCTTTTAGGACACCTATAGGCAAAATGATTCATCAGCCAGATTTTTGTCACATAACAAAGATGTTTGTTTTTACCTCCTATCATTCCTGAAACATTGTAAACAAACTTTTTCGACATTCTGTATATAATGCAATTCAAAACGGAAACCAAGCGATCTACCCTTTTAGGACATCTATAAGCAAAATGGTTCATCGGCCAGATTTTTGTCACGTAACAAAAATGTTTGTTTTCACCTCCTATCATCCCAGAAACGTTGTAAACGAACTTCTTCGGCACCCTGTATAGAATGCAATTAATGCAAAACGGAAACCAAGCGCCTACCGTTTTAGAACACCTATAGGCAAAATGGTTCATCAGGCAGATTTTTGTCACATAACAAAGATGTTTGTTTTTACCTCCTATCATCCCTGAAACGTCGTAAACGAATTTTCTCGACACCCTGTATAGAATGCAATGAATGCAAAAGCTTTTTTCAGATTTAAAAATGTTTTGGTAAAATTTCCAGGTGGGAGGCACTATGACCGAGCACTGCGACCTTTCACGATCTATTGCGCTAACCCTCAAGCTAGGCGTATTCCCAAACCCACACCGACTGACTACACTAAGGTTCACTGCTTACTCCACTCTCTTCGTGCGTCGCCAGCCGGCGTTCGTGGAATGCTATGCAATGATGAACTGGAGAAATGTTAACGGAATGATGTACCAGGTAGATGTCTAATAAGGAGGAACGGGAGAATCCCGAGAAAAATCTTAATTGCGACCTTGTCCGCCACAAGTGTCACCTGACCGGGACTCGAATCCAGAGCGCCTACGTGACAGGCTGGAGGTCTGACCACTCAGCCATCGTAGGAGAATGAGAGGACGTTGCTTTTAATTATTTTGATTCGGTTAGTGTTGATTAAACAGACAAAGACCGTACATTATAATTAAAACAATGAATAGAATATGCTGTGATTCACTCATTGTTCCTCCATATCCGATTAAGGAAGTAGCTGCATCCTAAACGAGGATTCTGGTCTGTTTGTCAATTTGTGCTATGAATATAAACAATGAAAGCGGCTAGACTTGTGTACAAAGCTTTTCGATTCCATAACCTAACACCTAATCAATATTCAACAACAAGCAAGTGTATTCGAGACTAACACACACTCATGATTGAAGCTGTAATGAACCCTGCCTATAAGCTTTTTTGCATACTTGTATACATTTATATTTTTTATTTTTTTCTGTAAAAATCCACGTCGTCAATCTAACTCTAATCTTCTATTAGAGGTGAAATAACCTGTTTTCTGTAGGGAGATCCCTCTCCCTTCAGGTTGTTGATAGGAAATACATTTCTCATTAGCCAGAAATTAATTTTAAAAGTATTTCAATTAAACATTTTGTCTCGTAGAGTAATGTTTCGGAAGCAGCATTTACGTATTTTATAGGCGGTTACTTGATTTTTATCTTAACGGTTAGTTGATTTTTATCTTCATCGCTGTTTCGTGTCCATCGGACGAGATCCTAATCTATACAGAGGGTGTATGTCCAAATATGTTACGTTCATTAATTGGTGCGCTAATATCTGTTCTGTTCAGATATTTACGACATTGAATAAGATAGACGAACATAGAAACAGGTAGTGAACTTATTAAGTTTCCAAGTTTTTTCTTAACCTCCACGACGATTATTGTTACGTTACGAGACCACCCAGCAAGCCAGTAGACAGATTACACGGTAGCGTGGGATATTGAGAAACACGTTTCACACCCACCCTATGCCTGTTCGTCACTCATTCACTCTACAACTGAGAAACTGGATTAAGTACCTGTTGGTATTGTAGCCGAGTCGACTGATGGAGTGTCACAATACCACAAAACAAATAAACGTAAATAATCAACCCGTAAGCTACAGAAAAGGGTACAAGAACATTCGTCTCTCGATTGGGGGTGCATACTGTACTTCATTTCTTGGATGAATGAAACTGAACGGCGTTTAGTATATCACATTTACAATTTTACACACTCTTCATACTCTCTTCCACTTGCTAAGATCATAATATTGGATGATTAAAATGGGCGTTGAACGATTTTGATGTATGTAATTTTCTTACAAAAGGAGGTTACTAGTATTTAAACACTTTCATTTATGTACAGTATTCAGAATTCATTCAGAAATGTGAAGGTACTTCATTTGAACTTCATTATACGATACATTTTACAACAGATTTATGTTATTTCAACTTCGGAAAACGTATTATGTTTCTTTCACGTGTTAAATTTTACATTACCTCGTTAACATGTTTCAGCCTGCTATTGGCCATCTTCAGAACTGGTTGTTGCTGGTCTTGGCGCCTTTTGCTTGTGTTTCCTGGAGAGGTGTGTTTGTGTAGTGTAATGTGGAGTCAAAGAGTGTGTGTGTTCTGAAATTGAGTTGTGTGTTGAGAATTTCATTTGGATGTATTTTTGTGTGTCTGTATATTTCGTATGTTCTAGTGTGTTTAGTTTCTGGCTTTTTGGTTGGATGTGTAGAATTTCCATGTCTGTGTTGATGTCTCTGTAGGTGTGGTTAGCATTTGTGATGTGTTCTGCATATATGGAAGTGTTTTGTAATTTTGTTATGGCTGTGATGTGTTCTTTGTAACGTGTTTGAAATGATCTGCCTGTCTGTCCTATGTAGAAGTAGAGAAATATAAACACTGCTCTGACCTCAAATAGATCATGACGCTCCATGCACGAGGGTCTGAGTAATTCTGTGATCGGTCAGGCTGTCAATATTGCTTTTTAAGACATTGCGATGGAGACTAGATATATTCGTACTAACCCAGTGGTATTCAATTTTTTTTTGCTAGCGTACCCCATTATATTTGTAACCCCAATCTGCATTGCAGTTATATAAGAATTAACAAGGGACTATGATTGATGTTGTACTAAATATAAATTATTATTATTATTATTATTATTATTATTATTATTATTATTATTACTTACTTACAAATGGCTTTTAAGGAACCCGAAGGTTCATTGCCGCCCTCACATAAGCCCGCCATCGGTCCCTATCCTGTGCAAGATTAATCCAGTCTCTATCATCATATCCCACCTCCCTCAAATCCATTTTAATATTATCCTCCCAGCTACGTCTCGGCCTCCCTAAAGGTCTTTTTCCCTCCGGTCTCCCAACTAACACTCTATATGCATTTCTGGATTCGCCCATACGTGCTACATGCCCTGCCCATCTCAAACGTCTGGATTTAATGTTCCTAATTATGTCAGGTGAAGAATACAATGCGTGCAGTTCTGCGTTGTGTAACTTTCTCCATTCTCCTGTAACTTCATCCCGTTTAGCCCCAAATATTTTCCTAAGCACCTTATTCTCAAACACCCTTAACCTATGTTCCTCTCTCAGAGTGAGAGTCCAAGTTTCACAACCATACAGAACAACCGGTAATATAACTGTTTTATAAATTCTAACTTTCAGATTTTTGGACAGAAGACTAGATGATAAAAGCTTCTCAACCGAATAATAACACGTTTTCCCATATTTATTCTGCGTTTAATTTCCTCCCGAATGTCATTTATATTTGTTACTGTTGCTCCAAGATATTTGAATTTTTCCACCTCTTCGAAGGATAAATCTCCAATTTTTATATTTCCATTTCGTACAATATTCTGATCACGAGACATAATCATATACTTTGTCTTTTCGGGATTTACTTCCAAACCGATCGCTTTACTTGCTTCCAGTAAAATTCCCGTGTTTTCCCTAATCGTTTGTGGGTTTTCTCCTAACATATTCACGTCATCCGTATAGACAAGAAGCTGATGTTACTCGTTCCATTCCAAACCCTGCCTGTTATCCTGAACTTTCCTAATGGCATATTCTAAAGCGAAGTTAAAAAGTAAAGGTGATAGTGCATCTCCCTGCTTTAGCCCGCAGCGAATTGGAAAAGCATCAGATAGAAACTGACCTATACGCACTCTGCTGTATGTTTCACTGAGACACATTTTAATTAATTAAGATTAGCTCCGTACGTAGATGAAATTATTGGGGATCATCAGTGCGGTTTTATGCGTAATAGATCGACTATTGATCAGATTTTTTGTATTCGACAGATAATGGAGAAAAAATGGGAGTATAAGGGTACAGTACATCAGTTATTCATAGATTTCAAAAAGGCATATGACTCGGTTAATAGGGAAGTATTATATGATATTCTTATTGAATTTGGTATTCCCAAGAAACTAGTTCGGTTATTACTATTATTATTATTATTATTATTATTATTATTATTATTATTATTATTATTATTATTATTATTATTATTATTCAAGGGACTATGATTGATGTACTAAGAATAAATTATTATTATTATTATTATTATTATTATACAGTGGTTATTGATGCAATAACAATAGTAATGATTCGCGTAAATGGTATTCAAGCAAGAAAAACAAGAGTTGATATTGCAAAAGAAATTATAATGTAATGCAACAATTATCAACAAGTATAATAAAATAAATATGCCAGCATTTTTACATACGAAATCAGTGGGATGCATATCCCTTGAGACAACTCCGCGTTTCCCAGGGGTACGCTTATAATAGATTGAATACCAATGTAAGTCTACCTTTCATACTTCCATAAAAGCAAAAGATGAAAAGGACATGTATGTAAACCGAGATCTATATTACTAATAGACAGACAGATTGATAACATTTTTCACTAGTGTGTACTTTTGGATAGGGTTGCGACAATAGTGAGAGTTGGGTGAAAATACGCATGCGCAGCCAGACATTTTCCTGCCTGGCTACATCTATACTGTACTTCCTCTGAACACCCCATGAACTTTGTCTAGAAATCAAACAATGGAAACCAAGTCTCTGACTGCCTGCTTATTTGTGTTTACGTGATGTGAAAGGAATCATGATCGCTAATGTAACATAAAGATACATATTTATTATTTACGCTGTATAGACTTGTGTTTCTCAGCGCTTTCTGTAAACGTACTTCCTTAAACTTACAATATATATATTTTTAAGTATTTCCGTAGTGAATATCATAAATAAGAAGCTAATTTTAAGGTGTAAAAATCATTGTTAAAGTTACTATTTATAATATACATTCCTTGATTTTTTTTGTATTTTTTTAGTTGGTTTTTTAACGACGCTGTGCCAACTACTAGGTTATTCAGCGTCGATGGGATTGGTAATAGCGAGATGGTATTTGGCGATATGAGGCCGAGGATTCGCCATAGACTACCGGATATTCGCATTACGGTTGGGAAAAACCTCGGAAAAAACCCAGCCAGGTTATCAGTCTAAGCGGGAATCGAACCCACGCCCGAGCGCAGGCAAGTGCTAAGCCGGTGGCTGAAAAGTAATTTTAAATCATCTTAGAAATGAAATTGGTTTGTTCTTGAGTTGGCAGTACTAAGTCAAAATACGTCACAAACAGTTATCGTTATGTGTGACATAATTTTTGCCACTCATTTTCTGATGACCACGTTTCGTGTACCATAATATCACGAGCAAAAAATAAAGAAAAAAGTGAGCCGTGTGCAATAACCATAACTTTCTGATGTATAGCCTAGTTTGAATGAATTAACCATGACCACGTCTTTAAACAGCCACTTTAGATGTTTACCGAAAGCCAGCAAGAACTGACTGGCTGCTCTTCGGAACCAATTTCGACTTTCATTAGACACATTGGCGCTGTGGTGTTAGCGTGGCATCCCACAATCATTACGAGCAAATGAGGCTCATACATTTTCACCAGCGACTTCATAATCGGTGCATTAAGTCTACCTGTGAGTAATGGACATGGAAACAAATATTAATGGAAGTCTGGTCACGTTCGAATTACGTTTCAGCAACAAGTTATTCCCTCCGCAGTCTGCGATGTCATTATAACCGTTTAATTGTCATTGCTGACGGTTTAGGGTAATTCTGGGAAAGATGCCCACATTTTTAATAGCTCTAGTTAAGTAAAAAGACTTGCGTTAAAGGTAAGTAGTGTAGTTGTTTTTTAAATTGGTTATTTTACGACGCTTTATCAACTGGTATAGTTATCTAACGTCCGAGTGAAATGAAGGTGATAATGCCAGCGAAATGAGTCCAGGGTCCAGAGTCGGAAGTTATTCCAGCATTTGCTCTTAATAGTTGAGAGAAAACCCCGGAAATACCTCAACCAGGTAACGTGTCCCAACGGGGATTTGAACCCAGGCCCGCTCGTCTCACGTTCAGACGTGCTAACCTTTACTCCACAGCGGTGGACAAGTACTGTTGTTTCTGACTACATATTTAACCGATTATTGTTCGTGTCATGGTAAGAAAATAGATATTTGTCCTCGTTCCAAATTATTTTTTTACTATATTTTATTTATTTATTTATTTATTTCATACTTTACACCTTAGCTACATTAGGCATTGCAGCCCGAAAGAGCAGAAGCTCGTGCTCAGGCGCAGTTCAGATCAGTTATACAAAATATATCACAAAATTAAGAGTTCATTGAGCACAATAACATTAATAAATGGTAAAATACATACAGCATGTAATAATAGGGTCTGTATACAATTAATAGAAATACAAAAGTACATGAATATTAGAGTATCAATTTTTAACTCAATCAGCTTAGACATTTAAATAATTAATCTGATTTGTTTCTTAAATCTATGTGTGTTAAGTGTACTTAGCTCAGGGTAAGCTCTAATTAATGCATTATATATTTTGGGTCCAAAATTCATGCTGTGTTTTAATCCAGCAGTTGTGTGGCATTTGGGAGTATTTAGAAAGAAACTGTAGTTTTGTCTCGTATAGTATTCATGAGGGTCAAATTAAAATTTATTGTGATTTTTCTGGAAGTAAATCAGCAATGTTTGTTTATAAATTTGTTCTAGATTTGATACACCAGATTCCCGAAAAATTAATTTTGTTGGGTAATCAAAAGGTTTATATAGACAAATTTTGATAATTCTTTTTTGGAGCAAATTTAAAGGATGGAGAGTCGATTTTGCCATTCCTCCCCAACCTAATATACCATACTGAATTATTGATTGAAACAGAGCTAAGTACACAGTACGCAGAACATAAACAGGTAAATAAGAGTGTAGAATGGAAAATTTGTGGATTGTTTTACGCAATCTGTTACACAGGAAGGAGATATGCTTGTCCCATTTTAAATGTTGGTCAATAATAATGCCTAAATATTTAACTTGTGAGGATATACTCACAGCGTTACATGAGCAAGTAGGTAGGTTACAATCATGTATTGTTATACTTTTATTATTATTTATTTTTAGTTGTTCAGGCCATGTGATGTTAATGAAAATGGTATTAATTTTGTTTTAGAAACGTTCAAAGAAAGTAAGTGAGCATCCAGCCATTCTTTAATAATGTTAATACCACTGTTAGAATTGTGATAAGTTTCATTCCAACTCGAAAATTGAGAGCATGTTCTTTATTTTGTGTTCGTCTTATGTTGGATTAAGAGGAGAGGATGGTTTTTAATGTGGTGGAAAAAACCAGTGAATTAAAAAAGAAAGAAATCGCTTTAAAATGCGCTTTGATATGTGAAACATATATCACATAAAATTTAATACGCATTTATGCCCTTAGCTGTTGCGACGCTGTTATTAAAGCTCTGGTGCAAAGGGTTTTCAAGGGGGAAAGAATTGTTAAATATTGTGGTGGAAATATGGTGGATTGTTAAATATGGTGGAAAACCAGTACCGGTACATTATATATAAAAAAGAAGTTTTAAAATAATCTTTTGTATGGGAAATAGTAATATACATTACAAGAGCGGTATGTTGACGTTTTCAGGGTCGAGGAAAAGATTGAAAAAGCGAAACGTAGTTGAGCTTTTTTAATTTCCGAGAACATGAAAACAAACATACCGCTCGTGTATCGTACATTATTTTGTGCGAAGATCGTTTATTACATACCTGAAAGACGAATTTCTAATTAGTTGCAATGAAATCTCCATGTTGGTTTCTGTTTAATGACGGCAACTTCGGAAAACCAAAATATCTTTCTTCAACATTGTTGCTATAAAATGTTTTCTGTGTTTACTCTATACTCCAGCAGGCCGTGATATACGTCTGTCTTTTTTTTCCCCCAGTCTATAAATGCGAACTTAAAACAGGGTTATGTAATGATTTATTTTTCACTTTAATATTTTAACAATATTATTTATATAACATATTGCAGTAATAACATCGGCATCTGGAATCTTGTTGATTTTTTCACGGCTTCCTTAATGTTACTTGTATCAGGAATGCAATAAGTTTCGTGGAGTAGTAGACTTTACTTAATTTTTGCAAATATTTAAAAACAATAATTAACATTGCAATTTAGGTGAAATTGCAGTGGTAAGTTTCCAATTTATAATTATTACTATGTTAAACGTCTCTAAAAATAATATGTTAAAAGCCTAAAGCAGTAAAATGAATGTCGCGCTTAAGCGGTAAGAAGAGGGAAATTGTTATGTGTGTTACGTTGGGAATACTGAATGTGGTATTTCACACTTACCGCGTATTGGTTCTGTGCGGAAAACAAGCAAATACGCACGATCTCGCACAAAATATATTGCATAACATTTAATGCGTATTTATGACCTTGTTTTAAGTTCTTGTGATGCCATTTTTGAAGTTCTGGTGCACAGGGTTTTTTAAAAACACTGAACTTTGACTGCAATTTCCCGTAACTTTTTTTTTTAACTAAAAGATTGATATCTTCGGAACTGTTAATATTAAATGCATGATATTCGAAACACATTCTTTAGACTATTGGAAAACTTTTCTGAGGAATAGAAATTTATTTTGTTGCATTTAAAAAATATCCCTGCATATTTTTATAAAAATATCTGTAAAATTCATTCTTAAAATGAACTCTATCTTGAAAATTTTAAAGCCAATATCAAAATTATGCTTAATATATTTTAAAGAATATGCTTTTGGAAGTAAAATGTGAAAGTTATTTTTAATTTAAATGACATATATATATATATATGGACTATATATTCATTTTAGTGTATTACTGTATTCTGGTACTTTCTTCCGCCCATTTTTTTTTTCAGAAACTAATCTCTGTATTCTTCACCTGACATAATTAGGAACATTAAATCCAGACGTTTGAGATGGGCAGGGCGTGTAGCACTTATGGGCGAATCCAGAAATGCGTATAGAGTGTTAGTTGGGAGTTTGGAGGGAAAAAGACCTTTGGGGAGGCCGAGACGTAGATGGAAGGATAATATTAAAATGGATTTGATAGAGGTGGGATTTGTTGATAGAAACTGGATGCTGAGGATAGGGACCAATGGCAGGCTTATGTGAGGGCGGGTTCCTTAAAAGCCGTAAGTAAGTAAACTTCATGCTTCTGTGTTTATCGAAAGCACGTCTCGTGTGACGTCATACCAACCAAACTGTCAACGAAACAATGTCAGAACTTCACGATGGCCGCGAAATGGCAGTTCAGCTAAATAAACTACAAAATTTGTATCATGATAAAGAAATGAATTTTTAAGCAACATGTAAAACGTATAATTATTAGGCAGTGCTTGTCATCTTGGAAACACGGATTTTTTTAATACATTGAGCTGTAGATGTAAATATTTAAATATACAGTATTGGCTATAGACATGTAGATGCCCACTAAAATGGAGCAGCAAGGGTCCATTATCTGGAGGTGTATAGTTGGATGGAAATTTCCTCTTAATTGGGGAAGGCAATTGTGTGTTATGTTAAGAAGAGATTACATTCCCCGTGGGTTACTTGCCTTGCAGCGCACGTTCTTCTCTGTGTATGGAGTTTGGAGGATTTCCCTTTCAACTTGCTAGTTCGTGCCTAAATGTGAGATGTTATGATGATAAAGACATTAGTAGTTTTTGTTAAATTGCGTTAAAGAAAGGATGAATGCGTTAAAATTGCTAATGTTAGTAATCTAAACTAAACTACACATTAGTCGGGTTAGTCCAGGTAAGAGTGCGATGTCTTCATTTCCTGGGAGGGAGGATGCAGTCTCTGTCTCTGTCTGCAAGCTTGATGATGGGCTCCAGACTCGGTTATAAATTTTGGTTTACGTGTAGAATATCTGTGTGGTAAAATGTGCAACAGTACACTCAGTTCGGTTAGTTCGCCTTAAAACACAGCTAGCAGAACTCATGAAGTGTCCGCGGTTCTTTTTATAGTGAATTGTCTATCTAGGACTGCATGCGTGTCATTATGGCATACTGGAGGTATTTTATAAAGACGTGGAGCTTCCAAGCTTTCTGGACTACTGATGGACGACAGTCGATAGAACTGTCAATATTATCGATGATATGACTTAAACTATTGATATCGATAGTCAGATTGTTTCCAATACAATCGATAGTTCAAGCGATTATTGATAGTTTCGAATAAAGAGAAGAGTATAATATTATAAGAGTATAATATTCAAATTGGTGTTGGACAACACGATTCTTTTTCATGAGTCGAAAAATGTGTGCATAGAAATGGAGACTGTTGAAAAGTGACAGAAAAGTCTGTAGATTAAGATGATGTACCTGAGTTGTCTAAAAAATAAAAATTAAGATTTGTGACCATGGGTTGCTCACGACTTTCAGTATGACTCGTACTTGTAATACTCTACAAGAAAAGAACAAGAAACATATATGTAAGAAATAATCAATTTCTATTGGTTCTCCAGTAATACTGTTGTTGGAATCATTAATGGAGAGGAATAGATTGTTACCGAGTCAATAACATTTTTTTTTTTAAATTCTGTTTGGCATTACTTCTGATACTGTAAGCAGATTTGGTCGAGCAGCTTAGTTCCTTGTACTTTTAATGCCGGAAAATGACTCTGTTGTTGATCATCTCTCACTATGCCTGTTCTATCTTGTGATTGAATGGATTTTTCAGGCTGTTTGAGTCTTCCTGCATCGCGCCGTTCTCGTAGTCCATAATCTAGAACGATTACTATACGTCAAATTTGGTGCATTCGTTCTAAATGTTGCGTTTTATTTGTCAATTACATATTAATTTGTTCGTAATTTTATCGGATTTGTTCTAATTATAGTGTATAACTCTTTTTACATGTGTTAATATTTCTGGCAGTTCTGATTCCTATACATTATTTCTCATTAAGTTACGTCTATGCTTACACCAAACTTTTGCTTCTGTATAATAAAATTCACATCCTGCAATGTACCAACTATATATAGATAAAAACCAAGTGAAATAACTTGAAAACTGTTCCTTGCTCGGGATGATTTAAAGGGAGTTAATGCCACCAACATGTATGAATCGAGGGTTTTCTAATTCTTTTGGGGTTTTATCTTAATCTATTTTGTTAACTTTCTCGATCTGAAATAACATGGGGTAAAATCGTAATACAGCGAACGCTAAGCTCCGCCCACGACCCCTTTCCACTTTTCCCCTACTAGCTCACCAGACACTCTACGTGATAGGCGTATGTTGTGTCGAATGCACATTTCATGTGGGTGGGGATAACTTCCCCTACTGGCGTTCGCTATATTGCGATTTATCCGAGACAATGATGAAATTAATAAGATAGATGGAATTGGAACTCAAGACCGTCGTTTCAAAGCTTGCGCTTTTACATTTGCGTACACCGTAAGTTAATTTTCGTACATGTCTCTGGATTGACTATATATAACTCTATTGATAGAGCATTGTTTTGTGAATTTAGTACCATTGCACTTTACTTAAAAAGAGTAGCACTAGTGAAAGTGGGGCTAGAAGTAGAAATCCTACGAGAACATTGGAAAGCATCGTGAATTATCTCCATTTCAAGAGGACTTTACTGTTAAAAAGAATAGCATACAATGCACGTATTTTATAGGCCTTTAGTGCTAACTAAAAACCTTCAGTCCCAAACTCCATTTGAGAAGATGTATGCACGAGCAAGTATTGTGAATAAATATTTAAATAAAAAAAGTCTCAGCCAATACGAACTGTAAGATAAAAAATCTAAAAAAAAAAAAAACAATAAAATCTGAATTTTGGCAGCCTTTTTTATCAAACTGTTAAAGTACAGTAGAGTCTCGTTAATTCGAACTACGCTAATCCGAAAATCTGGTTAATCCGAACAAAATTATATATATAAAAAAAACAAATTTATTGTAATAGTACAAAGTAGCGAAAAGAAAAAAAATGTATAAATTCACTCAATTTCTTTAACTTAAAAAAAATTATGAAAAATGGTACATTCAAGGGTACTTACAACAATTAGTGTTTTGTGTACATAATTTACACATCTGTCATGCTCATAAAATCAGTAATTTTCTGTTGTCGTAATGAAGTGAACCTGTTGATTGTTCTAAAAATAGCAACAGGTACTCCCACCACAGTCTCTCAGCGCTCGTGAAAAGCATGCATTGCATTACAGGAAATAATTCGGTTAATCCGAAAATCTTGTAATCCGAATAGATCTTGGTCCCAATTAGTTCAGATTAACGAGACTCTACTGTACATGTGTTAAATATTATTATGCGCGAGTCGATCTGCCAATACTGCAGTGTAAGGTGTGACGCATCTGGTTTGTCTTCGTTAACAAGTAGAAAAGTTATTAAAGTATTGGAAGAATGGAACATGTTATGTTATATTCCAAATCTTAATTGCTTTGGTCTCCATAACCAAGAAGAAGAATTCTATAAGCACGTAATGTTTTATATTACGTTGATGTTTTTTTTTAAATAAATAAAAAAAAAAACTTTCATATACGACTTGCAATGTTTGACGTTTTTATATCTGAATCACTGTTCCTTTTTATTGTAACATACTGAAAGAGAATAAGAAATGCTAAAGAACAGAAACAGTTGAAAGAAAAATATTTCTCGTTTAACTACGTCGAAACCACTTAAGCAAAAGTTATAGACTTAAATAACATAAGTTGGTAATTAAATGGTCGAAGCGAGTAACATACATGTGATTTCAATTAATTCCAGTGTGAGACTGAACTAGGAACATTCTTTTCTGGAGAAATCTTTCAGAATACTGGGAGCAAAAGGATAAATTGAGAAAAGCGACCCATTCCAACTTCACAAGACGTCAAGCATAAAGAAAACAAAACTGCATTAAGAGAGAAATGTAGAGAGAGATGCCAGTCTGCTGGTCTCGTTGTTTTCATAAGATCGTGGCACTGAACTCGTCAGGAATTCAATTAACCCAAACAAAATATTGAAGTTGATATAAGAACAACATAAAAGAACTAAAATTTAATTGATCCGTTTTGTATCCCCATTCCCAGACACATAAAGGATAACAAATAACGGAACCCAGTGAAAGCTATCAATTACTTCATATTGTGTTAAAACCGAACACAACTTACAGTTGGCTTTTGACAGATTGTCTGCTCTACTACCATTTGTGTATAACTGCAAACGATATATAAACCAAGATAAACATTATGACTCTATGGCAGCTTTCAACTTGCTCTAAAAAGTAGTGCTGTTGATCAAAATATTTAATCGATTAACTATTTGAATTTAATCGATAGATTAATCGAGTTTTGATCGATTTGAAAAAAATGTTTTAATATACTGTAATACACAATTATTGTTAAATTTAACTTGTGTTCGGTGATAAGCATAAGTATTAAATGCTGTATATCTGTATATATTGTATCGTTACATT
Organism: Periplaneta americana; assembly: GCF_040183065.1. NCBI lineage: Eukaryota > Metazoa > Arthropoda > Insecta > Blattodea > Blattidae > Periplaneta > Periplaneta americana. The sequence continues at coordinate 149,433,173 of NC_091119.1, read as the reverse complement.
AGTCGACCTGGTTGGCGAGTTGGTATAGCACTGGCCTTCTATGCCCAAGATTGCGGGTTCGATCCCAGGCTAGGTCGATGGCATTTAAGTGTGCTTAAATGCGACAGGCTCATGTCAGTAGATTTACTGGCATGTAAAAGAACTCCAGCGGGACAAAATTCCGGCACATCCGGCGACGCTGATATAACCTCTGCAGTTGCGAGCGTCGTTAAATAAAACATGACTTAATGACTCGTTATATTACAAAACAACTATTTTAATTACTGACTAACATATTTATTATGAGGCTTATAATTTATTGTGTCAATTTCTCCGGAAATTTTTTAGAAAAACATAAAAATAACAAAAAGTATGAAGACTCACCTAGTTAATATTGCTTCGACCCTATTGTAATCGAATTAACAGATATTAGAAAGAGAAGAAGATAGTTACGCTCTCACTTGCACACAGTGTAGACATGGCTATTTTATAAGGGATGAGGGGGACGAATCCCAGAAAAGCATGTATTTCATATGTTAGGAAGATGAGTTGTTAACAAGGTGGAAGTTTTCTTGGAAAACCACAAAATTTAAGGGTATAAGTAAGTGAACGATCACAAATATTATCAGAAATTGCAGGCTCTAAATGTCTAAAATTTTATAAGAAAATGAACTCACAATTGGACAAAAATTACAAGGTACCGCAACAAGACTTACTAGAACTTAAATATCTGATAAAAATATAAAAAAGGTTACTAATATTTTTCAAACCAGTTCTATCATAGTATGAAAAAAAAATCTGCAGTTACATTATTTGGTAACCATACCTTTGTTATTCTCTCTCTGACATCTTTAATATTTTTCCTGCATGTAATGAACGCTTATTTCTGAAAAGTAGACTACTCTCAGACATGTAGAGTTGTTTATTTTAATACAATTAATTCTTTATTTGTCCTATATAATATATATTAAAAATTACATAATGTTTCGTGACCTAATTTTTCTATATTCAATGAAAGGGGCATTATTGTAGTCTACCTTTTGCATAAATGAATGTTAAATCTGTATACAACATTTCAGAATTCTATCTCTAATGGTTGTGGAGTTATGAAATAATGTGTGAAAATTGTCAAATTTTGAAACATTTAGTTTAAAGTAAAAAGTGAATTCTAAAAAAATATTATTGGTAATCTTTTTAAACTTTTATCAGATATTTAAGTTCTAATAAGTCTTGTTGTGGTATCTTGTAATTTTTGTTCAATTGTGATTTCACTTTCTTATAAAATTTTAGAAATTTAGAACCTGCATTTTCTGATAATATTTGTGGTCGTTCACGTACACATACCCTTAATAAAGGTTTCGCATTGTGTTTCAACTTTCAATAGAGGTAGACTAGGTCACTGTCCTCATATCTCCATCTATTTTTGAAGTGTTTGTGCAAAAATTTTCCCTACGCTACCTACTTTGCAGTTAGAAAATAACAGTACTATTGTGCTTTTAAGTAAGCATTTTCCGAGAGAGGAATATTGTCTGAATTTTTAGTATGAGTTTGTATTAACAAAATAATAATTAATATCAACTCCAACCGATTAATTTTAATCGACTCTATTATGCGATTAAATATTTTTGATCGATTAATCTTACAACAGAAATTGATCGATTAATCGATTAAATTCCACATCACTACTAAAAAGTGAATAGCATGCAGCTAGCCACCGGCGTAGCTCAGGCGGTAGATACGTCTTTCTACTGATTCAGAGCTGCGCTCGAGAGTCGGTTTGATTCCCACTTGGATTGATTACCTGGTTGATTTTTGTCCGAGGTTTTCCCCACTATAAAGCTAGTGTCAAGTAATCTAATGGAGAAACTTCTACTTTATTTAGTTAAATATCATCTCGATATCACCAATTCCATTGACGCTAAGTAATCTAGTAAGTGATAAAACATTGTTGAATAACCGTCAAAAAACATGCAGTGTATATCTAGACCCACATGCTGCTACATGAATTGTGATTGACTGAAATAAATATAGTCCTACTAGGTATTTTATTATTATTGCTTTTTTGGGTGTGTCCCAGTCATAATTTATTTTAATACAATAATTATTGTATATGTATATTGTATTACTGTATTTTATTATTATTATTATTATAGTACTATTATTATAGTATTATTATTATTATTATTATTATTATTATTATTATTATTATTATTATTATTATTAGCCCTACTGCATTGTGCTTTTGTGTTATCTTTTATTATACTACTAGGTTCAAAAAGTTCCCGGAATTTTACTACCATTTTTCGTATTAATATATAACAAGGGATATTATACATTTGTTTTGTTGGTAACATTCATGATGTCATTTCCTTAAAGTTTGCTGATAATGGCAATTATTGGTTTTGAGTTGTAGGCAATTGTTTATCATAGTGTTTTGTTTGTTCGTCGCATTTTGTAATTATGTCCACAGAGCAAAGTACAAACATCAAGTTCTGTGTTTTGCTGGGGACATGATCAGTATGGCTGATGAAGATGGTGATTTCTTAAACAAAATGAAACTGGTGCTACTTGTACGACCCAGTCCCTAAACGACAGTCATCTGAGTGGAAATCGAAAACATCTCCTCGGAAGCAAAAATTTCCTAGGGACACTTCCAAAGGCAAAGTTATTTTAAATGTTATGTTTTATTTAACAACGCTCGCAACTGCAGAGGTTATATCAGCATCGCCGGATGTGCCGGAATTTTGTCCCGCAGGAGTTCTTTTACATGCCAGTAAATCTACTGACATGAGCCTGTCGCATTTAAGCACACTTAAAGCAAAGTTATGTTGGAAGTTTTCTTCGACTCTCAGGGTCTCATGCACCATGAGTTCATTCCAGAAGGTCGTACTGTAACGAAAGAATTGTACGTAGAAACCCTCCGTCGCCTCTGGGACGCAGTGAGAAGGAAACGTCCAGAAAAGTGGGTAGAAAACAACTGGTTCCTTATGCATGACAATGCACCTGCTCATCGCGCAATTATTGTAAAGAATTTTCTTGCCAGGCACAACATAACTGCTTTGGATCACCCACCATACTCTCCTGATCTCTCACCACCTGATTACTTTCTGTTTCCCCGTCTGAAAAGTCATCTGAAAGGACGGAGATTCAATGCTGAAGAGGTTATCGCAAACGCGACGAGAGCACTAAGACGGGTTTCACAAAATGACTTCCAGGCCTGCTTCCATGAACTCTACACGCGTTGGCAAAAGTGTGTTGTTGCGGAAGGCAACTATTTTGAAGGGAATGCTGTAGAATAGTGTTTAAGGTACGTTGTTTCTATGATGGTAGCAAATTCCGGGAACTTTTTGAACCTAGTGTGTATATGTGTATTTATTTCAATTGTAAATAAGTCTATTCTAACTATAATGAGGTATAGATAAAGATTAATTGATCGGTCTGTTATATACAAGGTGGGTAAAAAGAATTCAACAGTGCTCGCAGCTTTTCTATTTTTAATTTCTCAAGAAACTCTATATACGAAAGTTATAGAGAGTAAAAAAAGAATGTTTTGAGAACCAAGTTCTTCATTTATAAAGAGTGTCAAGATATATTCCTTTTTTTAATGGTGTCATGTACATATTTTACCCATTTTTGGATTCTTCAGGTACTATCAGAATGCACAAAATCATATTTTTTAGCATTTATAAAATATAATTTCGTGAACATTTTCACAAATTTAACGATCCAGGTGAACATAACAAAGAGAAATGCTTCAGTGTATCAATTTATCACTATGGAATAAGAAGGATGAATTGAATGGTCCCCAAAATCTCCTGATTTCAAATCACAATCATACGATTTATTTTTTGTGGGGCTATTTGAAGTAGAGTCTACCAGGATCGACCATGAGACCTGGAGAAGCTAAAGAAAACTATTCAAAAAAGGTTTCCATGTGATGTAAAAGGTTATCTTGTAAGACCGCTTTGGTCCCTCTAACCAAAAAGATTCAGTAAAAGCCTGAGAGATTGTTCTCAAATTGTAATACGAGATATTCATGTCATGATGACACAATACATCAGTTATTCATAGATTTCAAAAAGACATACGACTCGGTTAGGAGATAAGTATTATATGATATTCTTATTTAATTTGATATTCCCAAAAAGCTATTCGATTAATTAAAATGTGTCTCAGTGAAACATACAGCAGAATCCGTATAGGCTAGTTTCTATCTGATGCTTTTCCAATTCACTGCGGACTAAAGCAAGGAGATGCACTATCACCTTTACTTTTTAACTTTGCTCTAGAATATAAGGTTGGGAACTGAAAGGGTTACATCAGCTCTTTGTTTATGCGGATAACGTGAATACGTTAGAAGAAAATTCACAAATTATTAGGGAAAACACGGGAATTTTACTTGAAGCAAGTAAAGAGATAGATTTGGAAGTAAATTCCGAAAAGACAAAGTATATGATTATATCTCGTGACCAGAACATAGTACGAAATGGAAGTATAGAAATTGAAAATGTATTCTTTGAAGAAGAGGAAAAATTCAAATATATTGGAGCAACAGTAACAAATATAAATTACACTTGAGAATAAATTAAACGCAGAATAAATATGGAAAATACCTGTTATTTGGTTGAGAACCTTTTGTCATCCAGTCTGCTCTCAAAAAAACTAAAAGTTAGAATTTATGAAACAGTTATATTACCGACTGTTCTGTATGGTTGTGAAACTTGAACTCTCACTTGAAAAGGGAACTAAAGTTAAGGATGTTCGAGAATAAGGTGCTTGGAAAAAATATTTGGGGCAAAGAGGGATGAAGTTACAAGAGAATGGAGAATTTTACACAACGCAGAACTACACCCATTTTATTCTTCACCTAACATTATTAGGAACATTAAATCCAGACGTTTGAGATGAGCAGGACATTTAGCACGTATGGGTGAATCCAGAAATGCATATAGAGTGTTAGTTGAGAGATCTGAGGGGGGAAAGACCTTTGGGGAGGCCGAGACATAGATGGGAAGATAGTGTAATATTAAAAGGGATTTGAGGGAGTTGAGGTATAATGGTAGAGACTGGATTAGTCTTGCTCAGAATAGAGACCGATGGCGGGCTTATGTTAGGGCGGCAATAAACCTCCGGGTTTTCTAAAAACTATTTAAAAATAAGTAATAATAATCGTCACTTATGAAGGATCAGCGGTTGACATGATCTCACGAATCAGTCAGTTTCAGTCGATTACTGGCACTGAATTAGACCCATCAGTTAGATTGTTCTTGGTGAGTGTGCTATTTTGAATTGGTATTAGTTAGATTTATGTAATATAATCATTTTTTTTTTCGAAATCTGATGTACGAAATACTGCTAAATTCATAGACAAACCACGGAAATATAATGTCTTTCATTCAGATTACAATTGTAGTTTCTTCAGTACCTAGCAATTGATAAATTAGAGTTACTCGAGAACTTACGTGATTACACGTGAACAAAACCATTCAGAATCGGAAGAAGAAGAATTAGACTATTAAAATGGACTTGAGGGAGTTGGGATATAATGGCAGGGACTGAATTAAGGGGTTAGGTACAGCTTACAACAGTAAAATTTTTGGAAATATTCAACATTTTTTTCCTCCATTACTGTATGAAAATTGGTGTGTGTAAAATACTGTCCTTTTATATGAAAAAAAAAATACTTTTACGATTTAAAAAATATATATATATATATATATTTTTTTTTTTTTCAAAATTCAAAATGTTAGCAGTTCACTGTGCAGTGATGAAGCGATTCCTTCATAGCTCATAAACTTGGTAAATTTTTCATGTTTTCTCTCTTTTATTTTATTGCTGTAACTCATGTTTACAATATCATGCTCTTTCAACTACATTCCTTAATAAATAATATTTTTTTTATATTATGTTAGAAGAAAATATTGATATTTGATAATTTTTTATCATACAATCTATCAAAGGTAGAGAAGTGATCTTGCATCATATTGTAGATATGACACGCATAAATACATACAAACAATTTCACCACATAATGTTGGATAGTTTTTGAGTTATGTGGGAAACGCTTCGCCACTGCACTGTAAGCTGAATTTTGAAAAAAAAAAAAAAAAAAAAAAAAAAAAAAGTAAATAATTTTTTTTTTTATTGTGAAAATATTTTTTCATAACAAAAGGACAGTGTTTTACACATACTAATTTTTATTATTGTACAAGATATAGTAATGGAGGAAAGAAATGTTGAATATTTCCAGAATTTTATTGCTTTAAGCTGTACCTAACCCCTTAATCTTGCTCGGGATAGGAACCGACTGCGGTCTTATGTGAGGGCGGCAATGAACTTCTGGGTTCTGTAAAAGCCATTTGTGAGTAATTCCTACTTGTAGTTGATAATGTCGGAGAGTGAGGGACTCCCCATTTACCTCAACTTCACAAAAATCGTTAAACTAATATTATTGATTTCACTTACCTCTCTTTATTTCATACAATTTTATTTCTTACAATTATGGCACAGAATGGCCTGAAAACTTTAGTGATACTATTTGGAGCTGGTGAACCAGATTAAAGCTCTCTTTCTGTGTAATGATCATGCCTATGAATCTGTGCTAGTCGGAATGTGCAGTTGGCGAGACCCGCTTTCGGGCTTGGAATTATCTTTAGATTGTACAGGATATCACGTTGACAAAGGTCAACTGCAGAATTGTGGGAGATATTTGAATCCACGAAAGTGATTTCCACGCAACAACCAGTATACAATTGAAAAAATATTTTTGTGTTATATAACCATTACAAATTCTAGAGGAATTAATTTCCAACTGTTTTGAAACTGCAGTCACTGTAGTGCCAGAATGGAGTCATGTTTGAACACTTGAGATGATATAAGTGAGCTCTGTTGCAATGAATGGATGTTTAATGCGGGTATGAATCGATAGGTGACGAAGTGTGAAGTAATATTCAATATTAGAAAGCATTCAGGATTCATGGAGTGTAAATAATGGCCGTTTGCCTACTTTATAACGTCAGGCGAAATATCGTCATGAATAATGCAGCGAAGCTCCACGTATGTGAAAGAAGTTACATAAGTGCATTAAAGTTTTGGAAATTATCATAGATATGAAAGATTTTAAACGCGCTTGCGTGAGTTGTCGTAATAAATCATTGTATTGAATAACGTTTTTGATGACACGTTCTTCAAATACTAATATAAAATTATACTTTAGAATTAATAATGTCGAAGAATAGTTTCACTTCATATATATCAAATGTAAGTAAATATGTGGAGGCTATACATGGTGGAAGTGAAATAACCCTGCATATTTTGAGAGCGAATAGTTCATGTTGTGTGTAACAAAAAAGTGTAATACCATATTGGTGGAAGGTCCATAGATTTCTCAGAAAAAAAAGTTTTTTTTTTTTTTTTCGCCAACTGTTCAACACCCTCTTATTCGGTAACTATTGCGATTAGGATCGGGATTTTTGTCCATATCGATAGAAAATCTAATAAAGAATCGTTCATGCCTTTGACGCATTTCAGTAGTGTGGACGGTTTTCGTGTAAATTTAATTAAAAAACCACTAATTTGAAGCCACTGACCGATGCTTGCAACATTGTAGCCAGAAACAGAGAGTAGAGTCTTTCAAAACATTATACCGGTAGAAACCCCGATCAGATTGTCCCGAGATTTGTATCCGGCACTTCATTATTTAGTATTTGACACGCAAAATTGAATGCGTTACTCTTCCATTTGTTATGCGTCATTAGCAGGTTTAGGATCCGAGACAACTTAAGAATGAAGTGAAGTTACAGTGCAACGGAGTACGGATGGAGTGAGGTGGCGCGTGGAGTTTTGTTTACCTGTGCGTCATTGTACAATCCGGTTCGTGATCAGAGGTACAGTATTCTTTCGTCTCTTCCTACGAAATGAACTCAAGCCTTCACAATGCATTTTCAATTCATAGTGAATAGTTTTTTCGAACTAGTTGCAAGTATGTACATGGTTGTTCATTGTAACGCTAACGCCTTTAACGTCGCCGAGGGACATGAAAACTTATGTATCTTAATTCATTTTTCACTGTCAGTAGATTGTACTATTAACAGCAGAATATAAAGTGTCCACAGAAACATTCCGTGATTACAAACTGCTATAATTTTGAAACTATGCGTATTAAGAAAGTAATACCTGTGTCTTTAGAAAGAACAGCTCAAAAAATTTCAGGGGATGTATAATTGTAATTGTTGGTGGAAAACAATAGATGTCATCATAAGGAAAAAAAAAAAAACTGTTCCCACGCTTTCGCTTGTCATTATGGCATTGTTGGATTGAAGCAAATTGTGTTAAATGGTGTAAATGTTTAAGCCTATATTTCAACTCAGTGTGAGTTCTACAGCATTTAGAGAATTATGGCGAACCCACAGGGACGTATTGGAATACCATAACACACGGAGTGTAGTGAGAGTTCAGCGTGCCTTCAGACGGGAGTTCCAGCACGCAGCACCTACTGACAAGAACATTCTGAGGTGATACAATACACACCAACTATATTTGTGTGGGTTTGCCATAACTCTCTAAATGCTGCATTATTTATACTGAGTTGAAATGTAAACATTCACATCATTTAACATAATTTGCTTCTATCCAGAAATGTCACAATGACAATCGAAAGAGCGGGAACAGCGTCTTTTTTTCTTATTTATTTATTTATTTATTTACTTATTTACTTATTTATTTATTTATTTACTTATTTATTTATTTATTTATTTATTTATTTATTTATTTATTTATTTATTTATTTATTTATTTATTTATTTATTTATTTAACAGGGCGAAGCCCCAATTACAATAGACAGTACACCTATTGTTTTCCGCCAACAGTTACAATTATCCATCCCCTGAAATTCTTTGAGCTGATCTTTCTAATGACACCGGTTAGAATTTCGTACTACGCATAGCTACAAAATTATAGCAGTTTATAATCACGGAGTGTTTCTGTGGACACAGTGTATAACGCAGCACATTGACATCATTGTTTACATTCACAATATGTCTGTCTACTATGTTTAAGGACCTCTATAGTCAAGTTGTGCGTACATTGGTTGCTAAAGTGTCCCGAAGCCTAAGCCTGGTCATTAGTAATGACTTTTTATAGTACAAAACATTCTTCAGCGACAGACGTTGAATGTTCACCGATGGAGATTCATAGGTCTAATAACTGTAATTCCATATCGAAACAGCAGATATCTATGTCTAGTCTGTTATAGTTGTGTGAATATTAATGGCATATTTATAATGCACGCATTAGTAAGTTTATGTCTATATTTGCGTGCTTATTCCGTTATTTATATTTGAATAGCCTACATGTCCTGACACTGATTAGTGATTATGACGACTTCACGCTGCAGAATCACGAACCTCCGGCATACGCATATTTATAGTGCAGAGTATGATTTACTGCAAACAGGGGTTTTGTTTCCCCGCTGAAGATACTTGGTGTGTACGTGTAAGTGGAAGGGACTGTAGCGCTTGTCATGCTGTGATTGATTACATCTGTACAAGCAGGACTCAGCTCTTAGTAGTGTTGAGTGACGGAGCTCATATTGCCACACTCCTCCGACATTAACTCGCGGTCTCATTACCTTTGTGAAGATCTCACTTAATTGCCCGCTTCCATTTGGAGAGCATTCAACCCTTCTACACTGCGCTATTACCCGCCGAAGTGGCGGTGGTGGTGGTGGCTGCCTGATATAGGACACCGTCGTTAGAAATCGAAAGACAAAGATAGGTACGCAGAATAACCGTTGATCAGTCCTTAACGATATTTATCTTCGAAGCTATGCTGTGTGTCAAATAATTTGTAATAACTATTCTGTTGAGTTCGTGGTATCAAAATGAATAGTTCCGAAATAAAACCCGTTACTTTATCTTCCGGTCATAACTGAGTATGAAAAAGATTCATACATTTCGGAAGAAATTGGACTACGAGCTCCCTTTCATGGGAAATAATTGAGTTAGAAGCGAATGGAATTTTTATCCTGAGAAATAGCTCTTTCGAAAGTATGAATCCGTTTCAGACTCTGTTGCTATTGAAGGTGAACTTATGGTCTTGTTTCAGAACTCATTAGAAGATCTTAGGGTCCCGGTCCACTCGTCCGGGGATGGGACGTGACTCTGTCACGACTGAGGATTCACGAATGCCACTCAGGCCACCTGTTGGACTTGGACAATCATAGTATATGGGTCAAAGCAAACCTAAGTGCAAGGACTCGTTCCTGGTCTAGCCCTCGAAAAGCCAAGCCAAGCCAAGCCAAGGCAAGCCAAGAGCTGCCAACACGTTGTTACAATATGAAGGAGTTCTGATATGTTATGCAACGTTTTGATTTTAACATCTTTTAGTTTTGACGACTATGGATAAGCCGCTACTGTAGCTCAGTCGGCTAAGCCGCTTGTCTGTCGATCCGGAGTTGCGTTCGGGCGTGAGTTCGATTTCCACTTGGGCTGAGTACTTGGTTGGGTTTTTTCTGAGGTTTTCCCCAATCATAAGACAAAATAATGTCAGGTAATCTATGGCGAATCCTCGGCCTTATCTCTCCAAATATCATCTCGATATCACAAATCCTATCGACGCTAAATGAATGGGTTATTTATGAAAGGGCCTAAGTCTTGAATACTAAATTGTTAGCAATTAAAGAAAGACTGCTTATAAGACGGAATTTTGAAATTAAGGCTGAAATAAAAATTGTATCATAAATTCTACAAAGCATTTAGAGTGTGAAACTTAGTCCTCTTCATATCTAAATCGATGAAGAGCAGTTATTACATTACAAACTCATTTTCACAAAATAATGACTTAGGCCCTTTCATAAATAACCCATTCGAATAATCTCGTAGCTGATACAGCGTCGTTAAATAAAAAAGTAAAAAAAATACATTTTCTTCAACATTTTATAATATGTTGCACAACTTGGCCATGTAGCGTGTTACATTATACACTATAGGCCTAGTGTTATCCAGCTTTAGCCGTTATGTGTACCATATTCGGTGTAAATAACACACCGTTATAAATTAGAATGGATATCTTTTAATATTAATATTCAGTGTTTCGTTTGTCGTCAATGTAGATCATCTTTCAGCCCATTTAGTAATTTTTGGCATATTGTTTGAGGCGACGGATGCCAGCATAAAAATCTCCCTGTTTAAATATTCATATTTATTGCTGTCCACATCGTATAAAGGCCACCCACGGTTACTCTGGCAGTAGTACACAACCATTCTGTAAGCTCCTACAAGCCACTCTTTAAAAGTATGCAATTTGACAGACGTGTTTTGTAGTAGTACGCGTGTTCAAAACTGAACACTTTTATTTATGACCCCAGTGTTTCATTTTGAGTACCCGAACATGTAATCTTCGTTCCACTGGCCAAACATAGCCAGAGTTTCGTAGCATTAATTTGTATTTTACCGTGTCCACGACTTTTACTCACGGTCTCTGTTTTCGTTGTAATTTTATGGCTCGGGTCCGAGGAGAAATTAACTTGTTATGATGCGCATCATCATGCGGCTTAAGAATCTGAATATTTATAGCCTCATTAGGCAAGAGAATTATTTAAATTTTAGTCAGTTTTCAATAACTATGACGCATGTGTTCTTTGATTTCAGACCCTGTGCGATAATCTGGAAGATAATGAGCGGTAAGTACTTTCTGTTGCCACATAGTTATCACATTATTAATTATTTCCACCAATTTTTCGTCAATGTAATGTTGACACCTTTCTTGACATTGGGCGGAATTGTATTGAATATATTCTTTATGCTCAAGTGTACAGTACAGAACACTACTTTTTGTTTTGTATTACATGCCTCATGGAAATTACTTATACTAGTAATTTATTTTATTGATCAACATGGGGACCAAATGCGTTTAGCCAATGACATGTGATGCATATACAGTACTATGATACACATTCGGACATTGAAGTATTTTCTGTATTTATAATGTCCTTAACAAAGGAATTATTATTATTATTGTTATTATTATTATTATTATTATTATTATTATTATTATTATTATTATTATTATTATCATTATTATGAATAACTTATGAAATTCCACTACAATGGCTCAAAAGACAAAGTGTAAAAAAAAAGACACATACAGGGAACATGAATAATTTGAAAAGTATATAAATAGTAGCGTTAAAGGTATACGACAAGCTATGCATATGAAACAAATTTTGAAGGTACTTTAGACAGTAAAGAATAATATGTAAGAACATGAATTACTAAAACATGTTAGAGAAAAATGAATTAGGACGAAATAGCCTACAGTAATAGTGCAGTAAAGTTTAATAGAGCACACCAAGAAAAGAAGAATTTAGGATTAATTAGATATTGTATAAACGATTTTTAAGAATAGTCAATGAACCTTTAAGAGCAGACATGGCTATTAAACTAATAAACTCATTTGTCATTCCGAATTTTCTGCACAGTATTACGAAGATTCTGGGTATTGTTTCCTTGCTCCAATAATTAGACTTCTGTGGACGATGGATGGTATTTGTCTAAGAGGTATTGAATGGTAGGTTCGTAGATTACTCATTTTTCATTATGCACGTCATTTGGCTGGTTTTCGAGTGCCTCGGTTCTTATTGTGGAGTCAGTTATGTAACCTACAGATGTGTGTGGTGAAGCAATCACGTCTATCCTCCTTCATGATCCGTCGTAAGAGGTATCGCGCATCTCCTCATATTACAACATAACGTTTTGCTCTTAGAGCGTTGGCAGTTAACGTTAGGCCTATGTGTTGGTGAGAATATTCCTCAATGCTTAGCGAAAGAGCAAAAACCCAGGACGTGTGCAATAGTTTCAGTCTCACTCTGGCAGCTCCGACAGTGGTTGTCGTCTTGAGATCTCCTTGGTAAAGCACGTACAGGATATGAGTTGTTTATTTTAGACCATCCTTCCATTCGCTGCTTGTAACATGCGTAGGAATATTTATCCATTTATTGACAGGTGTAAATCCTTTGAGCCAGTACTGCTCTCCTCGACTGTGATTAGTCTGTTGGTCTGTGCTGTTGTGGTTGTCAGTTGTCATGTAATTGTGGTCCATGCCACGATCTGAACAAAATATATTTTCTCCAAAGCGATTTCATTCAAAACATGTTCCCTCCTGGAATTTCAACTAAAGGGCGGTTTTTCCAAACTTAAATTTTAAATTTCTTTAACATCATCTCTGGATTTGAGTAGCTTATGAGTATTTGCTTCTCATATATTGGGTGCATTAGTGGCCGGACAAATGTCTGGAAGTTCTCCCGCGAAGATCAGGAATTACACCAGCTGACCTAGAAGGGAATTTAGTACCAATAACCATGTTAATAACAGGAGTTGGGGTATACTGTCCGACAGAGACCTGCAAGGGAGCGATGCTTAACGATATCTGAGATCGGTTTTACCGAATGCTCTTCGTGTGTAATCGCTCGAGCTCGGGTTTGGCCTCCGCTCGCTCGAGATCGCCCGGGGGATCGCTCCCCTGTCAGAACGAGCGCTCGCTTCAACCACTACGCGAAGCAGTATGCTACAATACTACGTAGTGCAGTATTGGTAGAAATCGAATGAATTCATTCGAATTATTTGATTATCAAAACCATTTGAAATAATAGAAATATTCACAATATCACTCGATTATTCATTAACTTTGCTTACCACCACAATAAGCCGTATGAAGTTATACAAAATATGTACTCGCATAACAGAATATGTTCCATTTTATGATAATGATAAGAGCTTCGAGTTCGGAATCATATGACGCAACAATAGAATGATAAGCTTTGAATGTTCTGTGTGGGTGTTGCGTACTGACTCTTCTAACAGCCCCAGAATCTGACCCTGATCTTCATTAAATTAAACACCTGACCTACATGGCGATAAGAAAAAAGAGCGTTGCTCTCAGACTATAGACCTACGTATAGAATGAGTAATCAACATACTGCAATGTTATTGAACAATTCATCCATGCATTCGAATGATTTCATCCTACAATGAAATAATCATTATAGATATAATACGATTGTTCTCAACAATTATATATATTTAGTGGAAATTTAATTAATTACACATTTTTCTTTGTTTAGATTGAAATAGCCTAAAATGATTTTCTGTATAAATATATTTCATTCCTACTTAGTTTAACAATTAATCGTGATAATTACTGTAAATGCAAATGATGTGTTTGGTTATATTACTATGAAACTTATATAAAACAGACAAATTACAATTTAATACGTGATAACTAAAAATGTCTATCGATGTATGAAATGCAAATAATAAATTAGTAGCGATATATTTTGTTTCATCTCGGACGTAGTATGAACTTTACTCATACTAACTTGGGAATATTTTTATTTTTTATTTTAGTAGGTTATTTTACGACGCTTAGGTTATTTAGCGTCTGAATGAAATGAAGGTGATAATGCCGGTGAAATGAGTCCGGGGTCCAGCATTTGCTCGTATTGGGTTGAGGGAAAACCCCGGAAAAAACGTCAACCAGGTAACTTGCTCCGACCAGGACTCGAACTCGGGCCACCTGGTGTGGACAATCCTATGTACTTTAAGGTATTCTTATCCCTTACTTCTCTGAATTTAGTCCAAGCAGAGCTAGTAACTGCTTTCCCTTTTTTCCAATACTTTGACTCTGCTGATTTAATTTTATTTTCGGTATATACTTTCGACATCGTGTCTTGTAATCTTTTACCATCAAAAGAGACGGTGTCCTAGCATCTGCTTGAGATCGACGTCGATACTATTGAATCATCTTCAACATTCGTTTTGATGAAACGTACTGATTAGACAAGCCTACAGTTCACCTACTGCTTACTGCTACCGGAAGAGCACTCATGAACACCGAGCGCTCGTCCTCAGACCCGATCGCTCGGTGTGTTTCTTTACTTCGTGATTTATCGGAAATATTCGTAGATGATCGCTATTCATTCCGTCAATGCCTTCCTGGACTGATAACGATATCCCGCGCTCGCTCTGATGTAGGTCTCTGCTGTCCGAGCGCCAGCTCTGAAACCGCGATAGAAATGCGGCATGGACCGATAAGGGGATGATGACGTAAGATTGTACTATACTAGGCTAAAAATATACATACACCACGGCAGGAATACGGCGTGGAAGCGATAAGCGGGTAAGACTCAAAGAGCTCATGTTTGTACTACGGAGGGAACGCCACATATACTCCCTAGCTGACCGTGCTGAGTCACGTCCCCCCGCTCACCACTTTCTTATACCGCTCGGTTTCAGAGCTGGCACCCCAGATCATATATAGATTGCTCATTCCTATGTTAAAATCGGTTGCACTTTGAAGAGAACAACCGCCAGGATCGCCACCCGTCCGCCGTAAACGAACACGAGATGGCAATACAGTCGCTAATGCAATTCTGATGGGAGTTATGACGTGACTCCTTATGTAACAACTAGATGGCAGCATAATAAACCTGACAAAAGTTGTTACCGTCAAAGCCTATAACGCAGAGCAATCTGGGTATCTATGATCTAGGCTGGCACTCAGACAATAACTGCAAGCCAATAGATATTAAGAAGTACTTTGAATCATGTTGAAAATGATAGCCTTTAGTGTGAAATGTTCTTTCTGCATCATATCTAGACGGTGCAACATCCACCAGTGTTTCGGCTCCATTTTTAGGGATGGCAAGGAATCTGTTACCTTGAACTTTGTATAGGTCTGGGCTGATAGTTCCTGAATTTGGCGTCAGTGCAGTGGTGTCTGTATCCAACGGGACACGGTACATGACTAAATAAGGGTGGAGTGTTCTACGCGACGGGACGAAAAAGTAATTTCTTGGAAGCACGTCTATTAATTTAATGAGTTTATTCATGTTCGTTCACAAGGAATTCAATTTGGAGAAAAGTGTCGGATGCATGTGCGAGCATTCCATTGCCCCAGATCGATCAAAACTTGAACTTAATGGCCAGATTATTCATGACGGAGAACGCTGCGTAATATTCCTCCGCTCACAGCCTCTGAGAGAGTGACCAATCCAATTTTATCGATCTTATTCTTGTAGACTTTGTGATTGCGTTCCAATTACACTTGATTTCATGCACTGCATTATAGAGTACATAATTAAATGTTATTAATGGTCGTTGGTGGCATGATGTCTCTACAAAGATTTATGTTCCTGCTCTAGTTAAACTATTTAGCCGACAGTTTCTTACTAAAGAGGACCGGAATTCGATCTCGGACTTATCCTTCGAAAAGTTGTGACGGATCAGGTTTTCTCAGAGTGCTTTGGTAACCCCGCAGTCTAGTATATACAGTCACGAAGCTCAATACGTAGTAAATATGCATCCATAGGTAGTTGCTAACCACTAGGATAGCTACGATTGCCTCATTACAGACAATGCAAAATAGTAGCGGCATAGTCTATTGTTCCTAGCACCCTCACAACTCAAGCTTCGTGACTGTATAGCCTATACTAGACTGTGGTAACCCTGTCATTTCCATTCCACAATTCTTCTTGTAATAATAACTTACCATTGTTTAATATTTTGTTATAAGGGGACGTTAAATAAAAACATTTACCAAGTTTCACATGGGACTTACCGTATGTTCAAACGATACTGCTAGGGAACAGAACAATGTGATTCAATTCCGGAAGGAACGGCTAGTGATAATGTTATAATATGTATAATAACAGTGATAATGGTGGTTAATGGTGGTAGTGATGATGATGATGATGATGATGATGATGATGGTGACGACGACGACGACGGCGGCGGTTGTGATAGTGCATAGGTCTACATGATTTTATTTAAGAAGTATTGTGAGGCTGAGTGTATTTTAATGCCATCTTGCAAGTAATAACGAGCGAAAAAATTCCGTCTCCACCCGATATAACGTGATATAACCAACTATTGCTTACCAGTTCTTGCTTTGCGAATAACAACAGCAATAATAATAATAATAATAATAATAATAATAATAATAATAATATAATAAACCTTGCTTATGCTGTCCGCAACGGTTAAAGTTATACTTCGACATTACAGAGTGAAAATGAAATAGCCTTGCAGATTTCCAGAGTGAATAGCTCATGTTGTATGTAACAAAAAATTATAATATCATAGGCATATTGGTGGAAAGTTCATAGTTCCCCCCCCCCCAAATATTTAACAATCTCTTATTCGGTACCTATTGCCAGTAGGGTCGTGATTTTCGTCCATATCGATAGGAAATCTAATAAAGAATAATTTATCCCTCTGGCGTATTCCAATAGCATGCACAGTTTTCGTGTAAATTTAATTTAAAAAACCTCTAAATTCAAGCCATTGCATGATGCGAGCAAGTGGCAACGTCTTGGTTAGAGAGCAGCTCACCTACCGAGACACACCGAATTCGTTGAACTCTTGCATCTGTATCACGAGTAGAACGTGTTAGCGGCGATATTGCCGGACTGCTGAAACTTCAAATTTAATTGTCTAATTAACCGTGCATTTAATCACAAAACGTAATATAGGTTTTGTATTAATTTACGTGTACCCTATTGTCCTTTTCAATCTGCAAAGTTATTTCATTTCCACCCTTTATATGGATGCTACGGTCGTGGCTTCATTGTTGGCCTGTGGCATACACTCTGTCCGAGTGGTTATGGTTTTTTAGTAGGTTATTTAGGACGCTTTATCAACATCTGAGGTTATTTAGCGTCTGAATGAGATGAAGGTGATAATGCCTGTGAAATGAGTTCGGGATCCAACAACGAAAGTTATCCAGCATTTGCTCATATTGGATTGAGGGAAAACCTCGGGAAAAACCTCAACCAGGTAACTTGCCCCGACCGGGAATCGGACTCAGGCCACCTGATTTCGCGGTCAGACGCGCTAACCGTTACTCCACAGGTATGGACTGTAGTTATGTTGCATATCGATTTCCTCCACCCCTTTTCTGCTGGCCCCTCTGTAAAGCTAAGTGGCTGGGCTATTAGGTTCTTTCCTAAACATATTTTCTGTACGGTTTTGGAAGTTTATGTAATATTATACAACTGTTTAAAATAATTTAAGGAAAAGGGCCGCGTTAAGTGTCACGTGATTTCTCCCTTTTCAGCGACCTTGCGACATAACTACTGTGACGGACAGGAGATGGTATTCATTGTCAACTTGAAGTCTTATGTTGTGTTGGGTGAAACCTTATCGTTATGCCTACTCCATGTCATCGTGGGAGTTCTGTCTTGTATGGAAAATTGATCAACATGTTAAAGCTAATGTCGGAAAATACAGAGAATAAGGTTAAAATACAGTCACATCTGTCAAGAGCATTTTAACATATAATGGAGTTCGTCAAGGGGATGCACTGGCATGTCTTCTTTTTAATATTGCTTTAGAAAATGTGATTCGGAAGTTTGAAGTATAAGTCAGAAGTAATATTTTTTATAAATCAACCAGGTAATGGCATTTGCGGGCGACATAGTCATCATTGGTAGATCCTTAAAATATGTGGAAGAAGCATTTCTTGCTCTTGAAAAATGAGATAATGAAATCGGAATGGTTATCAACGAGGGAAAGACCAAGTATATGGTGGTAAAGCAGACAGTATAGAGATAGAAAATTATAAATTCGAAAGGGTCGACAAATTTAAATACCTCGGATCCTTGGTTACAAATGACAATAACATATCTAAGGAAATCTCAAACAGGTTGATATGTGGGAATAGAGCTTATTTCGGACTAAATAAATATTTCAAATCGCATGCCCTTACACAGAAAACAAAAACCACCTTATACAAAACACTTGTGAGATCAGTCCTCATATATGTTTCAGAAACATGGACTATTTCTAAGAATGACGGGAGAAAACTTGACATTTTTGAAAGGAAGATTCTTCGAAGAATACATGGTCTAGTTTTTGAAAATGGATTATGGAGAAAAATATATATTGGGGAATTATATAACATGTTTAAAGAGCCCAATATAATAAATATAATTAAAACCAACAGACTGAGGTGGGTGGGACATGTAATGAGAATGGATGCATCAGAACTTGTAAAAGAATTGAAGCGTGCGTCGGCTGGAACAACGTTATAAGTTACATTTGGTAAAATTTACAGGAGGTGCAAAAATGTGTACACGTACAAAGTTGTTCTTATAGGGTAGCAAACTTTTGAGTGGACAAATTTCACGTACTGCATTGATGGACAGTTGCAAGCCAAAGAGTATAACAAGGTAACATGGCATACAACATTATTAGGGGAGAGTCGGGTAGTATCGGACATCGGGTAATATCGGACAGTGAGTTTCTTTCATCTACCACACAATGATAGTACCTGATTGTCATGGTTACGTTTCTGTGATGTCGCATAGAGGTACTACCATATGGTGGTAGATGAAAGAAACACACTGTCCGATACTACCCGATGTCCGATACTACTCGACTCTCCCCTACACGGAAACACGCCAAATGAAAATTTTGTAACTTACAACGTTGTTCCAGCCGACGCTTCAATTATTCTCACAAACCCCGGAGGTTAAAGTAGATGAAGACGACTACATCTGCGATGGATTGATGGAGTGGAGGAGGATCTTGTAAGATTGGAATACAGGAATTGGAGGATTGTTGCACAGGACAGAGACAGATGGCAACCCCTACTGAGCGAGGTCAGGGCTCATCACGGGCTATAATGCCGATGATGATGATGAAGAAAATTGAAATTGCCCGAAAGTGTGAAATGCCTAAAAATATTCTTAGTTTGTAAGTGATGATAAGGGTAGAATGATGTCGTTCGTTGATAGGTGAAATTCTGGGCTGATTTGCTAGCTGAACACTGAATATGTCCCGAAATTGCCTCTTGACTTAATAATTGGTATCAGATCAAAGCGAGTGAAATAAAAGGAGCAGGCTGGGGCACGCAGCTGATTTAAACGTCTTCATTACACATGCATCTCATTTCTGCAGAAGATAGATAAGAGTGATAGGGATGTAAAAGAGTCCGGGCGATGCAAATGACAGGGAGGGCGTAGCGATCCCATTCCCACGCTCGTGTGCTCTCAATGCGAACGGATGCAATGCTTAAACGTTTCCATTAAGATTTAATCAAAACGAAACCACCTACTTATATGATAATCCGAGTGCTCCACGTGGCTGTAATTAGCACGTGGCCTTCATTGTTAACTTTGATCTTGTTCCCAAATGGTATACACCCATTAAAGTCCCGTGTTAACTTTCTCTTGCATGACAAACGGAAAAGTGAATCCATCCAAACATGTGAAGTGTCGACAGGTACAAGAGTGTTTCTCAACGCGTGGACCACCTCGTCAATCCGTCCTAATGGACAGTTCATATTTAACTAGGGGCGCTGGGTGTAGTCTGTCCGCTGTGCGAGGTTCAATGCATAGCAGATGCACCGTGCCCTCATGTGAGCTGGGGAAGTTTATAAGAATGTTCAGTTTTGTAATGCACACGCTGACCTTTTTGTTGCAGCGGTGTTACATTTTAATAATGTGAAAAGTAACATACAGTAAACTTTTCTTACTTCGAACTCTAATTGGAATTTGAACAATTTAAAATATCTATATTTCGAATTAACCAGCAATTTCCTTTAAGTTTTTATTTATTTGTTTGTTTATAGTCGCTTTAACAGTTGTGGTCATATCGCGATTTTATTATGGATGGTGCTTTATCTGAAGTTCGGCGTTCTCTCTGATTCGAAGACATCTGACGCTCTCTCACCATCACATCCATGGCGCCGGCTGAACACAGTCTAATATATACAGTCACGAAGCTTGAGTTGTGAGGGTGCTAGGAACAATAGACTGTGCCGGTACTATTTCGCATTGTCTGTAATGAGGCGATATTAGCGATCCTAGTGGTTAGCAACCATCTATGGATGCATATTTACTACGTATTGAGCTTCGTGACTTTATATATACTAGACTGTGCTTAAACCCCAACCGGACTATCTCTCTCTCAATCACCCACCCCTCCCCAACCATCCCCTCCCCTCCCCACCCCCTCCCCTCCCCACCCCCTCCTCCCTCAGTTATTGGATAACGACACGAAATCTAACAGTAGCAACGACCTTTTTGTGATCCACTATCTGTCGATCACTATGAAGTTTAAGAATAGGATTTAATTTTTTGGAATCATTAATAACTGAGGTTTGCACGAAAACGTTTTCGGACTTTCTCTGGAATTCCAGATTGGACACTTATCGTTGAAATCATTATTAAATCCTGTCTTGGAATTATGCAAGTGTAAGCTTCCAAAATTCCAATTAAATGTGAATATTTAACGTTAGTTAGTTTAATTCGAATTTCAAGTTGAAGAAATAATTATTTGAATTATCCAATAATCCGAGTTAGCCATTGTCGAATTAACCAGTTTCTAGTGTAATTATGAAATACAGGTAGACATTTTCGAAGATATTGAAGTATTTTAATCAGTAATATTAGCAGAAGGAATGGAAAATCATGAGAAATCTACATAAAATTCGAAATTAAATGTTACAAGACCGAGAGCAGCATTAATATTTTAAAAGGGAGAGTATACGATCGAAGGAAGAGGAAATCCATGTAGACGTAGACTTACAGTTGACAAGACTAAACTGGGACATGCGGTTGCACCTCAGATTCAACGGCTAATGTAGCTTCTAGACCATAGATGTCCAATTGTAACTCCTACGAGGTAACCCCTGGCGTATGCAATCCGCAGCTCATATTCTTTAAGGTCGTTTTTCCTATTTTACATGGAAGTTATTGACCTTAGCAGAGCATGCTTGACGTGCAATATCTCCTGGTTCTATAGGCGTTTGGACACCCATGTTCTAGATCACCGACTGTGATAGTAAGGGAGGAACTACAATAGAAAGAAGAAGCAGAAGAAGATAAGACTTTAGGAATCAGAACAAAGCGGTATCTACTGGCGCAGACTGGGTATTATGAGCAGAACTCGTGCTTCGAGATGCTGCGCTCGGAGTTCGAAATCAATTTGGTTTGATTACCTGATTTAGTTTTTCCGAGGTGTTTTACAACTATAAGTCGAAGATCATGTTATTTTATGGCGAATCGTCGGTCTTATCTCGACAAAATACCATCTCGCTATTACCAATTGCCCTATGCTATATACAGTGTGATCTGTTTAAGTATGGATAAAATAAAAACTCCGTAAAACATTTACTACTGAACTTTATTTGTTGAATATTTGTGCATACAACACTGAAAGATGGCAGAGTCCTGAGAGCTCAACATGACCCCCATTGCGCACCGTGCACAACTCATAACGGTGATGCAATTCAGCCCATGTCCGTTGTAACATAAGAGGGGTGATTTGTTGAAAAGCTTGAGCATTTCTTTCTCTCAGATCATCAATGTTCCTTGGTTTCTATGAATAGACAATGTCCTTAACAAAACCCCAGACGAAAAAGTCAGGTCTGGGGTTAGATCTGGGAAGTTTGGGGGCCAAGCCAAGAGATAGCTGCTTCTCGTACTGGGTTTCGCTTGCGACCTCCAGCATGGTTTTTAACGCAGAACCTGTTTCTACAAATGTTCGATATCACGAATTATGGAGTCGTATTTAGGTACATTACGCACACCATACTCACGATGAAATTCCCTTTGAATTCTTTTAACACTCTCAAATGTAGCATACCAAAGAACACATTGTGCCCGCTGTTGATTTGTAGTAGCTATTTTAATCATCTACGATTTTTATTTGTCCTTTCAGATTATGCATTGTGATTGTCATATGAGTCATTCCACGTCAAATCGCACAGCAATAAAACACGACCTTCTCGGAAATGGTCGAATTTTTTTTTCATGAATTCCAGACATCAAATAAGGAGACCCGTATTTTTTTATTTTCACAGTTATTAATTATTTGTGTAGTTATGAATATTTGAAGTTACGCAAATTATGCGCGCACTGTTACATAAACTCGCTTGGAACTTTGTGTCTACATATAATTGAGGTTTACGGTTTGGCGCATTTGAAAGACGAAATACAACACTTTTTATTACTTTAGGCCTATCACAAATAAATTTAAAATTTGGCCTATTTTTTTAATCATTTCTTTTTCAAAGCAAAATTACTATATTAAATAGCCAAGTTAAAAATCTGAAAAAAATATAGACTTGTTCGCTGATGTATTATCTGTAAACTACTGCATTTATAAATATGGGATCGGCACCCATACATTTGTAACAATTTATTTTCCGGAGGCATGCACGCGCTCGCGATGCCCAGCTAATGAACTGCTTGCAGCCATAGGCTAGAAGGCTGCCCGTGGAAATTTCCCGTTGCATCAGATGTCAACATACTAATCATCAAATGATTAATACCTTAAGGAACAGTAAATATCTTACCTTATTGTCAGCTCAGGGGGAAGCCTTCACAGTTTATACTGTAATATTGCCAAGTGTTTGATGATAGCAAGACTGGATAAGGCAGTAAACTTTATGGCAGTAAACAGATGGCATGAGAGAAAAATAATCAGTTTGGATTTGAATTTCGCGCAGTGACGTGACTTCTATACAACATGAGTGATGGTAAAGATCGCGTAATATATAACAAGTGTTTAAATCCATTTACCTTCCTAATCACGCTTTTAAAAAGAAAAGTACACTAAGGCGCGTAAGTCGCGACTTATTGATAAAGCTCAATTTAAAGGAGTCTTTGAGTGTGCAAATATGTGATTTGTTCCGTAAAAATCAATCAATTTCCGCATAGGTCAGGTGAAATTATATGTGAAGCCGGTAGTTCTTGTGATATTAATAAACATGAATCAAATGAAAGTGCAGACAGAGAAAGTGATTATCCCAGTATTTCTTCTAGCAATTCTATGGATACAGTGCTAGAAATCAGTAATATTGAGGAATTAATCAAGAGTTTGATGTCAATAGAATCCCTGCATCATCATCCATTCAAAAGTCAGCCATATTTTATTTTTGACGGAATGCAAAGAAAGGTACAACCTGAAAATTACATAGTTATTGCAGACTTTTCTGAAAATTATTCATTTGTAATACAAGATTCAATACAAGGTGTGCATTGGAACATATGCCAAGCCGCAATACAGTACAATTTTAATTTTACTTCTTACTTTATTTTATTTTATATTCTCTTATAGGCCTATTAATATTATATCTGAACTGTGACCGAACACGAGCGCTGCTCATTCGGCCTCAAATTTTGTTAATACTACTGCATCTCCTTTTTTTATATTGATTGCATTATTTTATTTCTGTTTCTCTTATTTGTAATTATATTCTTTATTCTATATATTTAAATAAATAAATAAATCCTTTCGTAGTATATTTCAAAGGAGATGCATAAATTCGTTACAAAAGTAATGCCATCTAAGAAACCATGAAACATGACACCGATCCCTTTCACTTTTTTTCAATCCGAAGCAATCAATTTCTTAAAGCAAAAATTCAACGATATGAAAAAAAATCATCTACTTTTCCAATTGATCAAGTTCACAATAAAAAAAAAATTGAAAAATAATTGCTTACATGAAGACGATTATGGAATTAGTGCTAAATGACACTTCTTTGCAATGTCGCATGGTAAAGGTCCATGTGTTGGCATTGGAGATACTGTTAAAAGACTTGCCACGAGAGTTAGCCTATACAAGATCCTATAATAACACAAAAAAACTGTTTGATTAGTCACAAAAAACATTTCTAACGTGTCATTTATATTTTGTCCATTCAATAAACACAAAAACCACACTGAAAATTTGCAGGCCAGATACCATAATCTAAAACCAATAACTGGTACATTAAAATTATATTCTTTCATTCCGTTGTCAAAAACTGAAGATTTAATAAAACAATTTTCCTTCAAGAAAGAAGGTAGGCGAATGAAAATTTAAAATGTGAATGAAAAGAAACATTTGAAAAGCATAATGTACAATTATTTGAAGATATCATAATAAGTAAATTAGCAGTGTTTCCTCGAGTAACTTGATCCGTACTGGGTGTAATGTTGCAATGTTCAGTCAATTATCCAGCGCCGATAAACCTCTTTGCGCGCTTTAACGCTTCCCGTCCACTGCTGCTGCGCCGACCGCTACACATTCTGTCATAAGTAATTAAATTTCCATTAAACTATTGGAGATCCCATTCTGATTTTTTCTGGAATTATTAAGAATACTTCAGTGCACCTAGTAGGCATTTTTTTAGATTTTTAATAGGGCTATTTCACATTGATGTATATGTTTTAAAAATTGAATTATAAAAAAATATTTGAAATAATTATATTAAAATTAGTTAATAAATATTTAATAAAAGACAGTACTTTAAGCTTTTAAATGCATTTAAAAAAAAAAATACATCAATATCGTCAGAAATATGACGCTTTAAATGTTGCATTGTGCGACATTTTTAACGAATTTTAACATGTAATATTTTAAAAACATGTGGACTTAGGAGAAAATAAAAATACACTTGTTGGTTCATGAGACCCATAGAGTTGGTAAAAAAAATATAAATGCAATCAGAAATATGAAGGTCAAAATTTGTATAATTTTGTGCGATTTGACGTGGAATGACTCATATATGGAAACTCCTATCTTTTAATTATAATATAAGCAGCAAGAAATTTTTCTTACTATCATAATCGCTTTATAATAATAAATTAATATTATCCATACCCAAACTTATCAGAATATTATAACCGTATAGTTGAGATAGCATCGTTAAATAATTAATTAAAAGGAGGATAAGAAGAACAAGAAGAAACAGGAGTATTAAAAGAAGTAGGAAGACAAGGAGGGACGAAATCTTTGAAGTAGGAACAGGTCAGTTTTATTTCATTTACGAATGGGGTAGACGGAAGTCCTGCACAGCGAACAATCCATCTAGTATCTTTGGTATCCTGACCAGTAGGGTGGTGCGAATGAAACCCGAATATTAGATTTTCAGCAAGGATATATCTGAGAAATTACTCATGTCACCCTTAACGGTCACCAGATTTAACTTATCAAGAGTAATAGCGAGTTTCTCTAACTGGATGTTCCCGACCGGTATTGCGTAATGATTCCTCTCGTTTTCTGCACCTTTCCACTATAGAGCAGTTACTGAGTACCATAGGAAACAAATAAATACAGCTGTCTTAAGTTACCTTAAGACACAGCTGACATGATCAATCACTTAAGATAATAAGTATAATATAGTATATTGCGATACCAGAATCGATGAAAAGTTTAAGAAGACGAGACGAAGTCTTAGAAAAAGAAGAAGAAGAAGAAGAAGAAGAAGAAGAAGATTACTTTTGAGACGAGAACAGAGCGGTAGCGCCTAAATTCTAAAAGAAGAAAGAAATGTGGCTTGTCGAATGGTTAGTTACGTTGGAGTTTTATTTTGTCTTATCCAATAATGAATTCTAAACATGAGACAGCAGTGAATAAGTACGGTAACATGTCTATTGGTAGGTCAGAGCCTCTATTTGCAATATCTATTTAAATATTTTCATAAAAGATGTACGTTATTTTCTGTTCGATATAATTTTTCCCGTATTGAACTACTGAAGAATTATGCAATAATCTTCCTTGCCGTTGGCTTCATAAATACATAGTGCTCTTTCAGAACAAGATAAACCAAAGAGTTATGGCTTAATAAACTGATTTTCGTGACAGCTTTATTCATTTTTGATTGTCAAATCCTGTGGGTAGATTTTTTAGAAGGTGCCTGATAGCATTGTAAACCCGCAAAGCAGTAGCATAGGCTTGGCTGCATACCTATACGGCGCTCCGTATTTAATAAAGGTTCATTCACACGGGATGAAGCATTTTCTCCTACATACCTACATATTTCCCATGTTACATGGAGTTTGTGTATACATTTTATGTTACAGATACGTTGTCATCTAAAATTTATTTTATTTTAATGCTTTCGCAGTATAGTGAGACTAAAAGTACTTATTTTGTTAGCCATAGTTGCAGTATCCGTAACCAGAAAGCTCTGTTATGTATTAAGCATTTTTTTGCTTTTCTTTAAATTTAGTGTACTGTTGTTCGTTTAGAGAATTTATAAGCAAATTTATGTAGGAAATAAATAAACGTAGTGTATTGCAATATTAAGAGTTGTTCATATGATGTAATTAGGGGTGAAAGCAATAGGTCTACTGCATGGTTATTACTCCACATATATTTCCATTCATCAGATAAATCGTAGAGCGTATTATGTACAGTATTTACATAAAATTGCTAATTTGGTGTAGTGCTTTTGCTCGTTATACAAAGTGAGAAATTATTTCACGATCAGACATGCTAACCGTTACTCCACAGCGGTGGACTAAAGAGACTACATCATGAATGTTTGGTCTTCGCTTTGTTTGTTTCTCCAGTTTGGTTGCCGTCGACATATTGATAATTTGTCTAAAAGGAAAACATTCTAAAGTAGAGCAGTGGAAAGAGACATTTTATAGTGTAGTAATCAATCACATCGTGAATTACAGTATAATTAGGCCTTCTTATGTGTAAACATCATTTAGTACTGAATAAGACCAATTTTTGCTTGAAAACCATCTAATTTTGGTGTAGTTCCATGTATACCGGATTAATTTTCTTTCTTCTTCCGACGTAATTGTAGACTCCTGGATGTTATGTTATATATACATAAATGCAAACGAGACGAAGACCATTTTTATCGGAAGAAAAATGAAGAAGGTAAACGTGCGAATTCGAAATGAGACTTTAGAATAAGTTGGGAGCTGCAAATACTTGGGGTGTACTACATATAGGTCTAAGTAATAACATGAGCTGCTACCAGGAAGTGGAAAGGAGGATAGCAATGGTAAATTAAGCTTTTAATAGAAAAAGGAGGATCTTCTGCGGACCTCTGGAAAAGGAACTAAGGAAGAGAGTAATGAAGTGCTTTGTGTCCAGTGTGGCATTGTATGGGACAGAAACATGGACGTTATGACCAAGTGAAGAGAAACGACTAAAAGCATTTAAAATGTGGATAGGGAGAATGAAGAGTGTGAAATGGACAAACAGAATAAGAAATAAAATTCTGTTAGAAAGAATGGGTGAAGAAAGAGTAATGCTGAAACTGACCAAGAAGAGAAAAATAGAATGGCTTTGTCACTGGTTGAGAAGAAATTGCCTACTGAAGGATGCACTGGAAGAAATGATGAACGGGAGACAAGTTCGTAGCAGAAGAATATATCATAGGCCTATGATTCAGATGATGGACAACATTTATGTAAGTCGTAGTGGGCAAAGTATAAACGTCAAGCTATAGAAAACTTCTGTTTAAGTATGGACAGTCAGAATCATTTGAAGAGAGAATGTATGACGTGTTTTTTCTGACTCCCATTTTGACTGGAAAATAAGTTAATGTCTACTGGACTGACGACGGAATTCTTGGCCACGTGATTAACACAATACAAGGCAGCCGTTTTAAAAAGATCAGACTTACGATGAGAACACACCCTCACTTCTAAAGGATGGTATTGAATTTCAACTTTCCTGGAGATAGGATTTGCCGATTTGTAGTGGGAAACGCCACGATGTGAACCACAACAAAGAGCAAGCGAAATCATATAGTTATGTTTGGTTCTTTCCTATGTACATCTGAAGCAAAGCATAAAGGAAATACAGTATATTGCACAAAAAAAAAAAAAAAAAAAACTGTTCTAAGACCTATACGGAAATACATGTTTTCGGCATAGCGTCTATGTGTACAGCGATTTCTAAACGATTGAACTAATTGAAGAGTGTGATCCCAAAACACATTAAGTCCAATTTTATGAAACGACTGGACTAGTTTTTTTATCGACCAGTCAACGGACTGAGCAAATTTTCGAGTGACATGCACAATAACACAAACTTTTAGACAAAGATTGGCGTTGCTTTGGAAGAAAACAAGCTCAAAATATAATTATAGAGGTCTTAAACATTATCATATATTATAAATCATTAAAATGGCCAAATGGACTGAGCGACTTTTGGGATTACAATCATCAGTTTCATTCAATGTGATCGTGACAATTCGTGGCGGCGAGGGGAGGGGGTGTTTGTTTCCAAATGAACTGTGCAGCACCGGGAAGGGTTCTTTCTCGTGAGGATGAACATCATTTCAAAAAATTATCCAAAATAGTTCATTTCTCGATAGACTCGTTACTTCTTATGAAAGACCTTGTATAAACACCTAGATCTTTATGGAAAAAGACTTTTTCCATTCGTTATATTGCTGGTCACGAAAAGTTTTTGCAAGTTTTCTCGCATTGAGTGTATTATCTATGGAGAGACCAAGATTTTGTAAGCATATGCCTCTGACTTCGTGCTATGTGAATATGAAGACCTCATTTTGAAAAGGAATTCTCACATAATTGGCATAAAATGAAGTGTATATTACCAATTGAGGTAGATGACATTACGGAGTAAGTGGTTGAAGTATCAATATGTGTAGTAGAAGTTTATATTACTGATTAATGTTTCCTTGTAGTAAATCCACTTAACACATGGTTTTGTTCACAAAAGAATTGGGTTTATTCTTGTATAAACCCATTTTAAAACACTCATCGCAGCATTCACGTCGTTTTTTACGGACATTGGTCAACCATAACGTTTTTTATGTTCCACAGAACCAGTCTCTTTTTCAAAATGACGATAAATTGTAGGGCCCATACCTCAGTGCTTTTAGAGTTTTGAATTTTCTGAGTGCGATGGAACAATCTCTGTTACATTATTAGTGAATCCAATTCGCGTATGTAGGGCCAAACAATTTTATTATTTTATGGTATGAATTTTAAGGAAAAAAGAAGGGGAGGGAATAAACATTAACTTACTGAAGAATAGCTTGAATTGCTGTGAAGAATAGCTTGAATTGCTGTTAATTTATTTCATTTGCCATAATAGCAGTAATGAAACAATTGAAACAGAAATTTATGTGAAAGTGAACCTGGTTCCTTTATGAGCAAAGCTGCATTACATTTATATAAACTTACTCCTAGCAAAATTGTGGGACTTCAAAATCTTTCGTGATCTTGGAATAATCTTATATTTTTGACATGGATGTTGGATTTAAATGCAGGTTTTTAGAAATATGAAAATAATGCTAGAAATGACTACAATATGCGTACAGCTGTTTTATCTAAATTTGTGAAAAATTAATTACATGTAATTACTTAAACCAGGATTTCCAAGCTTTTTAGCCTAGTGACCACTTTATATTATAATCGTAGTGACACTCATATTTTGGTATTAAAATTGCTTTTTTTTTGTATAATTCAGGAAACGAAATTTATCTTTTTATTTAATAATGATTATTAAAGGAGAAAAATTCGCTCCGGCGCCGGGGATCGAACCCGGGTCCTTGGTTCTACGTACCAAGTGCTCTAACCACTGAGCTACGCCAAAGTTCAATCCACAGCACCTGAACGAATCCCCCTCCTCTAGTGTTTTTCCCTTTGTCGGCGTAGCTCAATGGTTAGAACATTTGGTACGTAGAACCAAGGACCCGGGTTCGATCCCCGGTGCCGGAGCGAATTTTTCTCTTCTAATAATCATTATTACCATAACAGATATATTCTGTAGGACCAAAATTTAATCTTTACTTAGATTTTTATTTAGTGCATGGCAAATTATTTAATTTTGATATAGGTATTGGAATATCAAGAAAATTAAATTACGGTTATATCATTTGCAACATAATAAATATACCGAATTAGTAGTAAACACGTAGAACGCATTAAAAAGTGTTAGTCTTGATTTTGCCTTTCTTCTGTTTAAGGCTAGAATGTCTCGCACGCACTATTGAAATGAGTCGTAATACTTCGTCAGATGATGAATGTCATACGCTCTGTTGGACATCCCTGCGTGTCGGTATTGTACTTCATAACTTAACTAAAAGAAGCGAAAACAATTATGACTCGAGTTCCCACCCCATGCCAACATAATAATTTGTCATGTTGTACGATTCTTTATTTGCACGCAACTGCACAAATATGGGTGTTGCGTCTCCAAAATTGAATACACGAGTCTTCACAGCGAGCGGTGGACTTGATATCTTATTATAATGAGAGGAATAATAATGGTTGTCTTGCATGAAAGAAACCAATAATAAATGCCGTTTCTTTAAAGGCGGGGACCGCATTCACGTCGGTAATGTATTAGCGGTTTGACACTCGTACGTTCTGTAAAATGTCTGGCGACTTTAAAAGTTTTAAACGTGTGTTTATGAATAAAGCTGATATGTTGTTCGTAAAAGACTTGGTGTGTTTATCACTCTCTGTTCATTCCGTCCATTATTGTAAGAACTTTAAAACCTTGATTTTACCTTTTTTGTATGGATGTCTCGTTTTGCGAAAATACTATTACGCCAAAAGATATTAAATTCTCATTACCCACTGGCGTAGCTCAGGGTTAGGGACGTTTGCCTTCCTGCTCTTGGGCTGATTACCTGGTTGTTTTTTTTTTTTCGAGTTTTTTCCCAACCATAAATCGAATGTCGGGTAATTCTATGTGGAATCATCGGCCTCATCTTGCCACCACCAATTATATCGACGCTAAATAACCTAGTGCAGTAGTTGATACAGCATCGTTAAGTAACCCACGAAAAAACTTCCATTCGTCAGTTATTTAACGATGCTGTATCAAATCTCCTGCATGACTTCCAAAAATGTTAACTTGTTAATCTACTCTGTATTTTTTTTTATTATTGTTATGGTTATTTACATGCCTACCCTTTAAGCTTTGCCTGTACTTGTTATAAGTATTTATCCAGTGTGAATTCTGTACAATGCCAGTACATTTATTTTTAATCTTGACTACGTTACGAGAAATGCGCAGGGCTAAACCTGCTGTTACCTTTTGATTAAGTTTCTGGCTGATGTGTATAGTCTTAGAAAAAAGTTTTGTCGCATAGTTCCAGAAAGGAGGCAGTGGGCATGATCAAAGGACGAGCGACCTGATTCACAAGAGAACGACTAGTAGAGGTAATGAAATTAGTTTTGTTTCGTTGTATGTCTGGTCATGCCCGATGCCTCCTTTCTGGGACTTATAAAGTATCGTACGACAAAACTCTTTTCTAAGACAGTACTAACAATGTGTGTCAGATGAAGAACAATTTGTATGCATCTGAAGTCTGACTAGTGTAATATGTAGCTAGTCGGCGATGTATGTAATGGAGGGGGAAAGGAATTGGCCACCATAATCCATTATCTCCTGGTCTAGTTGCCTCATAAGTGGCGCTTTCTTGATTATCACTTACGAGGTTCAGACCTAACCATGTTCAGATATTTTTAAAAAGAGCCAGAACAGGTCACATTGTCACACAATTGTACCTACACCGATTTCACCTTTCTGACACTCCTACTTGTCTGTGATGTAATCGTGATGAAGATCTGGAAAACATTCTTCTATACTGTCCATCCATAAACCACAAAAGAAGTAAATTAAAATCATCAGTATCAGTTGCAAAAGACACACAGCTCTGCAGTATAGAGGGTGTTTCTGGGCTAGTGTTACAGACTTTCAGGGATGATGGAGAAGGGTACATGTATCAATCTGAGATAAGGAACCCTGGTCGGGAAACGACTGAGTCGAAAGTTATAAGCAAAAATAGTTGTGTGGAAATGGAATTGTAATTTGGCACCACGTGCCCTCCTTCCCTTAACCTTTGGAACAGTCGTGGATAGATGGTATGGGCCGGATGTCTCCTACGTGGGTTCTTGGCCGGATACAATCTGTGATCTTGTTTACTATTCTCATTGGCTCATCCGTATTCGAAAATCGTGTCTGCATATTCCGCTCTCGTGTACTCCAAAATTTCACTAGGATTGATCGACTGGACACTGCAACTTGTATACATACACTGCTGTCTACAGACGTGCATATCAGGATCGACCATGTCCGTTACACATTACGCCATCTGCATTGCTTTAGTGTAGTTTTCTGTCCCCATCCCTCAGACAGCGCACTGAATAGAATACTGTAAGTAGACAACGTAAAAGACGTCAGATGAATACAGTATGTGTAATATGTACAGATAAATGCACATAAGTAAGGTGTACAAAGGAATAAAATTATTTCATTTCCACACAACTATTTTTGCTTTTAGCTTTTGACTCGGTCATTTCCGGAACAGAGTTCCTTATCTGATTCCGGAAAGTTTGTAACACTAGCCCGGAAATACCCTGTATATTGACTACACCCCAACTCTGGCTACTAGCAACAGGCATCTATAATGAACACCGATCAAAATACCCCTCATTTCGCATGAAAATCAAGAACTGAAATGACTCCAGTGGACTATAGTGGACTTTATGAAGTCAGCAAACAGCTGGATACATTAAGAAGATTGATTCGTATAGTTGATTAAACAATAACAAAACCTACAAACTACTTTATTTATGGGACAAGCACTGAACAGAATAAGGTCAGAATTATGAAAAAATAATTATCTCAAGATTTTTGTTGATTGACTTGTGCGCGTTTGCATGTGATCATTCCTATAACGCTTCTTCCAAACAAACTGCAATTTAATTCGCGAAATTCTTTGGTTGTGTCCTTGCAGCTTATGTGCAATGCAATTCGTCTGCACCGTTTACCTTTCTCGTATTTAAGAGCACGGTGCTGCTATACCTCTCTTGCCTTAACGCCGTAAATATGGTGACTATGATTCCATGTGACGTGAGAATTTTTACTAGCGCGAACTTTGAACTCGGACGTTACTTTTCTGCCTCCACTCCTCATTAACCTTCTTGACTGCGGAGGACACCTTTACGTAAGGCTGCTAGTGACCGCCCGATCGGTGTGGGAGTTGCGACCCGGAACTGCGACAGCCTGTGCGTCTGCTGGTCACTCCGCCGCGTCGCATACGTCATCGCATGTTCTCAGCTCTTTCTTGCCTTTAATGTTTATAGCTGCACTATTGATTCCTGCAACATGAGATGGGCTAAATACCATTTAGGCGAATGTTGGCCCAGTATACGCAGGACCTTAAAGTTATGTGGAAGCCACGGGCCACGGTCATGGCTCAAAATGTACCCAGTAAAGACTGGTTCATAATAAACCGGAAACGGAAACAACGAGAACGAAAATAATGTTAAAATAAATGTATTTAAATGTGAGCATTCACAATAGTTAATTGTGAATACTCACATTTAAATACATTTATTTTAACAATATTTCCGTTCTCGTTCTCGTTGTCGTTTCCGTTACCGGTTTATTGTGAACCAGCCTTAAATGGACGGATGTCCGTTCTCGATGTGATATCCTGTGGTGAGGTCTATGTTGTGCCAACCCAGCGCTGCTTACTGCAAGTGGAAGCGCGGTCCCTCCAGTAGCTCACTACTAGAATGCGGATTCATTATTCCGCGAACTCGGATTGAATTCCCAGCACTGACTTGACTCAGTGGTCCCCCGACCTTTTGAGTATCATGAACCCCTTGAAGCTCATATTTCATTTTGGCATACTCCCAAAATCTGAATTGACAAACATCTCAAGTCCAAAATTTACCGAATTTGACATTTTTACTTGGCATATGTTGTGTTTTGCATAGGCTACCATCTTGTAAAAGAAGAATATTACAAGTCTGATTCTAAGTCTTTGTTTTTTTAATCAAACATTTTTATTAAAATACTCTTATTTTGCAAGCCTATGAATCATATTGGCCCGAAAATAAGCCGCCCCCGGATATAAGCCGCACTCTTAATATTCGAGGGGCAAAAAGAAAAAAAAAGGTTTATGCACGAATATAAGCCGCACCCGGATTAAGGGAAGAAACATTTATTTTCTTGTATTTTCATGTAAACGTTTTTTCCTAACGTATGGTACAGCACACTGGCACCTAACACATTATTGTCTTGTTCACTATCATCACTGCCAGTATTCACTTCATCACTCTCACTCTTACTGTTTTCTTCAGTTGAATTATATCTCGTGAGATAGGCATCTCATCTTTCCTCTTATTTTGCACGTAGGAAAGAATTGTAGCTTCAGGTTCCGGATATTGGCCACATTTCGGTCACCTGAACGATTTTCTCGTTGGAACTGTTCTTCTCGCCCCCATTTTTCTTCTGAAGCAACCCAAAACCGCACATTAGATTCGTTCAATCTATACTTTCTTTCGGTCTCTCTATTGGTTGGGGTTTTGAAATAACGCACAACTGCAAGTTTGAAGCGTGTATCGTAACTAAGCCAATTCCTTGGCTTAATGATGATTTTCACTCTAAATAATCATTCATATCGGAGTGAAACAGGTTTTCTTACCAGTATCAAACTTCTTACTGAAACCCTAGATCATAATATATACCCAGATTGCTTTGACGGTAACAACTTTTGTCAGGTTTACTATACTGCCATCTAGTTGTTACATAAGGAGTCACGTCATAACTCCCATTTGAATTGCATTAGCGACTGTACTGCCATCTCGTGTTCGTTTACGGCGGACAGGTGGCAATCCTGGCGGTTGTTCTCTTCAAAGTGCAACCTATTTTAACATAGGAATGAGCAATCTATATCTGATCTGGGCTGAAACTGAGCTGAAATATACAAGCTTACGAAACAATAATTAAACATAATTTTAACGCCAGGTAAAAGTTCTCATTGTTGCGCTATGAAATGCCGCCAGTTTCGCTTACAGACGCAAGCTGTGTTATTACAAATGAGCATACCGTAATTTTTAAACAGCACATAGTATGTAAAAGCGTAGGTATCGAATATAAGCCGCGCCCTGATTTTTTGCAGATGAAAATTGGGGTTTTCCGAGGTTTTCCAAACCGTAAGGCGAATGCCAGGTAATCTGTGGCGAATCCTCGGCCTCATTTCGCTATCACTAATCCCATCGATGCTAAATAACCAAGTAGTTCATACAGCGTCGTTAGATAACCAACTAAAAGAAGTATGACTTGAATTCTCGGGCTCAAAGAGCTCTATGAGTGAAATTCTCGGACTCGAAGAGCTCTTCAATAATATAATTATTATGACCGGGATCCTCGGTTCCAAAGAGCTTTTTAGTAATTATGGCTTCGATTCTCAGGTTCAAGGAGCCTCCAATATTAATAACTGCAGTTATTCAGTTCAGAGAGCTCTACAATAGTGATTCAGTGCAGATGCTCTCGAACAATAATTAACTACGATGCTCTGGATCAGAGTGCTCTTCATTACTGATGAACTATGAGAGTCTCTTGTTGAAGGACCTCTGCATACAATAACGATGAACCGCTATTCCCGGATTCATTTATCTTTTGAAGAGGTGGAGAAGTTCAAATATCTTGGAGCAACAGTAACAAATATAAATGATACTCGGGAGGAAATTAAACACAGAATAAATATGGGAAATGCCTGTTATTATTCGGTTGAGAAGCTTTTATCATTCAGTCTGCTGTCAAAAAATTTGGGTTAGAATTTATAAAACAGCTATATTACCGGTTGTTCTATATGGTTGTGAAACTTGGACTCTCACTTTGAGAGAGGAACATAGGTTAAGGGTGTTTGAGAATAAGGTGCTTAGGAAAATATTTGGAGCTAAGAGGGATGAAGTTACAGGAGATTGGAGAAAGTTACACAACACAGAACTGCACGTATTGTATTCTTCACCTGACATAATTAGGAACATTAAATCCAGACGTTTGAGGTGGGCAGAGCATGTAGCACGTATGGGCGAATCCAGAAATGCATATAGAGTGTTAGTTGGGGGCCGGAGGGAAAAAGACCTTTAGGGAGGCCGAGACATAGATGGGAAGATATTAAAATGGATTTGAGGGAGGTGGGACATGATGATAGAGAATGGATTAATCTTGCTCAGGTTAGGGACCAATGGCGGGCTTATGTGAGGGCGGCAATGAACCTCCGGGTTCCTTAAAAGCCAGTAAGTAAGTATTGCTTGGATTGATCTGGCTGTGTGACATCGTGTGAAGCAGGACCAACCTGTCCCCTCGCACTGTAAACATGCGGAACTGTGACAGTGACGTTTACTGGCACTGCTTTACGATTCTTGATTGCCCGCGCTAGATATCCCTTCCCCTTAATAGCGCCATCAAACCCGGCACCTGGCATTGAAGCACTCACGTCATTTCGTTATTTCCATTCGAGGAACATGATTTCTATTAGCTGATTACAGATTCTAGACTTTTGAAAGCTTTTATACTTGTATCTTATAGTCGATGGCTCATAAAACCTTTATTACTCTCAAGTATAGAAACATTTAGTGTTAGCACAAATAACTCTTAAAAAAGAAGCAAAACAATGAAAGCATCATCAAATGTTGGAACTAAAAATACAGTTTTTGTTGAGAGGTGCTGTATTTTGTGACCTCAAAGGTTATGGGACCTGGTGTGAACTGTAAGGTCGTAGGAACATTTATAAATTAGAGAGGATTTGTGAGTTCCGTGCAACGAAGGCGAATTTACCACGTGTTTCCCTCCCGCACACCGGAGTGTGAGAATACATCACTTCGCAATTACGGCGCTGGATAAGTATCATTAAAGTTTCTTCAAGACAGCTGCAGTCTGATCTCGTTGTGATGGGGATATTTAAGGCCTTTTAGTGACTTATGCTCACGAGTTGAGCTGAAAATTACTGTTTTTAAAGCCGTTGCAGAAGTTGGTGATTGGATTCATTGAATTCAAATCGACGGTACGTGGCCATTTATTCTTCGTGCTGATCGCATACAACGTTCCGGTTAAAATACAAAGACGAAACGAATAAATAAATTAAAATAATCGAGATTAAGGGGACACTATTGTGAAATAATGCTGAAAAATTGAGAAAACCCACTTTTTTTTTTGTGTTTTTATGAAGTGATCTAGCCATATAGGAATCAAATGAGGCGTTCAGAGCTAAAGTGTATTAAGTCACAAATTTTCATACCTTGAGTTTAATTCATTTTCTGATTGTCTGAAGTTGGATCTTTTCCGAGGAGTAATAGATCAAGTCTTAATTTCCAAGCATTCGCCGGTAGGTGACACCAGTCACTTTTGGCTGAGATTATTTGTTCACGATGTTCTGAGCCATAGTGGATCAAGTCACCAAAGCGTTGCATCAATTAACATTACAGTTGTTTATATTTTATAAATCTAGAATTTGAGAATGGAGCAATAAAATGTTTGCTAGTGAAATTAGATAATCCACTAGAGCAGATTAACTTTAAGTGCTATTATCTCAAAACTACGGCGCATGGACTTGATCCACTTTAGCTCTGAACGCCTCAAATGTGACCTGACATACGGTGCGTGTATGAGTTGAGGCAGATGGTTTTTTAATACTGTTTTCTCGACTTTAAAAGTTAAACAGTTTATTGAATAAAAAAAGCTCCTTGCACAACAACTATTGTCAGATTGGCCTGAAACTTCTCACAGAGGTCAATAAATAAAATTTAATTAGCATCTGTATGAAATATTAATATTAAGTTCTTTCGGGGCATATTCATATTGTACTATGATTAAAATTAGCTGTAATAGCAAATTCATGAAATTTTAAAATTTATTGTGACTCTTTAGTGAGACTGAGCTCAAAAAGCTATTTAATTTTTATTCCCATGACTATTTTGAAGCTTTTGAGCAAATATGAACTAAAGATTTTGAAAACTTTGACTCAAGGAGCCTTTTTAGTGACGTCAATATAAAATATAAAAAAAAATAAAATTTCAAAACTATTAGCTCTAATGGCACCAAATTTCGTACGGATGATAGTGTTGTAGGCCTGTTTATGTAGTTTAAATTTCACAAATTTTGGATGAAAATTGTAGAAGTTTTAAAAGTCATATGTCCCCTTAACAAATAAGTTGAAATTATTTAAATCACTTACTACAATTGTTGTCTTGGAATACACTTAAAGAAAAAAGATTTTTCAACTCCCTCTTATTACTATTTAAAATCATCCACACCTCTTACCTAGCATCTCGTTTTGTTTACCTTTCACTAGCTCGAACTCGGAACATGTACCTTCTCTCTAATCCTCTGCACAGAACATCCTTCTACTCATCATCTTTCAGCATATCGATTTCACATCTCTGGAATTCTCTCCCTGACCATGTCAGAGACTGTCGGACAATATCAAAATTCAAATTTAAATTAAAGAATCACATTCTAGTTCATGGAATTGCGCATAAACATTTCACGTTAAAATGTACACTTTTGAACTATTGTTAGGGAGGCACGCTGTAGAACAGTCATGGCTTCCGGTCTGCACTGTGCTGAATATAAATATAATATAGGTATTCATACACATAGGCTATAAATTTATTTAATCAAATTGAAGATATTAACACGTTTCTAATTTTCTTGTTATATGTTAGTGGGTTACATGTTAGAAGTTCTGGGTGTAATTTAGTTAAAGCATTGTACAACCGAGGGCCAAAATTTATGCTATGCTTTAGACCAGCAGATGTGAGACATTTTAATTTTAAAATATATGATTAAGAAACTAAAATAATAACCTGTATAGGGAAAGAACATTACAGACCAAAGACCATTATTCATTCATTCATAGTGTTCTGCCCAAGGGCAGGTCTTTCACTGCAAATGCAGCGTTCTCCAGTCTTTCCTATTTTTTGCCCTCCTCTTAGTCTCCGCATATGATTCATATATCTTAATGTCGTCTATTATTTGATATCTTCTTCTGGCCCGAACTCTTCTCCCGTTCACCATTCCTTCCAGTGCGTCCTTGAGTAGGCAGTTTCTTCTCAGAGATCATTATTAATGGCAGAATAATTGAATAGGTTTCAGATATACGTATTTTAGTTGTAATATTTTTTTTAATATAGAAAAGACATAGATGAAAAATTAAACAAGTTCCAATGGATATGTGAAACAATACGAAGAACACTAAGGAATAAGTTAAAACCACTAGAGAAACCCAAATTGAATTTTACAAAACAATGGCAGTGCAGTCTTAACGTATGGAGCAGAACATTAGATCTTAAATAGAAAAGATTAACGAAAGATTGAATCAGCAGAAATGAAATTCTGACGACCATTATCTGGTTATTGCCTCAGACCAAGTGAGAAATGAAGACATTAGAGAACAGCTAAATATTTTTAACTTCACTGAGAGAAAACAAATTGGTTTGAACACACAAAACGAATGAAAATACACCGTCTACCGAAACAAGCTCTCAAGTATCAACCTAAAATACTACAGAGACCTGGGAAGACCACGTAGTAGATGGCAAGACTGTTCTCTCTGAAACCAGAATAGGCCAGGAGGACTAATTCTTGTAGTGCAAGAAGAAGAAGAAGAAGAAGAAGAAGAAGAAGAAGAAGAAGAAGAAGAAGAAGAGCCTTCAAATGCTTGTGAGCAAAACTTCAAGTCTGATGTATTAACTAGCACTCAGTAATAATATTTTTCTTGTACGAGGGTTATTTCTTCTTAAAATTGTAGAAGCTATCTTTTCTGTAATATAGGCTCAACTTCATACCAGTCCCACGCTGCGGAAATTCCGCTGTAAACTTGTATCCAGTCGGATTGATAAATTCAGGTAAAAGAAGGCGGGTAAATCCCAACAGACGTTAAGAAAACCCATTAACATACGAAGTTGATTTTCATGAACATTATTTGTTTTTGTGTTTACCTTTCTCGAATGCAGGATATTGTTCAGTGATCGAAAGGGGATTTCCTGAACGTTTACATCTTCGGCAGACGTCGATTGTACCTCACTCCAGATAGCGAGAAGTTAAAGTTCAACTGCCGGCCAGAAGACTATCATTCATTATGACCGGACACAATTTTATTATCCATATATTAAGTCCCCCATTTCTTTGTCTGTCCTAAGAGTCGTGTTACTATGGAAACCTCTTTGGTCATAAATATTAGGAACCTATAACATTCAGTGCAGTACACGTAGGCTGTATAAATGTAAAGATCAACTTCACAAATGTTATGCTAGCAGTGATGGCATAA
Source organism: Periplaneta americana (assembly GCF_040183065.1). NCBI lineage: Eukaryota > Metazoa > Arthropoda > Insecta > Blattodea > Blattidae > Periplaneta > Periplaneta americana. The sequence continues at coordinate 149,392,342 of NC_091119.1, read as the reverse complement.
TACTTCATAGATTTCTTCTGTGAAAAATTCAATAACCATGACATCAACTTTTTCTCTAGAAAATATGAATGAGAGTGAGCTGAGTATTTTGTATATAATGCTATTTCATCATCATCATCATCATCATCACCATCCCTTCTTCTTCTTCTTCTTCTTCTTCTTCTTATGTTATTTAAAATTTGTATCTCGGGGTGGGCTTTCGTATTATCAGCCGTAGACACAAGTTTCCATTCGAAAATGTTACCCGCATCGCATGTTCCAATTGATGCGTAAAGAAGGAGGAAGGGTAGTCTTCGTCATTTTACTTTTTAATTGTACGGAGGATAAAAACGAAATATAGTGATACGGTACTGCAAAAAATCTATTTCTAGGTTTTGATAGAAATACATGGTTTCAGCATCCTTGTTACCGCAGAAATGGTTTTGAGCATGCAGTCTTGTCTTTCTATGTTTCTGTGTACATTGTACAGCGAGTTCTCCCGAACTATTGCACTGATTTTTTCAGTCCATTTATTGGGCAATGATGCACTTGAAATATATAGTGGAGTACACGATTTTTCTGTAATATCCCAGCAGTGTCTTCACCACCACCACCACCACCACCACCACCACCACCACCACCACCACCACCATCACCACCACCATCACCACCGCCACCGCCACTGCCACCACCACCACCACCACCATCATCATCATCATTATCTTCAATCAGTAATTAATCCACCCACCCACCCACCCACCAACCAACCCAACAAGAGTGTAATGTAGATCCACTCTGGAAGATCTCTGACGAACTGAGTACAGTAGTCTAAATATAACATAAGTTATGTTGCGGAAATATAAATACGAGGGAGAGTAAAAAAAGTAATCTTAATAATTGTTTTATTAATTGAATATGTACAATAAGACTATAAACACTTCATCAGGAACACTTGCATTGAACGTAGTTGGAACTAAGTTGAAAAGTGATAGGCCTAAAGTGTTTGTAGTCTTATTGTACATATTCAATCAATAAAACATTATTAAGGTTACTTTTTTACTCTCCCTCGTATTATTCATTTATATAATGAGTTGTATGTAAAGTTGCTGTTTTCATCATATCACTTTTTTTAAACCATGCACATTTATTTAGTAACATTAGTGCTTTAGATTCAAGGTTGGTAGAAATAAAATGCTAGCCATCTTTGATCTTTGGTATATACCTCACTAATATTTTGAGTACATAGGTTTCCTCTAACACTAAGGCGAATATTCGGACTCTTCTTGCTATCGACGCTTGATTAGCATGCAGTTGATACTATATTATTAAATGGCCGTTTAAACAAACACAGTAATCCCCTCTTATTCGAGGGGTACGTTCCGATACCTACCGCGAATACGCGAAACCGCGGATAGTAGCGAACCCTACAAAAAAGTCCTTACCTATGATGTAGTTTAATTCACAATTTACAAACAGTAAGACGTTATGAGAAGGAAAAAAATGAATACGTTATACATTTTTAATAGGGATGATTTTATGGTGATTATTTTATCCAGATTTCGGTGATTGAAATAGTGTGTTTTCGGTGAATATTTCGTAAAAACGAGGAATTTCGTGCATATTTCGCACCTTAAAGTAACTAAAAAGTAATAAAATTGGCCTAGCAATTTTTTTAATTATTATTGGAACAATCTCTTTAAAACTAACAGAAAATTGTTTGCATCGTTAATTATATTCATAATTACATTTTATTCTACTGTGAGAGGGTGACGCCACTGCCTTCTGATTGCACGAAGACAGTTGTTGTGGGAAAGACAAATTAACCTTGCCTGCTTGCACTGCTCCCTGGAAGTATAGAGCCACTGTATTGTATTGTATTGTATTGCATTATATTTATTTACATTTCATGACATTCATAAATCTCTTCACAGCTAGAATATGGAACATGTCAAAAGAAATCTTAATAGTACTATAAAGTCTTAGTCCCAGTCTGCGTAGTTGAAAAAAAAAATATATATATATATATATATAGAAAAGTTTTACAATGTAGTCTACCGGTATAACACAAAGGTTTAGTATCAACACTTAATACAAGATAGAAATATTCATGGAATGTTGTTGAATGTCATAAATCCATCTACAGAATAGAAGGCGTGAGAAATGAGATACTTCTTTAATTTGGTCCTAAATAATCTTATGTTTTGTGTTTGATTTTGACACTACTCTGGATAATGCTGGGTGAAAGACCTGCCCTTGGGCAGAAGACTATGAACGAATGAATGAATGAGTGAATGAATGAATGAATGAATGAATGAATGAATGAATGAATGAATGAATGAATGAATGAATGAATGAATGAATGAATGAATGAATTGACGCTATTAAAAATTTTTTACTGCTATATAACGCATTCCTTTTTGGTAGCACGATAGACTTTCCGATGGAGTATGAAAGTCATTTTTGACGCTTGTTTATGCTGTGAACTGTTGAATTAGTGTACCTGGATGTAATCGCTGAAATGCGTACGTCGTTGCAAAATGCCACATGCATGTAATGCTGTACGATCAGATATGTAGCAATGTTCATGTATATTTTACAGCGAAGAAAATTTTCACTTTTTATTTGAAGGAAGGAGCCATTTTTCGTGGATTTATATTAATTTCGCGGATATATTTCACTTAATTTTGGACTTTCATTAAGGGACTTGTATATTCCTAATTATTATACTTGTGAACACGCGCGCTTGCCGTCTAGATTTTCTATAAAACTTTTCAGCTTACGACGCTAGGCGCTAAATTACGTGAAAGAAATGTTGCCGAGGTTAACCGCGGATAAGGGAGATTACTGTAGTCGTTGGACACAACTGACACTGGAGAAAATGAATTTGGTTCCGATTGGATTCTATGAAATCTGTGGGAAGATGTTCTGTTGTAGGCCTACTTTATTTTCCCCGTACCATTTTCATTCCACCATAGCTCACAGTGATTCATTTTCTGTAACTAACATCGAAATTAAAAGCGACGATAAGAAGAAATGTCATTGAGTAGTATTCTTGTGAGCGAATTGTATCCCCATCTTTGTGAAGCCGTGACCTGCCGTATTTGCCACGATAATTTTCTCTGAGAGTGCTAAGCACGAGTTTGAAGGTCATATTTCTTGCGTGAGTTGATGGCTGTTGACGGAAAATGTTATCTAGTGGCGAAATGAAATACCAAGTTCCTGGATATGAAGGCAAGACTTTAATATTTCATGTCATGTTTATTGCGAAAGATTTACAAGAGCCGAACGTCGTGAAGTTCTATATCGTTACATAAACATGTGGATATCTGAATAAAAATTTTATTTATGCATGTAAAACTTTCAACTCCTTCCTTTTTCTTCTTCGCCATCGATTTTGTAGACCGTGACAGTAATGAGACGTTGTTAATCTTATAACAATCTCACATCCACCCAATTTCATTCCATTTACTGACTATTAATATATTTTATAAGGAGTCATAAATATTCCGTTGGAATAGCAATTATCTAACAAATTACCGGCTCATTTTCAGTCCGAGGCGGGAACCCTTGAGCAGAGAGCTTCATTTGCAAATAGTGCCGATATTATCCTTGTGGTATGTAATCAAGTTTTTATCGGCGTAGATTTTGTAGTCCCAATATCGGCGTCTGCCCCTCAGAACGTAAATTCCGAGAACGTGGACTATTTGTGGCGCGGAAGAGCCAGTTAGTTCGCCAGTTTTTGAAACCAAGCGCCTGAAACACATAATTGAATATAACGTGGTAGGTGAAAGTAGCTCGAACACTTCAGTCACTTTAGTAGCTGTGGCTAACAGTTTTATTACACATTCTACCTATAGACAAATAAATAAAGTTACGATTTCTTATTTAAATATTTTACAAGAAGTTGATAATTAATGTAATGTTTTTTTTTTTTTTTCAGTAAGCGGTATGTATTTATTTGTATATTAAAAATAAGCAGAAATTAAAAAAAAAAAAAATCATAGAACGATGCACGTAGGGTTCACAGAAACTCCGTCACTAAAACAAAAAATAAAAAAATAAAGGAGAGTGAACTGAGTGAGTACAGAAAATCTTTTCACAGAGGTAACTTATAGTGGAGAGAAACTCTCCGTTTAAATAAGTTTTTTTTTTTTTCATTGCAAGTTCATTCGCTATGAGAATGTGTTGTCAATGGTTCTATCTTTTAGATTATACTAATTTCGTTATCCGGCATCATCTTGTAGGCTATTTATCCTGTTGCGGGAGGGATCTACAGAAACCCGATCATTAACTCAAACATAAGAGAAGGAATGAAGAGATAATGTACCAAATAACCTGTTATCAACAATTAGAAGCCTGTACAATAACACTAGAACACTAGAACACTGGAAGAAATACGGAGGAAATGTTTTTTAAGTCTTAGTGAAATCAGGATAGAATCAGTGAAATGTTTCGTAGTTCCAGTGCAGTGAGGGAGTTGACAGAGAAATGACTGTAGTGCTGAAAGGTACTTGTGCAGATATGGACATATGAGCCGTTCAGAGCAGAAGTGGTGTAAGTCAAAAATGGATAATGAGTGTCAAAGTAAACATTCTGTAAAATACAGCGCAAAGTAGCAATTAATATTCAATTTATTTAAACTATTAGTAGTCAGTGGATAGCAAGAAGGACATATTAATTGCTGTATTTTACAGAATTTTTACTTTAAACCTCATTACCTAATTTTGACTTACACCACTTTTGCTCTGAACGGCTCATATCATACTCGTGGGTTTTAGTTCGAACTTAGGGTTAAGATACAATTGGATTTACTTTAAATGTTATTATATTATTATTATTATTTTTATTTTTATTATTAATTATTAGTATTATTATTAATTTATTATTAATTGTGTTTATTATTGTCATTATTGAGTGTAATTAGTTACCACTGCCACCGGGTATATACCCATTTGCAATGTGAATACATACATACATACATACATACATACATACATACATACATACATACATACCAGAGCCGATAAATTCAATCAAAGGAGTAAAATAGAGCTGAGGTTTATCCCCAATTCTTCTTAACAAAAATATTAATGGACTCTCAAAAGATATATCTATATTAATAGTGAAGTGATAAGGAATTCTAATATATTTGTTTGGAATATATTGGAAACTTTTATATATTAAATAGTCTTGTTGACGATATACAGTAATTATATTGGAAAGGCAACTGAGAGTTGTGATTACTATTCATAGCGATAAATAGCTTTCCTTTTAATCTCACCGCGACCGCGACAATGCGATAACAAAACAATATCCGACTTTCACAAGGTGTTCAAGAACAAACTTCAGAAAAGATTTACCAACAAGTGTTTTGAAAACAAATTTCACTATAAAAAAAAAAGAGAAAGAGAGAAAAAATGTCGCCCCCCTCCCTGAAAAATACCGCCCTAGGCAACTTCCTATTGATTTTAAAACGGCGCGATACCAGTAGTTATTGAGAAACGTATTGAAGTCCATCTTGGGAGCTGACTCAATGGAAAGTGCGTAATTGGGTGGCGCTTAGGAGTGGGCGAGCGTCGAAACAGCCGAACTGTGTGAACACTGCGTTCAGTTTTGGGTGAAATTATCGATAGGACAACCGTATGAAAACAGCATCATATGAACTATAGCTGCGTCGATGTTATTTCCGGCAGCCAATCATATTGCAGTTCGGTTACATTTAAAGATGCGCGCCTTGTCATTGGCCGCTGATGACGTAACGTACTTCCACTGCTGCCGTATTTTGTAAACAGCTGTTAATTAATATAGGCTACTGTCCTGCTCGGCGTCAAGTAGGTATATAGAATGTGCAACAATGTGGTCATCTTAAGACTTAAACAGAGAGGCGAAGCCATGCCGGAAATAACAGCGATGCGGCTATATGTCTAAATTTGTTAAGGGCATACTCCACTAAAAATGATAACTTTTTTCCTAATCACTTTTTTCGATCAAATTTTAAGAGTATGTTTACTATGTGAAGGACTGATAAAATCCAAATTTTGAACTCCCAAGTGTTTTTAGCTTTTGGTTTTTATTTTATTTTTTTTTAGAAATATTTTCAAACCCAAGTTTTTAGTAGAAGATCTCAATTTTTAAACTTATTTTTTTTGTCACATTCGTAAGACACAGAAAAACATTTCTATGCATTTAATTTATGAAATATCTCATTTATTCACTTTCAAAATTTTTTTAAAGTTTGAATGTTTTTTATAATCATTTAAAATATAACTTAATTAATAAAATAAACTAGCTGTATCCCTTACAAAATAAATGCATAGAAACATGCAGCTACCTCATAAATACTTGCATTAAAAATTTCACTGAGATTGGTTAATATCTGGCATAAAAAAAGTTGGTGTTGAATCAAGAAAAATAAACTTACGGGAAATTGGATTTGAAAGTAAAATGAATATTTATGTAATACATACCTATTGAAATTATCCTTCTCTACATTCATCTAATAACTTTAGGAAGCCGACTTTAGAACAAAAAGTTACTAGATTTGTAATCGGAAATTCGTAAAAAAATATATATTATTTTATGAAAACATAATTTTAACAGTTACTTAAAAGCAACGCCCCTTACTGCTTTAATTTAAAAACATTTTTAAACATATTTTTAATCAGAATTGAGTAAATCAATTTGGAATATGAAAATAAACATTCTAAAGACGTGAAATAGCCAATAATTTTTTTTTAAAGAAAATGTTCATGATTTTCAGTGCATTCTCTCCTTTAACCGCAGAGGTAAACTATGTTAAAGGAAAAGTTGACATTAACGGAAGGAGCGCATAAGAATTGGAATTGACAAAATATGTCGTAAATATGTTAAAGGAAAATTTGACATTAACGAAAGGAGTGCGTAAGAATTGAAATTGACAAAATATATAGTTTCTTTTTAACATTAGAAGTTTGTCTTTGTGAATTGGAAGCGCTGTTTACACAGCATATATGAGCGTCTCTACCCTGAATTGTAACATGTGTATGAATCTTGGTTCTAGCCATATTTTTTTTTATGAAGATATATAAATTATAAATACGTACCGAAGAGATATGCAGCCATAATCGACTTCCACTGCATTAATATCTATTCATGTTGTCCTGGAATCCAGAAGCCGGCGCGGCGTGGCCAGTGGTAGGGTTATGTTTTCGGAGTGATGATATCACTTAATTGGAACCTTAAATCAAGTATCGGGTGTAATGGATATCGAAGAGACGAGCGCCGTCTTCTCAAAAGAATACGAGTCTCGCACGATCACGTTATAGAGGTCAGATGGACAGCTCAAGTACGTGTCCGCAGCATTCCTGTGGGGTGGAGGAGATTCAGACATCGCCCCGGGCCCTCACCTCGGCTAGTAAAACACTTTTTTTACATTACCGTTTACAAGGGATGCTACATTGCGGTCAAGTCAAGAAAAATGAGATGACGGAGGCCCTTTCATCTGTACTCACCGTACATGTAATTACAAAACCAGGGGCTTCAAGTATGAAATTTATGTTATGAACCCTCTCCCCCATCCCAGGTTCCCTCGAAAGCTCATTTGAGTTTCGGTATAGATTTTAATTGCCAGTTTTCTCTCCTATATTCATCATAAACACATTGTTCTCTCTTTATGAAAAAAACACGCGCATGCTAAGGAACTCTATATCATGAGAGGGTTCAGCAAAAACTGATGCATTTACAGCCGTTTCCAATACAAATTAGGACCTTGTTGTTGTCAAAAAATAGTTTCTGTATAATTTTAATTCAATTTCCTTTTCGTATTCGTAAGAAGTATTACCTCAGTAAGTGATTTGTTACCTTACAGAAAGAACGGGTGATATTTTAATAAGTTGGTAGTAAAATTTGGGTCACATCTTTAGAGAGATGTAGAGATTACGTTGGTGTTACAGTCACGTGCCGTAACTATTGTTTACAAATGCAGGAAAACCTTTATGTTCTGTCGATTAGATTTTTAAAATTCGTTCTTTAAGTAAAGAGTAAATTGTTGAATTGTTTTGTGACATACATAAAAACCTATATTTTCTATCAACGTAAGTGCTAATTATTACAAATTATTTTGATTTATACGCAGTAGTATGTTGAGAGATAAACGGACTGTACCAGTGGTCCTTTTCGTCTTGTGGAATAGCAATTGACGTTCCTCGGCGCAAAATGAATTTCCGGGGCTATAAGACGAGACATTGCCTATTTTGTTCCCCATTTGTATTCATGAAAACAGGTGGACTGCAGGAGAAGGGGCTAAATGATGGGGTTGGAAGGTGATAACGAATAGGTCTAGCCGCCAACTGCGGAATGCCATTGGAGGAAACTGGTTCAATTTTTGATCTCTACTACGGCTCTTAAAAACATTGGATACTGTGACCCCAATAGAAAAGAAGAAAAAGAGCAACAGACATGCTTTATGTTTCCCCAGTCATAAAACTGTTATTCTTGCAGATTTTATCGTTTAATTTCACTGCAATATCAGTCACTTTTAGATTTCTTATTACAGAGAAAGACTTGTAAAATGTCTATCAAGATGCTTTTGTGTAATGTCGAAATCAATATTAATGACAAAGTATCCTGAAGATAAAATTCTCTTCCTACATTTTTTTTTTCGAATTCTCGTTGTTTTAATGGTTAACATTCTTGCTGCCTCTGGACTTGGTATCACGGTGTAATGAATTTTATCGGATGAGAACTTACGAAGTACATGTTTATGGCATATGAAAGTATCTTACTTACGAAATGAGAACCAATGTAGGAACAAAATTCTCATCTACCACATAACAGTTCGTACTTATTGCTGCAGACGAAAGTTCCTCCCTTAATCGATATATTTGACTTATCGTCGGATACTTCTACTCAGAAAAAATTGAAAAACCAACCAACCAACCGACACCTAACGACCTCGACCAACACCAGACCAGATCAGACCAGACCAAACGAAACTAGACACAAACCGTACAAATAAAAAACACAGGCAGATCAGACCAGATTAGGCCAGGCCAGACCAGACCAGACCAGACCAGATCAGACCCTGCCAATAAAAAACAATCACAACCCATGAGCTAACAAACTCTAAACCAAAACCAATCAACTTCAACGTACTAAAACCTACCAACCGAACCATCGATCGGTCGCTCTTTAATAATTAATTTAAGTTAGAGAAATCAAATTTTAATCTCAAATGCATGAATCATCCATCCTCACAATCGAACCAACCAACTCACCTTTCTTTTGTCTCTAATCATTTTTATTTCACAGCCCATAAAATATATTTAGATAAAATTTGGATGGAATACTTCATGGTTGTATACGTTAAGAATAATATTGACATTGATTACGTTTATATTTTATTATTATTTTTCAGATAGAACTAGAATAGGAGAAATCGTTGTGTAAACATTTTCGCATTGTGAAAATTAGTGTAGGCTTATTTTAGACATATCGTCTATACATGATACCGATTCTTAATTTTTATTTTCCGGCTATACCATACATATTACAACGATTTCTAGAAAATTAGCGTTGTAAAAGAGCTATAATTTGTATATTTGGGCCCTCCAGTAATATGGCATTGCTGTCTTGCTGCACCTAATCAGAATAATAATTGGGCGGATTTAGAGCAACTGTTGCATTTGCATTCCAAATACCCTCATATCCGTTGTCTTATGAGGATTTAAAGCTGTCGTTCTGCCAGAAGTCTTAAGTCAAAGTGTTTGACAGAAAATTATACACACGTACAGCTGGAGAGATTAATCACGTACAGTATTTCTTTTTATTTGAAAGACAGCCCACTGAAACTCTACAAAATAAAATAGGTCTTTGCGTTTTACGCCTTCAGATATGAAGACTAGTGTTTATTTTCTTAATGCACACGAAACAGGATCTGAAAATTGATATGATATAAATAAACATTAATGTGAGATGCTATCCTTCTTTGTATTATAATCTCTTCACTTGTTTCTTTAATGGTTTCAGGATTCTGTAACAGATTAACTCTAATGTTACCGATGTATTTTCTTTTACGGACCTTGAAGTGAATACGATGAACTTCACAGCATGATTTGGTAGAAGAATAGGAGAAGTTTATACTGTATACCAAAAATATACAGTAAACCTATACCCGTTATATCTCCGTGACTATGTTATTGAGATGCTGTCGAGACGTCTTAGCAAACAAAGCACAATGATGGCATCGTTCAATAATTTGAAGTCTACAGGATGTAACGAAATAGAAGTTTCAAACATGATAAAGCCGTGACGAGTACTAGGGTAAGGAAATGCGAGCAGGGATCCATAGTCGGCAAATGTCTCGTGATAATAATAATAATAATAATAATAATAATAATAATATTAATAATAATAATAATGGTAATAATAATAATAATAATAATAATAATAATAATAATGGTAATAATAATGGTTTATTTAACCCGAGGGCAGACTTAGGACCAGGATTATAGAATCATATATGAAAAATATAACACAGCAAGATCACCGGCGTGTTGTAGGTGTAGTGGACTGGACTCGGGGTCCGAGACTGCACTCCGGTTTCCGTTCTAATCCCATTTGAACTGATTTTATTTATTTTATTTAGTAGGTTATTTTACGACGCTTTATCAACATCTTAGGTTATTTAGCGTCTGAATGAGATGAAGGTGATAATGCCGGTGAAATGAGTTCGGGGCCCAGCACAGAAAGTTACTCAGCATTTGCTCATATTAGGTTGAGGGAAAAACCCAGAAAAAACCTCAAACAGGTAACAGATCACAGGATGGGTCTTGTCTCCTGTTCTATACTTCAATTTGTAACTTACTCGCCTGCATATCAATTTAACATGTTCTATACTTCAATTTGTAACTTACTCGCCTGCGTATCAATTTAACATGTTCTATACTTCAATTTGTAACTTACTCGCCTGCTTATCAATTTAACATGTTCTATACTTCAATTTGGAACTTACTCGCCTGCGTATCAATTTAACATATTCTATACTCCAATTTGTAACTTACTCGCCTGCGTACCAATTTAACATGTTCTGTACTTCAATTTGTAACTTACTCGCCTGCGTATCAATTTAACATGTTCTATACTTCAATTTGTAACTTACTCGCCTGCGTATCAATTTAACATGTTCTATACTTCAATTTGTAACTTACTCGCCTGCGTATCAATTTAACATGTTCTATACTTCAATTTGTAACTTACTCGCCTGCGTATCAATTTAACATGTTCTATACTTCAATTTGTAACTTACTCGCCTGCGTATCAATTTAACATGTTCTATACTTCAATTTGTAACTTACTCGCCTGCGTATCAATTTAACATGTTCTATACTTCAATTTGTAACTTACTCGCCTGCGTATCAATTTAACATGTTCTATACTTCAATTTGTAACTTACTCGCCTGCTTATCAATTTAACATGTTCTATACTTCAATTTGGAACTTACTCGCCTGCGTATCAATTTAACATATTCTATACTCCAATTTGGAACTTACTCGCCTGCGTATCAATTTAACATATTCTATACTCCAATTTGTAACTTACTCGCCTGCGTACCAATTTAACATGTTCTATACTTCAATTTGTAACTTACTCGCCTGCGTATCAATTTAACATGTTCTATACTTCAATTTGTAACTTACTCGCCTGCGTATCAATTTAACATGTTCTATACTTCAATTTGTAACTTACTCGCCTGCGTATCAATTTAACATGTTCTATACTTCAATTTGTAACTTACTCGCCTGCGTATCAATTTAACATGTTCTATACTTCAATTTGTAACTTACTCGCCTGCGTATCAATTTAACATGTTCTATACTTCAATTTGTAACTTACTCGCCTGCGTATCAATTTAACATGTTCTATACTTCAATTTGTAACTTCCTCGCCTGCTTATCAATTTAACATGTTCTATACTTCAATTTGGAACTTACTCGCCTGCGTATCAATTTAACATATTCTATACTCCAATTTGTAACTTACTCGCCTGCGTATCAATTTAACATATTCTATACTCCAATTTGTAACTTACTCGCCTGCGTACCAATTTAACATGTTCTATACTCCAATTTGTAACTTACTCGCCTGCGTATCAATTTAACATGTTCTATACTTCAATTTTTAACTTACTCGCCTGCGTATCAATTTAACATGTTCTATACTTCAATTTGTAACTTACTCGCCTGCGTATCAATTTAACATGTTCTATACTTCAGTTTGTAACTTACTCGCCTGCGTTTCAATTTAACATGTTCTATACTTCAGTTTGTAACTTACTCGCCTGCGTTTCAATTTAACATGTTCTATACTTCAATTTGTAACTTACTCGCCTCCGTATCAATTTAACATGTTCTATACTTCAATTTGTAACTTACTCGCCTGCGTATCAATTTAACATGTTCTATGCTTCAATTTGTAACTTACTCGCCTGCGTATCAATTACCATGTTCTATACTTCAATTTGTAACTTGTCTGCGTATCAATTTAACATGTTCTATAGGCCTACTTGAATTTGTAACTTACTCGTCTGCGTATCAATTTAACATGTTCTATACTTCAATTTGTAACTTACTCGCCTGCGTATCAATTTAACATGTTCTATACTTCAATTTGTAACTTACTCGTCTGCTATCAATTTAACATGTTCTATACTTCAATTTGTAACTTACTCGTCTGCTATCAATTTAACATGTTCTATACTTCAATTTGTAACTTACTCGTCTGCTATCAATTTAACATGTTCTATACTTCAATTTGTAACTTACTCGTCTGCTATCAATTTAACATGTTCTATACTTCAATTTGTAACTTACTCGCCTGCGTATCAATTTAACATGTTCTATACTTCAATTTGTAACTTACTCTCCTGCGTATCAATTTAACATGTTCTATACTTCAATTTTTAACTTACTCGCCTGCGTATCAATTTAACATGTTCTATACTTCAATTTGTAACTTACTCGCCTGCGTATCAATTTAACATGTTCTATACTTCAGTTTGTAACTTACTCGCCTGCGTTTCAATTTAACATGTTCTATACTTCAGTTTGTAACTTACTCGCCTGCGTTTCAATTTAACATGTTCTATGCTTCAATTTGTAACTTACTCGCCTCCGTATCAATTTAACATGTTCTATACTTCAATTTGTAACTTACTCGCCTGCGTAGCAATTTAATATGTTCTATGCTTCAATTTGTAACTTACTCGCCTGCGTATCAATTACCATGTTCTATACTTCAATTTGTAACTTGTCTGCGTATCAATTTAACATGTTCTATAGGCCTACTTGAATTTGTAACTTACTCGCCTGCGTATCAATTTAACATGTTCTATACTTCAATTTGTAACTTACTCGCCTGCGTATCAATTTAACATGTTCTATACTTCAATTTGTAACTTACTCGCCTGCGTATCAATTTAACATGTTCTATACTTCAATTTGTAACTCACTCGTCTGCTATCAATTTAACATGTTCTATACTTCAATTTGTAACTTACCCGTCTGCTATCAATTTAACATGTTCTATACTTCAATTTGTAACCTACTCGCCTGCGTATCAATTTAACATAAGTTAATCATGGTAACAATTTGTTTTTACTACATACTTCTGAACATACGCTCAAATACCTGACAGAATTAATGGTGTATAACATATGTGAAATTCTCCGGAAAGTAAAAACGAATAGAAGAATTTAATGATTAATGAGTGTCTAATTGCGTGTTTCCATGCCTATTTTTTCTAATATTATATCCGGGTATTTAATACATTCTGAGTTGTATATTATAAATGTCTTATTCCATAAATTAGGCACTGCCTTGCCAGTGAGATAGAAGCTTATGCATGATATATTTTTACTTTCTTTGCAGGTTTACACCTGAGATGTTGATGGAGCAGTGTCCAAAACTGGGTCTTGTGGTCGATCTCACGAACACAAATCGTTATTATAACGGTCAGGTAAGGATTTCAATTTGTATTCCATATAATATATATTGTGATTGGTGATGTTCCGTCGAAAGGTACACAGAATATGAAACTGACATTGGCCAAATATGCATAATGTTAGCCGAGAAAGTGGTTGATATTGATCGCCTTTTAAAATACGTTCACTTCTTACAAAAATACATAAAATATCCAAAGTTCTATACTGTACACCTAGTCTTTTTTATGTTTTTGTTTGTTTGTTTGTTTTTTTTTAAGAGAGAGGGAGAAAGCATAATTGCTTCTGTCTCTTTTATGACTGTTTTAGTAATTAACATCAGCTTCATGAATTTATGATGCCATGACTTTATCATTATATTTTATGACATTATAGCTGCAATGGAAAGAAAGAAAGATTATGTTCTTAACAGAAATATCTTTCGTGGCATAAACAAAACAAACTTATTGACGTTTGCCTTAGAAAATTCAAACAATTAAAAGTTCAAAAAACAAAACAAAAATCACGATTCAATATTTAGTCCATATTTCTCCCATCTCGATCACATCTTGCAGTTGAGTGGCCATGGAATCGACTAGTCTTTTTTTAGTTCTCATCCACGACATACCCGGCATCCTGGACGAACTTCCACAAATCATCAGGACGTCTTGGAGGGGAATTGGGAATATTTTTTCGCATATATTATGTTTTTTTATTTGTGTCCCCGTAGCTTAGTCGGAAGTCCGTCGGAATTTAGATGTCAACGTCTCAGGTTCAAATCCTCGTCACTGCTTTCCACTTTATTGTGTTACAGGATGGTATGTGTAATATAAGAAGAAAAAACTAACACTAGTATTATGCAACTGTATTGTTTCAAATCTAACATTAAATTTATATTACTTATATCACTAAAGAACGATAACAATATAAATGATAACTTGAATATTATTTATATCGCTGAAGAAAAAATAACAATACAAACGATAACTTGAATGTTATTTATATTGCTAAAAACTATAACAAAATGCAAGTGATAACTTGAATATTATTTATATCGCTAACGAACAATAACAAAATGAATTGATAACTTAAATATTATTTAGGGCCTATATCACTAAATAATAATAACAGAAAATAAATGATAACTTGAATATTAACTTATTTATAACAATAACATAGTATAAATGATGCTTGAATATTATTCATATCACTAAAGAACGAATATAAATGATAACTTGAATATTATTTATATCGCTACAGAACGATAACAAAATTAAATGATAACTTGAACAACGCTCGAACTCACGACTTTCGAATCATTAAGCGAACTCACTACCGCTGCTCTACGAGACGCAGATGTGAATGACTCCTGCTTAAACATATTAATTCCGAAACTGCTTCTATAAGCGCATGCATCATGTAACATCACCATTATCCGAAGTGGACTTACTGTACTCCAACCACGAGAAAGTCTCTGCGGAATGAGACGAAGCGGGGTAATGCTGTGAATGAATGTTGATGTCATAAGATCACACACGTGGGTACTCGTATCTCTATTGGCTAGCTCTCACAGCCAAACAATAATATTGATACACAGATTTATACTACCGTAGTTACAAAATTAGATCACTGTTAATCTCCTGGGGCCCTATTCATAGACATCGCGCTAACCCATGCTACGAGCGTTCTAAACTAGCCCCGGTTATAGCCAGGTTACTTTTACAGGATTCAGAGACGCCGATTAATCAGTGGCTACGTTAGTCGGCATATTAGCTTTGGAAACTGTTACACGATGCTGAAAATGCTACTGCGCATGTGCAGACTGGCAATTGTCATGCTCAGACGCAAGCGATTCCGGATCGTTTGTTTATTTGTGAGGTTATTGGCGATATTAAACTACAATAAACTATTTGTTTTTTCTTCTGTGGTAAAAAAAGCAAGAAATACACTTGGCAGCGTGCGGGAATTCGACTATACAAGAAGAAATGTCGAAAATGTAAGTAGAAATGTTATAATATTATACGTAATATTTTTAGGTTAGGCCTAAACGTAACTATTATGAAATATTGGACTTCAAAGAGTGAATTATTCTAATTCAGTATATATTTATTTACTTTAGTTGAAGAAATAACTAAAAACAACTGGTGGAGAATGCCCTGCTCCCGAAATTGATGACGTAGGCCTACGA
The DNA here is from genome assembly GCF_040183065.1 of Periplaneta americana. NCBI lineage: Eukaryota > Metazoa > Arthropoda > Insecta > Blattodea > Blattidae > Periplaneta > Periplaneta americana. The sequence continues at coordinate 149,376,220 of NC_091119.1, read as the reverse complement.
AACGATATGGAATGTTAACATATGAGGTATGTGTTTTTGGTTCTTAGGACATGTGTTTGTAAGTGAGATAGGCTTATTACTTCATGGTAAATGTTTAATGTGGCTCTGGTATGATTATGTCACCTAAGGCTACTCTGAATAGGTACTTGGTAGCCTAATTAATATAACGTAAGTAATATATCTTGTAGGAATATAGCTGATAATGCTAGTAAAATGTAGGCCTAATTCACAGCAATCGTGAAAATGCAAGCTACGCCTATACTCAACTACCATAAATGCAGTTTGGATAATATGGTTTTGTAAATACCCATAGGGGATTGGGCCACAAACATCTGATGTCAACCCACACAATTATCAATCATACCTTAACGTAGGCCTAATATCTTGTGTACAAGAATTATCGAAACTGAGACCTTATTTTAAAGGGCAGTAGGAACGCCTAGAGATTTCTGAGATATCCTTTTCTCTACTACGTCAAAAGAAATAGCATTATTTGAGGTTAGAATTACCTACATAAGCATAATAAATTTGTAGAATCCAAATTGATGGTCAGCTATAAAATTTCATTATCTTGTGTGTTTGTAGAACGCTAGTAAGTGATTTATAAAATATAATATCAAACTCATATTTATTACAGCACTGAAAAGACAAAAACCTCACACGCATATGTAATCTGTAGTTGCAGTGGCGTATACTGGTTAAAGGGTTTGGGCTACCGCTGATCCTATTATTACACAAAATATATCTAACAATTACTTTAATTTTAATTACTATGGTAAAACTAATAATACAAAATTATTACATTATGTTATATTATAAACTTTTTCTTTTGTAATTTCCTTGTGCTACTGCCGGTAGCCCGCAAAATACGCCCCTGTGTAGTTGTGGTGATGTAAACATAGATTACCTCTTATTGTGTTACAATAGAAAGCCCTAAGAATAATGACAGGAGTGCATGTTTGGATCAAATGGATAATTTCAAACAATGTGATAAATTTTCAAATTTAGACAATTAAAAAAATTCACAGTTTTGATAAGAAGTAGTGTCTTTTGTGTGCAGTAGTATGCAAATGATTAACATTTTTTTCACCTTTCCATAGGACTCTGCTGCAAGATCATCGAGAATGACAGAGTATGAAGAAGAAGTGTTCCTCCTAAGCATGAAGCCCAAAAATTAAACGTGATGAGAAGTTCTATGAATTGCAGAAAACAAAATTGTTATTAGAAATAAAATATTATTAAAGGCAAAGTTAAAAATTATCTGGGACAAATGAAAGAACTAGAAATGTAACTTAGTAGTAGTGGTAATGGTGGTGGTGATGGTAATAGTAGCACTAGTAGTGAAATTTTCTTGAGTTCTTGTCTACTTCATTTCCTTGCGAGCTTCCCAGCAGTATATAGGAACTTGAAATTCTTCTGTCCCAATCATTTTCTGGAGTTTGGTGTAGAGTAGTAAGTATTCCTCGTTCATTATTATACTGTATTTGTGTTGTTGCATGCTACACAGTGTTATGAGTGTAACAAGTTTATTTGATGGAGATATGCTGCTGGACAGTTGTGGCCAGTTTCTAAGCTGAATGGGGCAACTGCATCAGATTGAGGACTACTAGTATTACTGTATATTGGGCTCTAGTAGTGTTTTCAACTTTTTATTTTCACATTGTTGTTTAGTGAATTCTATACATATGTGTGTGTTCCTTTTTCTTATTTTAATGTCAGTTAAGAGTTTTGCTGATTTATAAGACAGGTTACTTATTTATTTATTATTTTTTTTTTGTTTTTGCTGGATTCATCAAACCTGTAATTCCTCAGTTGGAACATATTCCCTGATGGAGGTTTAAGTACCTACCTAAAGCAATTTAGTTACACTTATGTCTATAACTATGCAATTAAGGTATTATTAGTAGAGAAATTTAATTCAGAGTCTTTAATTTAGGCTTGGAAGTCTCTAATGAATTGATCCATGAATTGAAAAAAGCAAAATTATTATTAGAAATGGAAATATTAAGAAAACACAATTAGAAAGAAAAGAATAGGGGGAGGGCCTAATGAAAAGCTGGAAATGTTGTTGTTTTCTAATGCCAGGCATTTGACAATAAAGTCATTTGACCTCTTGCACTCCAATATTTTTCAAAGATATTGTCATGGTCAGCCACTGAGGCACAGATTTGAGGTGTTCCGAATCTGTGTCTTGGTTTGAGTTGCACAATGGACAAAAACTGGAAATGTAGTACTTTAGTGTAATGTTCTCTCTTTTATACATTGCTGAAACTCATGTTTACAGTATCATGCTCTTTCAACTACATTCCTTAATAAATAATATTTTGTTTTATTTTGTGTTAGAAGAAAATACTTATATTTCACCACTTCTTTAAATGAATTTATTTTTTATCAGACAGTCTATCAAAGGTAGAGATGTGATTTTGCATCATATTGTAGGTATGACATGCATAAATACACAACAAATTTCATCACAAAATGTTGGATAGTTTTTTAGTTATGAGGGAAATGCTTCATCACTGCACAGTGAACTGTCAACATTTTGAATTTAGAAAAAAATATATATATAAATATTTTTTCCAATCGTAAAAATATTTTTTTCATATAGTAGAAGGACAGTGTTTTACACGTACTAATTTTCATAATTGTACAAGATACAGTAATGGTGGAAAAAATGTTGAATATTTGCAAAATTTTACTGCTGTAAGCTGTACCTAACCCCTTCAGGTAAATTGAATATGTAGCTTGTATGTTAGAGTAAATATCTGTTCGCAGGATTCTTTCCAATGCAGGGCTAAATCTGCAATGCTTCACTCATTTCTTGTGATCATTTTACTGCTGACTCGTCTGTATTTTTGCATGAAACTCATTCAGAAGTTACTAATTTGCATCACTTACAACCTGAAATGAATATGGAACTTAGGAATGAGGAGAAAAATAAAGGTCTATATTTATTTTCTTAATACTCTCACTCTATGCTAAACGATTTTGTTTTTCTTTTTTTTGTAATGGCGTTTGCTTACTCTTGTATTATGTTGATATGCTTTGTTTGGCTTTTCCCCCTTTGTCCTTAGAATGTACAATAGTTTGTAACTTAGAAATAAGTGAATATGCAAAATATGAATAAAATTATTGTATGAAGCGAAGTTTAAACCTACATACGAGTTTTAATTTAATTTACAGAACCCCTGAGTTCCCATTATACTACCCCTTTCTTTGATATTATAGACTTATTAATTTGTCCTACAGAATAATATCTGTAATATTGACAATTAATATGTCTATAATATTCTCATAGCTGCAGTGCATATGTCTCTACAGATTACTGTGCACTTAACTGCGGATTCCCGGCCAAACAAGTCACTCAGCTGAGTGTGCTCCTAGTATAATGACAGTTGACATTGGACATATACGTCAACATATATACCTAACATGGAGTCAGGCCAAAAAGAGAAACATTGAAGGAGGAGAGTTCCATCTGGTGCTGTGGATTGAACTCGGCATAGCTCAGTAGTCAGAGTGCTTGGTATGTAGAATCAAGGACCCGGGTTCGATCCCTTGTGCCGGAGCAAATTTTTCTCCTCAAATATTAATCTTTCTTTGATGTTTATTTGTGAAAGTTCTCCAAGACATAAGAATGTGCTATCTATGGTGCCAGTACCTAAAATCAAATATTTTTATATTGAACTTATTGTACGTAATGGAAAGGTATATTATCATAAAATCCTATTAAAAAATAATCGCATTCTGCCATCTGTTTCAGTGACGTGTGGGCATTAGCACTGGATGCACTATTTCTACTTGGAGTAATTTATGTGAGAGTTTTTTTTATTGGACAGTAACTCTATAATTAAATCAGTCATTTCTAAAAGGACTTTATCCAATCTTTTTGCTAAAATCAATTTAGAATGCTATCATATTCTCACTTGAATACGCCTTTTTCATGATGGGCATTATTCCATGTATTTTATTCAGATCCATGCAGGCTTCACAATATTCACAGCACTTCTCAGAGGGCCCTAATCCTGTAGTAAGGCGATTTTTATGCAGATGAGATTTTGACATAAAGCCCTTTCAGAAATTACTGATTCAAATATAAGTTTATTAGCAACATTCCACGTTATACATACTTCAACTTTTTGTTTTACTTCGAATTGACGAAGATGTTAATATATGGACTATAATGGTTTTCAGTGACTTCTATAAATAAGGAAGCATAGAAAGTAATTTGTCACACGGTACAGTATGTATATTAACTTTCTGTATACCAACCTCTAAATGAAGGCCTACACCAATCTGGTTACATGTATACCCCAGAATATGCTTGCAAATGAGTACAGGTTTACAAAATGCCCTATGAAAAATTGGTACTATTTCTCTTTTATCGAGGAAACGTTTATATTATAAAGAAATTATCATTAACAGTTCTCTTTTTTCTTTCTAAATAATTTCTTTACAATTTATGCACACCTTTACTGTGTAGTGTCTGAATGGTCATTGCACTCACATGGCATTCTGTACTACACTTCCCATCCCTATTTCTCGGACATATCTTGCATCTCCCAACTTGTGCAGATGGCTAAGGCTGAAGAGAATTCTCTTTGTAAATTATAATTCTGTGGAGTCCATTTTTTTAACATTTCAAAAATGAACTGCACAAACTAAGCTGGGGATACTCGCTCAGTGATACAAACAGGTACTGGACTGCTGCAATAATAATAATAATAATAATAATAATAATAATAATAATAATAATAATAATAATAATAATAATAATAATAATAATAATTAGAATATTAAAAATTGAGGTGCATATTGCAGGTATAGCAACCCAAGAAACGAATGTATAAGTGATTCATAAGAAATAAAATTGACATGAAATACAAAGTAAGTGCACACCAGTGATTTGTGCAGTCAGTTCATATAACTTAGATTATCTTATATTTTCTTAGATGTTACAATGAAATAATTTCCAACAAAATGATAATCTTTCAAACTTGTACACAGTTACATTACGTGGTATACAAAAGTTTAACATTCTCCCTTACTTTTCATTGGATTCTGTCCATGATCATTTAGAATAATAACACAGTACCGGTATTTCATTTTTTTTAATTTAATTTATTGTGTTCCATAGAAGCTTTAAGATGTGGAACAAGTCAAGAATTACACAAATTCTTGGCAAGATGAGGTGAGGCCGAGGATTCGCCACATATTACGTAACATTTGCCTTAATGTTGGGGAAAACCTCTGAAAAATCCATTCAGGTAATCAGTCCAAGCAGGAATCTAACCCAAGCCCGAGAGCAGCTGCAAACAAGTATAAAAACAATTAAAATGGTATAAAAAAGTATAAAAAGATAGCAAGCAGATCAATTAAATTTTCATGCATAGGCAATTGAATTAAGACAATACCTAGCAAGCAGATTAATTCAATTTAAAGGCATAAACAATTAGTTGAACTACACAATAATTTAGGTATATAGCAAGCAGATTAATTCAATTTAAAAGTTTAGACATTTTATCAAACAAATTTAATGAATTATAGCATATAGAATTCATCAGTTAAGCTTATACAAAAATACATAATACATTGCAAGTAGAGTAATTCACTTTACAAGCATTAACAAATTTTGTGTACACCATAACCACTATCCCCAACAAAATGAAGCGTCCAACTTCATGCTGTTCAAATCGCTTCTTAATTCTAATCTCATTGAAAATGCGAGAGTCATGGGCACTTCCTCTTCAACGTGCCACTATATCTAGAATTTGGAAACTTGCATCACTTATAACATGAAATGAATAAGGTAATATATGTGTTAACTAGCAATTTCATAAAGGACATTTCTATAAAAAATTAAAACTGGTAAAAAAAACTGTCATGTGGGTACACAAATGAAAGTTACGAATGTGATTTGTCACTCATATACGTGAAATGTATCCCTTTTTTGTGCAATTTGGTAAAAAATTTGAAGTTTTTTAACTAAGCAATAGTTTTCATTCTTTGAGTTTTTTTCATTCTGATATTTAGAGCTGCTAACAGCCTACAGCAGTTGTGTAAGCATGCCACTCTGAAGTTAAGACATCACAATATAAATTGCAACACTTTTATATAATGTGTGTCTCACCCGTAACGCAAAAATTAACATTCCAGTAATTAATTTAAATTCTACGCCTATACTTTGGATTTTCTTTATGCTTTGCAAACGTAACCTAAAACATGTAGCTAGTTAACCTATAAACTTGAAACATATTTCTATGAATCCATTCATTATGATCCCATAATATTTTTCATAGTTTCATCTTCAGCATCACTAAACCGAGAAAGGGTGAGGAAATTTCGAGAGAAATTAAAAGCAGATTCTGAGTCTTATCCTGCATATGTTACCTAAAAGAGAGAATGTGATAAGCAAAGAAAAAATGTTACATTCAAGTATGCAAGCAGTACCATATAGTGTTAAAAAAGAAGAGACTGTCTAAAATGGAGTGTAAAAGGAAATACAACAACAAAATGAAACAACAAATTCTTAAAACACCTGAAAGAAATGAAAACATACCATCTCTAGAGAAATGAAACTTATAGTTGAAATAGGTCATTTGGCAAGGCTGTAAGTAAAAACCACTGACTCCATCACAAAGAAGAGCTGTGATAAGAACAGTAACATAAAATGAATTATCAGGTTTCACAAAATATTTGTCCTTTCATAAGTAAGGCCTTCAGTAACATATGAAGAAATAGAAAAGATGCTGTTTTTTTTTTATCAAAGAGATGATATTAGTTAAATTTATCTTAGGTTTGCTCATCTATGTATTATGTTGATGTATTGCTTGACCTTCTCGTAATTCTCCAGAAAAGCTACATTGAAGGAGGAACAATAGATCTTTGCTTCACTGACTTCCGTGACATATATAGTAGGCCAAATAAACATGTGGTTTTAGTCAGCAGCCACAAATACTTTCAACATAAAAATCGTTTAATAGTTACTTGGCTACTGTTATTATATACTGTAATGCACTGTTGTAGCTCCCGCACTCCCACTTATTACCAGTATAACACCATTTCTCAAATAATTCTCCCTGGACTTCTCGCATGTTATATTAGTAATTAGTTAGGAGGGGGGGGGGCAACAACATTGAGGCGATTTTTTATTGTCTTCTTCAGTGTAGCTTTTCTGGAGAATTACAAATTACAAATCTTTTTCTTGTACCATTTAACTGAAATAATGTAATATAATGCATTACTATATAAAATGTAAATAAAGTTATTAAAAGCTAAACTAGCACTGAGGTGGTTCTCTTCGTACTCTGCTTATACACCTTGCATATACGAATCTGTGATAGATTAGGTTATATTATTTTTGGCTTTTATAATGCCTTGCATATATATGACCAACTGCATCGCTACAAAAATATCTCACAAATTCAACGATTTTCAGTATCGAAATCATCGGAACTACCTCAGCGTTAGTTTCACCAAAATTTCAGCCTAGGTCTACATAACCTCTTACGGGTTGTAATTTCATTTACAGAACGTACCTGAACGTTTAATAGAGAATACCATCCCTTTCGGTTGATATATATTTGTGACAGTTCTCCTCCTACGTTTGTTATGGGTATGTGCGTGCCATCTATGGCTCCAATAACCTAAAAATGATGAAATATCACAATAGGCCTACTGTACCAATATGGTACCGGTACAGTACAAATTTCTCTATGGAAAGCATTCACATACAATATTCAAATCATGAAATATAATTACCTGAGGAAATCTTGCGATGTCGTCAAACTTTCTCGCAGTGTTATTCGTTTTTCTTCCCTAGGAAAACGTACGTAACGATGCGCAAGTCCAGCGATTGCTACTGACACATTCGTTATTATACGGCTTACAGAAGCCTGACTAATGTTGTGTACTTCATATTTTCTAAATATGTCCAATCTCGGTAGGTACGTCTTCCTCCTACGTCTCACATCACGAATTCGACGTACATAACCCACATTCACTGCATCATAATCAGCCATCTTGCTAAGCTAGTCGGCCTCTAAACTACCCTACCGGCGGGGGCTAAAATTTAGCCAGCTAAACCCCTCTTAGTACACGTATTATCGCTAACATTGGTTTATGAATACGAAAAACGTTAGTTCGCTGATCATCCACCGGAAGTAGCTATTTAACCCGCTCTAAGAATGTCTATGAATAGGGCCCCTGGTCTTTTAATCCGTCCATACAGGAAATAACATATGCAGGAGAGCGCATGGTTTTTAAACTGACGTTATAACGATAATATTATTTATCTACTTCGCTCCAATAGATGACGCAATAGTAAGCACATTCCTTTCATGGTTGATCTCCTGGTTGGAGAACAGTAGAAATATTCGCTGTTCACGAAACTACCTACTGAAGAATGCACTGGAAGGAATGGTGAAAGGGAGAAGAGTTCGAGGCAGAAAAAGATATCGGATGATAGACGACATTAAGATAAATGAATCATTAAGATAAATGAATCATATGCGGAGACTAAGAGGAAGGCAGAAAATAGAAGAGATTGAAGAATGTTGGGCAGAACACCACGAATGAATGAATTATTAGAAGTCTTACGCAGTAGAAACGTTTCAGATACACTTCGGAGGTAATAAGCAAAACATGTTAAAAAGAACTAAATAAGTAAGTAAATCCATGCGCAATTAGGCCACGTGCGACGTATTTGATATTTGCACGTGTCTGCTGCAGCGGCCGGTGCGGCGCGGCGCGGTGGGCGTGTCTGCTTTCTGCGTGGTGTTGGACTCGTCTTGTCTGATCGTATCACATCGGCAGGCAGGACGCGCGCCGCGAGTCAAGGAGGTGCTGACACATTGTCTATGAGGCGCGGAAACCAAAGATGATATCTAATATCATAATAGCTGCTGGCTTCGTAACCATAAAGATCGTAAACCTGTAATTGTGGAACGGTAGTGGAACCTGAGGGAATACGGAAGCTCGCCATTGTTTCTGTGTGCGTCCAGAATCAGTAGTGAGATTAGAATGTTTATTTTCACTGGAGGCTAAGGTCCCTAGTAATATATTTCGCAGTTATCCTCTTTATCAGAAGCATTCGTCCTGTGGCTGATGTACCATTAGCGGTATGGCAGTCAATGGCAACAATGCGATGGCGCAGATCTGGTTGTGTTTGTTAATCTTCCCGGAAGTGTGGAATGTAGCCTCGTCCGAGAAACAAACCATATCGAGGAATGCCTCATTTTCATCAGTTTTTGCCAGAATTGAGGGTTTTATTTTCATCTGGTATCATTATTACTTCTCTACCTCTATTCGGCAAAGATAACTGCGTATTTTTACATTAAATAGCAGTACATACCTCTGGCTTCACTATCCATATTGAAATTATAACAGTTTGACACAATATACAGCACAGGATTCTTTTGTATCAACTACAAGGGTCGGTCCGGTTTTTTTTTTTTTTTTTTGCCACTATTGTACACTCCCGCCATGCAAACACAAGAAACATTTTGAGTTACCCTACTCGTAGAAGCAAACCGAGTGTAAATATCAACAATACTTTTCAAGTAATAAAATAATGAATAATGTTATACGTTTAAGCGGACACAGTGTATTTATTTTTAAGAATAACTGTAAGAATATATTTTTAGCGATCGGGCAGTTTATGCGACCCCTTTCACAGGTTGGACATAAAGCCTAAAAAAACCTATTTCATCTATTCCAAAAACCTGAAATGGTATTTTTAAGAACCTAAAAATCCGGTCCCTACTGATTACTATTACTGGTACTATTTGCTGCTGTCGTTACTGGTGATACTACCATTGGTGCTGCGACTGCTACTATTTCCATTAGTACACTACAATTACGACTATAACTACTGCTATTGACTCATTACTATCATTGGTACTGCTACTACCTTTTCTGTTATTGCTATTTAACCTGCTACCATTACTACTACCACTGCTGTCATTACCCATCACTGCCGTTGGTGGTACTTTTTTATTTTAGTAGGTTATTTTACGACGCTTTATCAACATCTTAGGTTATTTAGCGTCTGAATGAGATGAATGTGGTAATGCCGGTGAAATGAGTCGGGGGTCCAGCACCTAAAGTTACCCAGCATTTGCTCATATTGGGTTGAGGAAAACCCGGAAAAAACATCAACCAGGTAACTTGGCTCGACTGGGAATCGAACCCGGGCCACCTGGTTTCGCGGCCATATACGCTAACCGTTACTCCACAGGTGTGGACTTGGTGGTATTGTTACTAAGCTAATGTTAGTGATTTTTTACACGAGAATTTTCTTTTCCAGTTTAACGATGCAATTGATAAAATCGGTATCAGCTCATCCGATAAATTCAGTGAAGTGCGTTGCAACAGATTGAAAAGCCTTCAGGTTTGGTTTTGTGGCGCCCGACTACCTATTCTCATGCCCCTCTGTACGTCAATCAGTCAGCCCGACCAACACCGAAGTAACACGGGCCTCTGCGAGTTAACCCACAGGTCGCGACCCCGAAAGGGCGTTACTCCGACTCAAAGACTCCCTTTAATACAGAATAAAAAAGTACCTGCCGACCTTTACCTGAAGTGTTTTTGGTATAGTGAGCCGTACTCTTCAAGCTATTTGCCCATTTGTCACGGACACCATAAGTGAAAGACAAGATAATTCTTCAGTCGGAGTTGTAAACAGTCGTACATTACCTTTATGCTGTTATCATGGCACACTTTGACATCCCAGCACTTTAAATGCAATACGTTTTACTTACACCTTTGTGAGAGATATTAAAGCAAGCGGATTTATCTCGGATGATTTATTTTATGTGTGCTCTGCGTCAGAGGTTGCCAACTTAATGGCACTGGCTTGAGTACACTCTTCGTGTGAATGTGTGTTAAGTACATCGGGATTTTTTTTTCTGAATATGTCAGACTCGTAATTTTAGTTCTTATTATCGGGTGAGGTGGAAAATTTGTTAAGCAACATGAGCATTTGAAGGAATTTCCGGTAAACCTTATTTGGAATAGTCTCTGCTAGACGGCGGGTGTAACGCGAATTGAACAACTTCAAGGAGGTGTTGCCATGGTTACTGTTGCTTCGTACAGAAGTGATATAAATCTCACATTTATATTCCATTTCAAGAAGAAGAACTTCGTTGAATAGATGTTTGTCCATCGCTTTGAGTAGGCCTAGTAGTCACCGCGCTTGACTGTGGACGTCTGGTTGTGGTTTTCTCAGACCTCCAAGTAAATGCTACGTAACTTTCGGACTTATTTCGCTGGCATTTTATCATCATCATAATCATAATCATCACCAACACCCGACCACGAGAAAATGGGAGGGATGATAATGGGAGGGAGAAGAATAAAACGCATTAAGATTTCCTGATATGATATTGTTGGCAGAAGAGACAACGCTAAGAGATATGCTACTGGAGTTACATAACAGCTATGAGCAGTATGGGATGAAGATAAATGTAAGCAAGACGAAGGTGATGGTTATCAGAAGAAAACTAAAGAAGGTAAACGTGCGAATTCGAAATGAGACAGTGCAACAAGTGGCCACCTTCAAATATTTGGGATGTGATATATAAGTAGTAACATGAGCTGCTGCCCGGAAGTCGAATGGATGATAGCAATGGCAAAGGAAGCTTTTAATAGAAAAAAGGAGCATCTTCTGCGAACCTCTGGAAAAATAACTAATGAAGAGACTAATGAAGTGGATCGTGTGGAGTATGGCATTGTATGGGTCAGAAATTGGACATTACGACGAAGTGAAGAGAAATGGCTAGAATCATTTGAAATGTGGATATGGAAAAGAATGCAGCGTGTGAAATGGACATGCGGAATAAGAAAAATGAAGTTGTGCTAGAAATTTCGGGACAGAAGTAATATAATATAATACAGGTTTCCACTGCTCAGACAATAACTTTTTGTATTAATATAACTTCAAGATGGCTAAAAATTCTGGAGCTACTTCTTCCTTCCCTTTGTTCTCCGTAATACTACAACTCGATATCGGATCTTAGTCTGTCTCCATATCTATACTCTTTATCGACGGATAACTCTTAGACAGGGGTTGGCTGTTCAAACCTGGTAGGGATCGATGGATTTTACAGGACTCAGAAATCCGTAGCGCAAGTCGTCCGGAAGGGACTTACGCCATTGTTTCCGTGTCAGAGTTTCCCGGCATGTTGAAGACTTCCAACCTAAATTAGTGCCTCTAGACTAAATTTCTCTTCTCCCGCGTCCTTGTAGTACCTTACAGTAGTTGCATATTAGGTGGCTTTAAGGCGATGAGCTTACCACTTGTTCCGCTGCCCCCTGACAGCAAATAAGTGTAACTAAATTTCTATTAGGTATTGAAACCTCCGCTAGGGGGGTGTCTATGTCCGACTCCGGAACTGCGGATTCAGGGAATGAGAGTGATTGAACATTACTTCGTAGCATGTTATCAGCAAGGCGTCCAATCCCCACCCACAGGACACGAATTCGGATTGACAACGGGTAAACATTCATGCTGTAGGCGGGTTACTGTAACTCTGCTACGCACACGATTATATATCATCGGCTTACTTCTGAAACCTCGTAAGTCTAATTTTTCCTGAATGTTGGATTGTGGGTGAAAACCTTGTAGGCCTATATCTATGGTCAATGCGCGTCTGCTGATGAACCTCGTAATCCTACAAATGTCATATCTTATAAATAATGAATGCGTAACAGTTGTTAGGTGAAGTATAAAAAATAAGGAAGTTATTTTGCTCTCATGCACAATTTCCTTAAACGGAGTCATGAGGTTTTAGAAGTAAGCCCAGATCACATATAGATTGCTCATTCCTATGTTAAAATCGGTTGCACTTTGAAGAGAATAACCGCCAGGATCGCCACCCGTCCGCCGTAAACGAACACGAGATGGCAGTACAATCGCTAATGCAATTCAAATGGGAGTTATGACGTGACTCCTTATGTAACAACTAGATGGCAGCATAGTAAACCTGACAAAAGTTGTTACCATCAAAGCCTATAACGCCGAGCAATCTGGGTATGATCTAGGAAGTAAGCAAACGGTATCTTAAATATTATGAGACCAATAGAATATTGAATGACCCTATACGTGTATTAAATTTATATTTATGTTTTGTATTCCTCACATTATAAGAGTGTCTCGTCGTATTATTGTATTTCTTTAATTCCTTCATACTCGCTGACACTGTAAGTAGCTGAGAAATTAAAGAACTGCGTTTGAATAATACACTGTATTTGAATTCGTTTAAAATTGTTGTAGAGAACAGACAATGCAGATGAAAACTGATTAGTTATTAGCTGTTGATGTGACTAGAACGACACAAAAGTCAAACTATCCTCTTCCTCCGCTTTAGCACTACAACGCGATATTTAATCTTGGTTTAAGTCCGCAACTGGACCTTTGAAGTGCACCGGTAACGTCTATATTCAACGTACACTAAATAGGAACAAGAATTAAATAATTTTGTGGAATAGAAATTCGACTTACGTTGCCTTAAAATGTTTACGTCATATTCGATGAACTAGACAATGTGAACGAGTTCATTCCTACATATGGGGAGTCCGCACAGTATATTTACATAAACTGTTTGGAAGACTTTATTTATAATCCATGGTGAACTATATTTAAAACACGTTATTTAGTAAGTTGTTCTTTGACGTGGATGCGAATAAGACTTGTACACAGTAGGCCTACATGCTAGGAAGTTAGGCCTATAGTAATTTGTCATTGCTCACATACACATATTATAACATAATCAACATTTATAGTAGTCTATATTCTCATGTGTTTATACTCGTATACAGTATACAAGTTTATTGTTAATTGTTTGTGATTTAAAAACAGTTCTTTACTTGTGCTTTGCATAGTAAATTCTGTTTGAATGCATTATTATTGAAGGATTGACTAGCTATTATTCATATTTTTATTTCATTGCTTGCATTAGACACAGCAAACTGTATTCTTTTATCCAAATTTCTTTATCCTAATCCATTTATAGACGTTAAAACGCATTCATAGGGTTTTCCTTAAGTCCGACATTGTCATAAGTTGTGAAGTCAGGGCTGCGAGGTGGCCAGTCGAGAGGATCTGGTAAGCTGGGTAACCCACGGCCAATCCAGCGTTGTGGAAACCTGTGGCAATGCGCTTTGGGGTTTCTTCAAGAACATTGTTGCACAGGAACGGTACGACACCATTGATGAATTGAAGGACGCCGTACGACGCTCTTGCGTCTGGCCGCGAAACCAGGTGGCCCAGGTTCGAATCCCGGTCGAGGCAAGTTACCTGGTTGAGGTTTTTTACGGGGTTTTCCCTCAACCCAATACGAGCAATGCTGGGTAACTTTCGGTGCTGGACCCCGGACTCATTTCACCGGCATTATCATCTTCATTCAGACGCTAAATAACCTAGATGTTGATACAGCGTCGTAAAATAACCCAATAAAATAAAAATAAATAAAAACGACGCTCTTTCCAACAGATTACACCAGCAATGCTGAGGCGAATGTCACACCGATCCTGGCGACGCATTGTTTTGTGTGAGGAGAATGATGGGAAATATACTGACTCTTTGGATACTTAGGACACACAGTTATTGCAAAGTGAATGTATGTCTGTATTATGACGAAAATGACAAATAGTGTATATATTTGAGGTATTTATGGGGGTGCGGGACTTTGTGCCCACTCTGCACATCGACAACAAGCGAACATTCGCACACAGCGCTGAATTTGCACACGCAATTTTATACTCGTACTTCAGAGATCCTTGGACCAAACAAATTTCTACTGATCCTGTACCTGTATTAAATATTTTATGCCCGTTTATCTTAATTTTTCCCTTCCCTCGAATTCCATGCGATGTGAAATTGATCCTTTCTACTTACGAAAGCGCATCGTACAGCGTATAATGAAGTCTTGCTTTAGACTCGAACTGTGTGAGAAAATATGTAACGTTCACGGTGCATATTAATGGTAATGTCTGGGTGGAGTTCGGATACAAAAAGTCAGTAATGCAGTCATCAAACCAAGGGACGAGTTAATGGCTCCGCCTTTCACGATTTAAACATTTTTGTGAAGCTGAGAGTTAATAAGGTTGTGTAGGGACGTCATGGTCCGGCTTTTGGATTAATAGAACGCAAAACTTCTAATAGATTCACATTCCATGCTTTTGAAAGTACTATATAAGTTTAGTTTGATTATAAACTCATGACAGAGGAGGAGCGATGCAGGTTTCTTTAGAGAAATCCTCATAAACCTTGCATGTACCCACGGACAAGTATTAAAATCCCTCTAAGAAAGTGGATGTCCATTCGTTTTCTGTTTGGTTTCCCGTGATATTGTGGGAATACCAACATTTGTAAGGTTATTAACTAGAGAAAGAAGAACACATTCAAACTTGAGAGTCTTCAAGGGCTCTGAGGACCATAGAGAATGTGTTGACTGTTGTAGCAATAGATGGTATCATTGGTGGTAATGTTGATAGAGGCAGTGGTGTTAGTAGCAGAAATAGGATTGTAAATGATGGACGTAATGTGACTAGGATAATTAAAAACGAAATTGCCAGTAGAAGAAATATAAGGAATAGGGGTAGAACTAGTGAGCGTAATAAAACTGGAACGAGTAAAGACAAAATTGACAATAAGAATAATACAATGAATATGAATCGGATTTTATTGGTGACCGCAATAGGAGTAGGATAAATAGGTACAGAATTGGCAGTAGGAGCAATATAATAAATAGGAATGGAAATGGTGGGCGTAATGTGACTAAGATGAGTAGAGACGGAATTGGCAGTAGGAAAAATATAATGAACAGGGATAGAACTGGTGAGCGTGATAGAACTGGAATAAGTAAGGACAAAATTGACAGTAGGAATAATACAATGAATAGGAATCGAATTTTATTGGTGGGCGCAATGGGAGTAGGATTAGTATGGATAAAATTGGCAGTAGGAATGATATAATGAATGGGAAAAAAATTGGTGGGCGTAATGAGAGTACGTAGAGTGGGGACAAAATTGGCAGTAAGAGTTAGCGTCGTGCATTACAGGTGTTATGTTCGGTTGAAGTTTGTCGAGTATGGTGAAGTTCAATATTCGCCGCCCATGTTCGCTGTGCAGAAGAAGGCCTGTCGTTTTGTTCCACCTTGTTATAAAAAATATTCGCTGTCTTCCATTCTCATTCCTTCAAGTTTTAACCGCTTAAGAATTTTAACACATATTTTGCGATTAGTTTTTCATGTGAAATGAGATGAAGTCTGTAATATCTTGGTTGCCTCACTCATGTTAGAACATTGCAGGCCACTAGTAGGAGTAATAAAAGGAACAGAAATAGAATCAGTGGACGTAATGGGAGTAGAATGAGTACGAACGAAAGTGACAGTTGGAGTAATATGATGAATAGAAGTAGAATTGGAAGGCGTAGGGAGAATAGGATGAGTAGGGACAGAATTTACAGAAGGAATTATACAATAAAAAGGCATAGAATTGGTGGTCGTAATGGCAGTCGATTCCCACTTGGGTTGATTACCTGGTTGGTTTTTTTCCGAGGTTTTCCTTAACCGTAGGGCAAATGTCAGGTAATCTATGGCGAATCCTCGGCCTCACCTCGCTAAATACCATCTCGCGATCAGCAATCCCACCGACTCTAAATAACCTCGTAGTTAATACAGCGTCGTTAAATAACCAAGTAAAAAAACAAACGTGATAGGAAGAAGAAGAAGAAGAAGAAGAAGAAGAAGACAATTTGTTTTAAAATCTTGCCACCGTTTCCTACACATAACACCTGATCTGCAGATCTATAATTATGTCAGGCACTTAATTACATTTGACTTATCTGTATTAAGTGACAATTTACTTATTAGCTTAAAACTATTTACAGTACAGTATGTAGCCAAATAGGGCGTACTGTGTTTAGTTTAGTTTCAAAGCTATTACTAATTTTGCTTGTTGGAATAACGCTCTTATTTTATTCCTGTTTTGAAACATTGCACTATTCAAAACATATCGAATCTGCATAAATCTATTGGTGCTTTGTCATAAGAGAATCACCCATCTCTTTTTCCAAAAGAAACTTAAGATTTTGGGATTTTGTACCAGCAGAAATTGTGTCCTCTCTTTTCTGTTCTGCGGTGATTCCCCGCTGTTTCCTGGAGACGACAGTACTTTGTGCGAACCCTGTACTATGTGACTAACTTAGACACACACTACCATTCATAAAACTTTTTCCCGTTTCTATATTGTCCCGTCTATTCTGTTCTGTCCCCTAAGTTGACGAAGATTCGAGTCTCCGACCGCGTCAGCAGTTTGGTCGGTTCAGCTTCTCTGTATTCTTTTTGTCCTATTCCTCCCACACCGGTCCTAGATACGAGGCCCCTCGCTATACTGGAGGAGGCCCACTGCCGTATTCTGCAATTGCGCCACGTTGCAGTCGGGTTCGAGTTGTTCCCGTTTTCTCACGGAATCTACCCTCTTGTAAACTAACCACTTGACTCTAAATTCAGTTCACAGCCTCTCAGCCTAGGTCCGTTTGCCTTCCCTAAAGACTGCCCCAGCTCAATTAACTTAAAATTTCATTGCAATGGAACCTGCGTTCGGTCCTCAGAAGATTATGAAACTTCTGTTATGAGTAATTTTCTCTTGCCATTTTTTATTAAACTTCTCTTTATGAAGGAAATCCAGGGTTGGCCGCGTAAATTACATGATGCATGGTTTACATAAATTACATGACACTTATTTTACATAAATTACACGTAATTCATAACTGGTAGAAAAGCTAATATTTTACACGATTTTCTACGCGGTTTAATAAATTATTATCATTGAAGTGCATTAATTGTAACAAATATAAATGACGCTCAGGAAGAAATTAAACGCAGAATAAATATGGAAAATGCGTGTTATTATTCGGTTGAGAAGCTTTTGTCATCTAGTCTGCTGTCAAAAAATCTGAAAGTTAGAATTTATAAAACAGTTTATTACCGGTTGTTCTGTATGGTTGTGAAACTTGGACTCTTACTTTGAGAGGGGAACAGAGATTAAGGGTATTTGAGAATAAGGTTCTTAGGAAAATATTTGGGGCTAAGAGGGATGAAGTTACAGGAGAATGGAGAAAGTTACACAACGCAGAACTGCACGCATTGTATTCTTCACCTGACATAATTAGGAATTTTAAATCCAGACGTTTGAGATGGGCAGAGCATGTAGCACGTATGGGCGAATCCAGAAATGCATATAGAGTGTTAGTTGGGAGGCCGGAGGGAAAAAGACCTTTGGGGAGGCCAAGACGTGGATGGGATGACAATATTAAAATGGATTTGAGGGAGATGGGATATGATGATAGAGAGTGGATTAATTTTGCACAGGATAGGGACCGATGGCGGGCTTGTGTGAGGGCGGCAGTGAACCTTCGGGTTCCTTAAAAGCCATAGTAAGTAAGAAGTGAGTTAATTAATAAATTATATATTTTATGTGCTTTAAGACGCTATGTTGAGTTTTTATTATCGAACCCAAAATGTATAAAGGGCTACATTCTTCGCAGTTTTGTAAAGTTCTGTGGGAATCAGAGAAGTTCGTCATACTTGCTATGAAAATATTTTTCTGTGTAGGCTACGACATGCCGTCTTCAACTTTTATTTTTAATGAATTATTATTATTATTATTATTATTATTATTATTATTATTATTATTATTATTATTATTATTTATATTGGCAGAGTTAAGGCCATAGGGCCTTCTCTTACACTCTACCAGGTCACAAAGTAGGATCTTACTATAAAATCACTGATTATAAACTCTTACAGTACGCTTCGGAAATATGTTGTGAACTGAAGTCGATTATGTCATTCCATTCTTTTAAATTTTCTAGGCTATTAGATCACAATGTGATCACGAACAATCTAGAAGTGTGTACTAAAAGTCAAAGGTGCTACCTCTGCAAAGTATTTACAGAGAGTTCTCAAAAGGACAACACATTTGGAGTTTTCTCTTGTAATATTGGCCTCTTTGCACAAGACTTCTTCGATCACTGGATAAAGAAAATAAATAAAGTGCCGCGGTTGGGAACCGTGAGAAACACAATGACAAAATGAGGAAAACCGTCAACAGCCTTTGATTACTAGTAAACTCTGGGATTCGTATTTTCGCGACGAATAGCTAAACAAACGCGGAAACAGTGTGTGGTGTCGGCGAATCGTTTGAAAGGATAGAAGAAATGAAGACTTCATATGAAGAGATCGAATGAACTACCTCAAGTAAATGCATGTTGATAGCTTAGGAACTCGGTAACAATTATTATTAAACACTTTGTTTATTTAATGTGTTACAGAAACTTTTGAATTTATTACATTTTTTACATTTATTACATATATTATGCATCTGTGCGCGTATTTTACGCGTCGTGTAGAAATTAATTTTTTACACGTTACTTCCCAACCCTGGGCACATCACTTGCAAATTATGTATATGTATGTATGTATGTATATGTAACTTATGTAAATTATGTTTTTACGTGGTGTTGTAAGAAAAAGGTAACTGAGCAAAATGAAAAGCTTTGTCTGGCCATCCTTACACAATGCATGCTCCACATGGCGTCCGTCATTGTTCACTACGTAGACCTAATCCATGCGGGCAATGCTCCATGCAACCATGACAGCACAATTGTCTTGATTTCGAGTAGCAAATCTTTCAGCAGGACCCTCTCCATGTATCGGCTACGGTAATCTGGTGTGTTCCTCGAGGAAATCTTTCCGAATAGAGTCGTGTCCAGGGAATGTGCCTTTCCCTATCCTGTCATACACAGACCTCACGGTGTGTGACGCTTTTGTGTGGGGTGTGCTAAAGGAAGAATATTTCAACAAGCGACGAACTGAACATATTCAATTTAAACAATAAAATAAAAGAATACCATGAAAAATACTATGAACATGTACAAAAAATGACAGAATATCGTATCCCTAAAATGATTCTAGAGTACAAACCTAAAGGCAAGAGAGACAGAGGAAGACCTACAAAGAGATGGCGAGATCAATTTCTTTGAGAGGACGGAACAGGTCGAAAGGTCTAATCCCTGTGGATGATGATGATGATGATGATGATGATGTTTCAATCCGGTACCGTGTGCCTTTCATGACCTACCTGTAAATATTGAGTCTGTGCTGCTAATACTCTATATCAGTGGTCGTCAGCATGCGCTTAAATGGGTAAAGGGTAAGGAGTGTCTCGGAATATGCACAAGGAAGAGAAAGAAAGCATACCCGGCAGCAGCCACGGATGCACGATAGTGCAATGTCTTATCCACTAGTCCGAGGGTGCACGATAGTGCAATGTCTTATCCGTTAACCCGAGGGTGCACTGTGCTGATGACCGTTGCTCTATATCATTTAACTGCAATGGTTCCACGGATGATTGACCACACGAGTACGTAGTGAACTTTGCCGTACACATGTGGAGCATTTAGTTGTTTAATGATGACCAGGCAAAGCTTTTGGTTTTGCACTGATTACTTTCAATTCCTTCCAGTCCTCTCCAACATCCCTATGTATAGTGCGCTAACAGACTAAACATAACGCTTCTGTTCTTCCTCGCGCATTAAGCCTTTCTTGCACATCCACTAACTGATAACGAGAGGTGCTGAAAAATAAGATACTTTTATGAGGATACATATTATATCATAAGAGTTAAAACCCGCCTTACCATACACTGGCCGAGGTTTAATGAGCAAGTTCCTTCCCCTTAAGAACTCTAATAAGCGTTTATTCCGTAACACGAGTTCAGGTATGATGCTACGGGGCAGGACTCCCCATATAGACTGTCACGAAATTCTGTGGCTAATCCTCGGATTTATGTTGCTAAAATAGATCTCGCTGTCGCTGTATTGGTACCGGAGCCAGACAACTTTATAGTTGATGCAGCATCTTTAAATAGCCTCTAAAAAGAGTTTCATTAGCCAGGTTCCGTAGTGTTCGTTATTTCTGGCTAACCCAAAGAGTGAAACTTACAGCAGAGTCCGTATAGGCCAGCTTCTATCTGATGCTTTTCCATTTCACTGCGGGCTAAAGCAAGAAGATGCACTATCACTTTTACTTTTTAACTTTGCTCTAAAATATGCCATTGGAAAAGTCCAGGATAATAGGGTTTGGAATTGGACGGGTTACATCAGCTGCTTGTCTATGCGGATGACGTGAATATGTTAGGAGAAAATCCACAAACTATTAGGGAAAACACGGGAACTTTACTTGAAGTAAGTAAAGCGATAGGTTTGGAAGTAAATCCCGAAAAGACAAAGTATATGATTAGGTCTCGTGACCAGAACATAGTACGAAATGGAAATATCAAAATTGGAGATTTTTCTTTTGAAGAGGTGGAAAAGTTCAAATATTTTGGAGCAACAGTAACAAATATAAATGACACTCGGGAGGAAATTAAACGCAGAATAAATATGGGAAATGACTGTTAGGCTATTATTCGGTTGAGAAGCTTTTATCATCCAGTCTAGTCTAAAAAATCTGAAAGTTAGGATTTGTATTACCGGTTGTTCTGTATGGTTGTGAAATCTGGACTCTGACTTTGAGAGAGGAACAGAAGCTAAGGGTGTTCAAGAATAAGGTGCTTAGGAAAATATTTGGGGCTAAGAGGGATGAAGTTACAGGAGAATGGTGAAAGTTACACAACACAGAACTGCATGCATTGTATTCTTCACCTGACCTAATTAGGAATATTAAATCTAGACGTTTGAGATGGGCAGGGCATGTGGCACGTATGGGCGAATCCAGAAATGCATATAGAGTGTTAGTTGGGAGACCGGAGGGAAAAAAGACCTTTGGGGGGGCCGAGACGTTGATGTGAGGATAATATTAAAATCGATTTGAAGAAGGTAGGATATGATGGTAGGGACGGATTAATCTTGCTCAGGATGAGGACAGATAGCGGGATTATGTTAGGGCGGCAGTGAACCTCGGGTTCCTTAAAAGCCATTTGTAAGTAAGTAAGTAAGTAACGCAAAGAACGTGTACTGAATCTCTGATCGAATATCAAACACAGTAAACATGTGATCACCCGGTAGACGCCGTGCAGTCTACTCGATGGTGCAGGGCGAGCAATTTCTGTAGCATCTTATTCTTCAGTACGAGTTGCTACGTGGACAAAAAGCGCAGTTGAAGAGCTGATTGTGATAGAGTGGTCTGGCTGTTGACAGCGCCGTTGTGCGTCTTGATGATTCCGTGTTTGACCATCCATCTCTATATATGAGCAAGTGCATCAGGCGGTGTCTGTGGTATCTCCCTCCCGGTTGACAGTTGAGATGATGGACGAAGGACAAATAGTGACATGTCTGCTTTATTATCATGTGTGTCATATGTAGGCAGACGGGTAAACAGGTAAGGAGGACAGAGGAGGGAGTGGTACTTGGATCTGCATCCATCTTCTCATCACTTAGTTTGGTGTCAGCTCGTCGACATCGTCATTATTATTATTTTTATTACTACTGTCCACCATGATATTATTGCCACGAAATATATTGACCCAAAGCATAGTAATAGTAATTTCAGCTTAGAAAAAAATGAGTTTATTTTAAAGGACAAATCTAGACCTATTAAATGTCCGGCAGAGACAATATTCTGGTTATAATGGTATTGCTTTATTTTCTCCTTTTCTCTCGAACCCTAACCTCCTTTGAAGTATATGTAGACAAATTGAACAGCTGCTTTCTAGCCGACATATCCCTCGTAATCAATTTATAGTATGTTCTCTCACTCCTCAAGAGATGTCTCCGCATGTAACGTACTATTTTATGCATTAACACTGAGCTGTATTAAGGTACGGTCACACGTCGCTACTTTTGCTGCGCAACTTTTGTACTGCAGCTGCTTCCATCTCCGTATTGACTTCAGTGTACATTTTGTGGTTATGTTCTCATTAGACTCTCGGATTATGAAACTCATGCGATAGCTTACTTATCTATTATTTGCTTTTCTGTCCTAACTAGTATTAAAAAATTCGTATTATTTTTACTATAAAGCTATTGAAAACGCCTATAGCCTTATACTTAAATGATAACCAACAGCATATTCACTCTAGCAATGTTGGCAACCCTCCTGTTTGAAACTATGCTACGGAAAATTAAAAAAATGAATTATATCGTCAGCAAATATACTCTGACTGTGTTGTACATTTAGTAACTGTTACAAATCATTATTTTCATCACATCCAACATTAAAATATATCCAAACAATAAAAGTATCATTTGGCACATTTGGGTGGCAACACTGGTTGCAACCGCTGCAAAAGTTTAAAGAAAACCGATATCAAAGATGCTACAGCCGCAACCCTGAGAACTTTGTTCACGCGTCGCTACTTTTAAGCTGCGCGCAGCATGAAAAAGTAGCGGGCAGCGGGTTCGGCAGCCGCTACTTTTCGGGTTGCACCGTTGTTCACAAGTCGAAGTACGAGAGTTGCGCAGGTTTTTTGTACTGCAGAAGTAGCAACGTGTGACCGTACCTTTAAGTAGGAGTATCGTAAATAGTAATCCATTTGGATGTTATAATTTATTAGAAGTACAATGAACCCGTTTTATTTTCTTATCGCCAAGCGGCACTTTCACTCTCCGCATCTCCGCTACCGGCTTCCATCATGCGACTATGAAATTAGTAGCAAACACTCTGTATAGTGATCACCAGGGAACGGATTTATATGGACTAAAAATATATGAAATATGTAAATATATATGTAGTTATTTTTACCAAAATATGGAATTAAATATGGATTTTTACCAAAATATGGAATTAAATATGGACTTAAAATTATAAAAAAATGACTATGTACGTTAAATATTGGTACATTTTAATCAAACTAAACAAAAAATATAATGGACGTACCTTATCTTCCAATGTAGTTTCAACAAAACACAATTTTTATTGTCTGTTACCATAACAATAGGTTACAAACATTTCTTTCAAGTGCTGAAAAGTGAATCTTCTTCTATTGTCTCTGAGGATAGATTTATACTGACTAAAAGAGCGTTCGACGTCACAAGAAGTAACTGGTACATAATTCAATTTCACAATGTCTGCTGGGGATAAGTCCAAGTTAATCTTCACTGTTGATTCACCACTCATCACAGCAACAACCTTTTGTAGTTCTTCATATCCAGGGTTTTTTGAAAGTACAGTGTCCACCTTAGCTCTTACTGCATCTGCAACTTTACCTCTACCACGATTCAGTTGTTCCACAGTACTATTTATAATTTCAAAACTTTCAGATAGTGAAAGGTGCCTATTTTGGAGACTTTTGAGCGTTTTTATGATGCATGAAAATGTATGCTGAATGTGAGCTAAGTCATTCTTCACACTTATGTCACAGGTAACTGTTTTCGCAGTATCAATTGAGACTGCATCTTCAGAGTCCAATGCAAGGAGAACATTGTTAATAGAGTCTATATGTTCGGCATAATATTCAACTGCTTCTAGCCATGTACCCCATCTAGTTAAAATTGGCTTTGGTGGCAATGGAATTTCAGGGTACATTTCTTTCAACACGTTAACTCTACTGGGAGCTTTGAGAAATACTTTTTTCACTGATGAAATCAACAAATCTACTTTAGGGAAATTGTCTCTGACCACTTCTGCCACACGATGAAATGCATGCGCCACACAAGTAAAATGAGTCAATTTAGGATATACAACAGATAATGCTTGTCCAGCTTTGACCATATAAGGGGCAGCATCGCTAATAAAGAATAACACATTATCGTACATAATACCCTTTGGCCACAGGATACCCATAGCTTCGTTGAACAGTTTAACTATAGTTTTGTTATTGCACTTTTCTAGAACATCACAATGTAAAAGAATTCGTTCAGAATATTGTTCACTTAACAAACCGATAACTACATTACCAACAAGTCTACCTTCTTTGTCGGGAGTCTCATCAATGGAAACCCAAATTGAACTATCTTTAATTTCATCTCTTATCTTCTGTATTGTCTCATCGTAGATGGATGGAGCATACGTCTTCCTAAGTGTTGACTCATCCGGGATTGTATGTTGAGTATATTTTTCAAGGAATTCCCTGAAGACCTTATTCTTTAGTTTGTAGAGAGGAATATCAGCAGAGATGAGAGAACGGCACAGGTCGATGTTAAACTCAGATCTTACATTCGATGTTGTTGGTTGTGTTAAAAACAATTGTCTCTGCTTGGAATTTAGTTGTTTGTTGGCCTGATGTTTACTAGTTGTAATGTGTTGTTGCACCAGGAACTTTTGTGTAGATGATACTGCACACTGACACAAATTACAAAATAATATTTTATTGTCAGTTGATAAACCATCTTCTTTAAATTCTGAAATGTAACTTGTTAGTTTTGATTTTAAATTGACTGAATGACGTACTTTTGGCATATTTACCGTCTTTATAGTATGATTTACAAAACTGAACCTATGTGTACTCTGACTGGCATTTAACTGTTGAGCTGCACAACTGAAGTCTGTTAAAAATTTTAAATTAAATTAATACAGTTTTGTAACTTACTTTCCCATTGTTGATAGGACTGCTAATTTTCAAATAACTCTGATGTTAAAGGGATTACTGAACATGTGTTTAAATCTCTATTGTTGAAATGTATTTTTAAAAGTTAATGGAATTTTGTTTTGTTTTATTGTTAAACCTAATATAATATGGACTGTTTTATATGAAATATGGAAAATATATGGAAATTAACGAAAATATGTACTAAACTCTAAAATATGGAAAAATATGGAAAATAAAAGTAGGATTTTTCAACCCTACACATTGTGAAACATAAAGATAATGCAAAATATAAATTATATTAGCTTTATAAGTAAATATGTATTTACATATAAATCCTTTCCCTGGTGATCACTCACCATTACCACCGATTGTGTTTCATGAAGTATGTAACTTTATTAGAAACGTTCTAGACTAAGTGTAGGATTTAAACATGTTGCCTCTTTCTGCACTTTTTTTTTACACTTCATACTCTCTAAGCCTATTTTGCACTTGTAAGAAAGAATTAGTGAGTACATGATGACATAAATAAACATCCTATTGTATAGTAAACCAAGAAACATCCATTCCAATTACACTATCACGAGAAAAATGTCTCGGTCATACTGACGATTGTCAGACCCAGCATGAAATTTAACACTTTGTAGAAAATAGGTAAGTAAAATTTTTGTACTTATCTCAGATCTTGGTCTTAACCATTGACAAGCGTACACACGTGAGGTACATAAGAGAAATTCATAAGTGCCGCTTAACGGTAAGGAAGTAAAACGGTCGCATTGACATGTTGGTTATTGTATTGTATTGGTGGACCATTTTTATTTTGTTATATGGAATAGAAATAGAGAAAAAGAATTATTATGTACTAACTATGGCGGCCAGGTAGCTCAGTTGATAGAACAGCTGGCTACGGACTGGAAGTTCCGGGGTTCGACCTCAGGTGGTGACGGGATTTTCTCGTTGTCAAACTTCTTATCAAATTGAGTACAGGGTATTTCCTTGGGGAAAAAGGCTGTCGGAGGGTGGTGTCGACCACACCACTTCATTCTAGTGCAGAGGTCACGGAAAGTTCTACCTCTGTGCCCCGAACTGCCTTATGGCATTTGAAGGGGATACGTTTTATCTTTTTATGTACCAATTATGGAATTATGGTGAAAATACACAATTCCAACATACCTAAAATCGGAAGGGGTGTGAGATAAGTGATGTTTATGTCATCTACCTGTGTCTCTTCGTCTAATGTGATTATCTACTGTCATTGTATCCTATGTATTATATTACATTATTTGTTATGTTATTATGTATATTTTCACCTGGCGGCATGACTTGGAACTAATTATTTTTTTGCATAATTCGCGAGCGTATTGCTTAATTAGCATATCTGCGAGATTTCACACTCCTAAGATCATTACAGTCCACGCTGAACACCGTCAGTTTAATAAAATTATAACCACCTGACACCTACCTAGTTAGCAACAGATATTTCGTCTGAGAGCATAACGCAGGCTTATGCACGTAAGTTGTTTTCGAATATGCATTTTTCTCAAGTCATGCACTTTTCACTCTTAATTGAGGATTGTAGAATATATTATTAAAAATAATGCACTTTACTTTAAATGGATTCTATGGACGCAGTTTATATAAGCTGTAGGTAGTTCATTTCCTCATTGCGTTTGCATTCACGGGGAACCAATTTTCTGGACATTGCTAGTAGCGTACACTGCCACGAGGTCTTGTAGCGGTCTTGACTTGTGTCCAATTAAAATGGAAAGCGCCATTAACGTAGTGGTGCATCGAAACAAGACAGCGGAAGGCTTTTAAAGTTCACGCCTTTACACAGCTCTTCTAACTGTGTAGTTTCAGCAATTTTTTTGGTTCATGATCATTACTTTCTCTTTGGCAGTTGAAGGCCAACAGAAATGTAATTTATCGAACGGTTTGAGAACGTGCGAAAGTTTTCTCCAGTTCCCTGTCATTGTATGCTTTGAAATTTTACATCTGTAATCTGATTAAACTCTTCGAATGTCTGGAATAAATTTTCTGATTTAAATACATCTTCTGGAGTTCGTTAATGAAATTTTTTCCTTATTTGTTTCAGGTTTTTATGTCTAAAGGAATTAAGTACAAGAAAATCAATTGTCCTGGACATGTGGTCCCCGCGGGAAGAATAGTAAAAGAGTGAGTATGAGATATTATAATAAGTTATTTTAAAAGTCCTTTATCTGCAGAAAGTAAAATCTTTAGAGAGAAAACATTGATTGTTTTTGCGGCTTTCAATTAATTATTATTAAATATCAATAGACTATGTATCTCTCGTGAACTGAATTTACATCCTTTGAGCGTATTCGACTCTATTAATATTAGAGAGATCGAGAAATAAATGTTAATTTAAAGATGAATAATGGTTTTATGACATAACTTTTTGTACAACTGATGTAAAAACTCTCCGAGTCTCGGAGAATGGTCAGTGCAACTCGATGTGTGCGCCTCGAGCTACCCTGAAGACATCCAAAAGGTACTCAACCTTCTGCCAAGTGGTCCTTAACTTTGTGGAGTGATTAGCGCAGCTGCATTTATAATGCGTTGTCTCAGTTTTTTCAAAGTGTCAACTGTACTATGCTGGTACACAATATTCGTCATAAATCTCCAGAAAGAGATCAATGGGCGTCAAGTCGGATGACCTAGGTGGGCAGGCAACGGTTCTCCTTGTTGCTGAAAAACCGATTCTGGGGGAGTTGATCAACAACAAAAGTTCTGCACATGTCCAGATACACATTCCTTTGATTGTCGCCTCGATGAAGGAGAATGGTCCAATGACGGAATGTTCTACTGAATGGCGCCAGGCTTGTTTTCACGATAAACGTTAGTGCGCATGCGCATGAACATGCAACTGTTTTTAAACCAATGGTGCATAAACTTGGACAGTTTCTGCATCTTGTCAGATGTAAATCAAAACAATATCTTCATCTGATTTTAAATGGTGAACATTTATTTCTCGATCCCCCTAAGCGGGACACGGTGTATTTATTATTTTACTATTTTGCATATCCGTCGATAAAAAATGAGGAAATTCAATGTTTGGTACTCATTGAAGTTTCGACATACTTCAGGGAGATTTGTTTTCAGACATGTCATTTCTGTATATGTATGTATTTCTTTATGCATGTTGGCGAGGGAGAGAGAGAAAGTACAGTATTTCAGACTTCTTTATTTTATAGCTATTCATTAAGAGTAGCTTTTCCAAGATAACGCCATTTGTAACCTGTAGTATATCATGTAGAGTCGAATCTTATATCGCACTAATAAAAGAGAGCGCGGATGCGCAATGTAATGTTTACAGCACGTTTTGATGTTATGCAACACCCACGTCTGTAAACTTACATAATATATACGCTCTTGTTATCCCTCTGCGTCCCCGTTCCTACCTACAGTATATCCGCAAGGATGCTGGATGCCACCCACGTAATGCGGGTGCTGCGGCAAGATGAGGGGACTACGTTTCTGGAGGCGATATAAGAAACACTGCCCAAATCAGTAGTCCGTGACGAGGAACAATAAACCACTACATAATGGCAGTCAGTACCACGGTGTAAGACTTTTCTATACAGAGTGACTTCTTTGAAATAAAAATTACTTTGTAATTTAGCTTAAAAAATGAAATAACGTTAGAAATTGGAGACTTTTCAAAGTATAGTTAGAATTCTATCTTTTTAGTGTTTTAATCTGTGTTGAAATAGTTTCCAATGTTATGGAGCTGCTGTTTGTTTCCATGTAGGTAATAGAAACCGTCATATTTACGTATTTCAGCATTCGGTAGTCATTTTAAGAGTTTAGCCTTCTATGATAACTCTGTAATGGCAAGATAACTCTTGTTCCAATTGGTCCTGTATAACCTGGGAAGAACCACGTCAATTATATAAGAATACAAGGCTGGCATTTGGCTTCCCGTATGAGCGTTTTCGCTGTTCTTCAGTTAGTTACCAAACAAAATATCAATAACGTGAGTAAGTTCCCCATGTTCAAATATCAACAACGTGAGTAGGTTCCCCATATTCACATATCAACAACGTTAAAATATCAACAACGTGCATAGGTTCCCTATGTTCAAATATTTACAACATGCATAGGTTCCCCATATTCAAATATCAACAACGTGCATAGGTTCCCCATGTTCAAATATCAACAACGTGAATAGGTTCCCCATGTTCAAATGTCAACAACGTGCATAGGTTCCCCATGTTCAAATATCAACAACGTGCATAGGTTCCCCATGTTCAAATATCAACAACGTGCATAGGTTCCCCATGTTCAAATATCAACGACGTGCATAGGTTCCCCATGTTCAAATATCAACAACGTGCATAGGTTCCCCATGTTCAAATATCAACAACGTGCATAGGTTCCCCATGTTCAAATATCAACAACGTGCATAGGTTCCCCATGTTCAAATATCAACAACGTGCATAGGTTCCCCATGTTCAAATATCAACAATGTGCATAGATTCCCCATGTTCAAATAACAACGTGCATAGGTTCCCCATGTTCAAATATCAACGACGTGCATAGGTTCCCAATGTTCAAATATCAACAACGTGCATAGGTTCCCCATGTTCAAATATCAACAACGTGCATAGGTTCCCCATGTTCAAATATCAACAACGTGCATAGGTTCCCCATGTTCAAATATCAACAACGTGCATAGGTTCCCCATGTTCAAATATCAACAACGTGCGTAGATTCCCCATGTTCAAATATCAACAACGTGCATAGGTTCCCCATGTTCAAATATCAACAACGTGCATAGGTTCCCCATGTTCAAATATCAACAACGTGCATAGGTTCCCCATGTTCAAATATCAACAACGTGCATAGGTTCCCCATGTTCAAATATCAACAACGTGCGTAGGTTCCCCATGTTCAAATATCAAGAACGTCACATTCTTAGTCATAACATTGCGAACATCGAACAAGTTTTTATGTAAATACACGTTTAACATGAGTTTAATATAGCAATTCCCTTGTTTTTCATAACTTTGAACATGTATTTATATAAACCGAAAGTCAAAATGATCATGACTAGACCATGATAATCACGTGACTCCGATTCGTGCCGAAGCCTGTGTCTCGTTAGCCACATATTTCAGTCGTTGCTAGTTAATCTAGAAAAGTAGCCTACTCTGTTTGAGTCCGTTATACCAAAGTAACCCTGACGATTGGATCTATGTAACATAGGCCAATTGCATCACATATTTCAGTTGTCGCTAGTTACCTGGGAAGAGCAGCCTATTCTGTTGTCAGGGTTATTTTGGTCTCAACATGGGCGCATGTAATATTTAACTTACCGTAACTAACAACGTCTGAGTCAACATTACAATTGCTTGCGTGAATGGCTGGAGTTGGTCTGCAGGGCTAAAAAGCGACGATCTTCATTAACTAAGTCACATATAGTAACTATATGCGTATGAAAATTAAAGGGTACTGATTATTTTAATACTTAAAGTAACTATTAACAATTGCTTAATCTAGTACGAATTAGTCTAGTATATACAGTCACGAAGCTCAATACGTAGTAAATATGCATCCATAGATAGTTGCTAACTACTAGGATCGCTACTATCGCCTCATTACAGCCAATTCGAAATAGTACCTGCACAGTCTATTGTTCCTAATATCCTCACAACTCAAGCTTCGTGCCTGTATATACTAAACTGTGGTATGAATTATAATTAATAGCTTAACTTCTCATTTCCTAAGCAGAAGAACAATCACCAATAACTGATCAAATTTTTATACTTTTTAATGAATAGTATCGCTACTGCTTCAAATAATGTAAGCAGTCATATCACCAATATACTTCCCTCTACCACTTCATCTCCCGCTCTTCATCTCGTAATAGATAACAGTATTGATATACTTTACAGTTTTCTCCAAGTCACTTGTTATGCCAAAATAGGCGTGAAAATTGGAAAAAAGTGTAATTTCGTTGCGAATATCATGGAGTCAGACTACATTACACTAGGCCTACCATCTATCTGTGCGTGGCTGCAATGCATACATCGCATTTCGATTATTTATCCTTGAAGACGAGTCGAATAACTTGTTGATAGACGTAAATTTTATACGTCGATGTACATTTGAAACACCCAAAACTGTAGGCTGTTACAAATATAATATTACATTATATAATACTGAAACAAATCGGTTGTTAATACGACTAATAGCGTGTTTTCTTTCCTTCAGCTTAGAACATCGAAATGATAAAATCATAAAGGTATTCCTATTGATCTAATATTGATTGTCACCGATAAATCTTCTGCAAAGGAATAAGAAATCAGAGGAGGACTTGTACGATAATGACTGATATTATTCAACTTCGTAACTGCACTGAATTTAACCTGTATAGACAGGGCTTCAGAAATACATCTTAAATCTACTGCCCATGGGAGGGAAACAAAGAACTCTTTCTCATAGAATCGGCCTGATTTATATAAATACATTTATAGGCGATAACTTGACAGTGAATAAGGTGTTGTTTTCAAATGAAGAAATACATATAAATTATGCCAGGAAAATAGGGCAGTATATTTTGGTTCCATTTAGAATTAGACTTTAAATTCGCTCTTCCTTTATCTCTGCTCTTACATCGCTCTTTCGAATGCAGTATGTCTGTACACATAAATAAAATAGTATTATGCTGTTTCAGCTGGCCTCCGTGTGTTTATTTTTAATCTGCAAAATATGTAATGCTAATGTTTGTATTTAATGTCTTTAATAATTGCACTTTTCATGTAATTTGAACTGAATTTTTAATTTAAGATATCTGACAGTATAAAAATTTAAGACTGATGACGTGAGTGATTAAAAAAGTTAAAAGTTTCACAGATTTCTTCTTTTACAGATGTAGGCTTATCAATTGAGTATTAATATCTCATGGTGTTATTCTTGCGTTTTGGAAAAAAAATAGCACTTTTAAAGTTGTCTGCGTTGTATTGATTTCTATCAGTATTACTACGTTGAATACTACTATAATACGTATAATATGTGAAATTTAAGCATTTACCATATTAGATTGTTTAAAATACGAAATTATGAATATGGCATCTAGTCGTTATTTAACGGCGTGATATTTCTACCAATTTTATAAGAATTTATTTATTGAGCACCGGTTCAGAAGTTGTTTGAGGGAAACCTATCCTAAATAATTTAAATAAATCTATGATTTACTTCATAGAAGGTTTGATAATAACAACCAATATTAAACAGACATTTCAATCATAATGTTGCAGACTTCTAGGACTGACAGATGGACTTATGAGAGGTAATTTTACATAAAAATTCAAATCCGAAATCGCTCTTGTTGCTACTTTCAATCCAGCATAGTTTTCACTTTGAAGAAGCCAGATTACTCCTCTTTCAGTCATGTATGTTGACGTAAATTTTACTAGCAAAACAATCGTAGTTTTTTTAAATACTCGTAAGGTTACCCTGGTGACAGAATCATGTCTGTCACTGTGATATCAGTGTTCGTACATTCTGTGCTCAGTCACAGTTCTTTCAATATCCGCAAGGTTACTCTGATGACAGAATCATGTATGTCACTGTGATATCAGTGTTCGTACATTCTGTGCTCAGTCACAGTTCTTTCAATATCCGCAAGGTTACTCTGATGACAGAATCATGTCTGTCACTGTGATATCAGTGTTCGTACATTCTGTGCTCAGTCACAGTTCTTTCAATATCCGCAAGGTTACTCTGATGACAGAATCATGTCTGTCACTGTGATATCAGTGTTCGTACATTCTGTGCTCAGTCACAGTTCTTTCAATATCCGCAAGGTTACTTTGATGACAGAATCATGTATATCACTGTGATATCAGTGTTCGTACATTCTGTGCTCAGTCACAGTTCTTTCAATATCCGCAAGGTTACTTTGATGACAGAATCATGTATGTCACTGTGATATCAGTGTTCGTACATTCTGTGCTCAGTCACAGTTCTTTCAATATCCGCAAGGTTACTCTGATGACAGAATCATGTATGTCACTGTGATATCAGTGTTCGTACATTCTGTGCTCAGTCACAGTTCTTTCAATATCCGCAAGGTTACTCTGATGACAGAATCATGTATGTCACTGTGATATCAGTGTTCGTACATTCTGTGCTCAGTCACAGTTCTTTCAATATCCGCAAGGTTACTCTGATGACAGAATCATGTATGTCACTGTGATATCAGTGTTCGTACATTCTGTGCTCAGTCACAGTTCTTTCATTGTCCGCAAGCGCTAAGAATGACTGTTTTGTTTTTGAAAGACGTGGTAATTGACTTCAAGGAAGTAGATTGGTGAGATTTTGGTCGTTTTCCGAAGAAAAAACAACATTAGTACAGTCATTAAATACAAACAATATCACAACTGCAAAAACAACTGAATTAAGAAACTGGTCAAAACGCTAAGATACGGCAACGTGTTGCCACTGTCTGTAAAATTAGGATACAATAGAACGTTCCACCAGAGCCACCATGTATGCCAATATTCCATACTTCAGTTCCAAGTAAATAGCGCCCTAAGCTGTGAAGTGAAAAATACATTAGGCCTCTATTGTCTACTTTGACTGTGCCTTAAATCATCACATTGATAACAGATAAGCAACCATGCTCTGTGTGGTGTCCGAATCCAAAATCTTCGTTTCCGCGCATTTTAAAGCTAAATTACTAAATTAGGAGGAACTTAATTTTCAGAATCGTTAAACAGATCACTCTGTATTTGTTAGTCGTTACTTTAGTTTCTCTTTGCTTTAAAAACATATTTGAATATCTTAAGACCGTAAGTGGCCTGAGATTCTCTAGTAGAATAATAAATATTACAGGAATGTCACAAAAGATTTGAACACTTAAAATGCTGTAAGTAAAGCAAACAAGATACAAGCTGTTGTACTACTTCTTCAATGACGTCCTTTGAATAATCAACACTACAAACTAGACGCTGGAAGCGGGCGTATTATAATACCTGGTTAGTAATACGCGTTTATATAAACAACTTTAATATGTTTATAAGACATTCACTATTTTATAAGTACGTTGCATAATGGATTAATAAGAATTTATTAACGACAGTCTTTCTTTGTTTACAAATATACATAGACCCTACTAATTATTATTGGTGTTGCTTCTTGTCCTTGTCGATCTAATTACATGAACTGCATTAAATTTGATTATTCTTGTTGACAATTTTCTGTGGTTAACCAGCAGATACACATAGGAAAGTATCAAATGTTTGAAAATGTTTTGTAGACTGCTTTTTTCTGGAATGTAATTGGGACCTGTGGGGAAGGTTTTCCTACTGTTAATGAGTTTCATAGATTTTAAGTGGTCATTTGTAAAAAATATAGATAGCTATTCTTTTTTAATTTTATTATTAGGCGAAGTAATGTTCCCTCAGAAGAGATGGCTCTTCTACTTAAATGAATAACTATTATGTTCTCTTTTCTGCATTGATGTTCTGCATTGATAGTCTGTATATACACCGTGTCCCGTTTGGAGGGATCAAGAAATAAATGCTCACCATTTAAAATCAGATGAAGATATTGTTTTGATTTACATCTGACAAGATGCAGAAACTGACCAAGTTTATGCACCAATGGTTTAAAAACAGTTGCATGTTCATGCGCATGCGCACTAACGTTTATCGTGGAAACTAGCCTGGCGCCATTCAGTAGAACATTCCGTCATTGGACCATTCTCCTTCATCGAGGCGACTATCAAAGGGAATGTGTATCTGGAGATGTGCAGAACTTTTGTTGTTGATCAACTCCTCCCAGGATCGGTTTTTCTGCAACATGGCGCTCCACCCCATTACTTTGGAGAAGTGAAATTCTTGGTTCCAAGGCAAAAGGTTATGTGAGTTTTTTGCGAAAATGATATTTTGCAATATGCTGTACATCCTGACGGCATTTTTATTGTTATGAAAGATGATATGCGTATTTCTGTTGCCTTTTTTTTCTAACCTGTTGTAGGTCCACAGCTGTGGAGTAACGGTTAGCATGTCTGACCGTGGAACGAACGTGCCCGGGATCAAATCCTGGTTGGGACAAGTTACCTGGTTAAGGTTTTTTCCGGGGTTTTCAACCCATTAAGAGCAAATACTGGATAACTTTCGTCGCCGAACCTTGGACTCATATCGATCACCTTCATTTCACTCAGACGCTAGAGAACTATCGCAGTTGATATAGCGTCGTAAAATAAACCTGTGTAGCTCAATCAACTAAGGCGTCTTGCATGCCTATCAGGAGTTGCGTTCGATTCCCACCTGGGCTGATTACCTGGTTGGTTTTTTTCGAGGCTTTTCCCAACCGTAAGGTAAATGTCAGGCAATGTATGGCGAATCCTCGGCCTCATATCGCCAAATATATCGCTATCACCAATTCCATCGATGCTAAATAACCTCGTAGTTGATTCAACTTCGCTAAATAACGAAGTAAAAAAAGGATTGAGAATAACGACATGTTCTGTGCTTAGGTATAAGAATAATATTTTCTTGTTGAGACCGAGTGACAAAGCTGTGAAGAGATGAGAGATTCTGAAATCGACATGACAGGTAAGATGGACAAGAAGTGTGCACGATTTGATATACTGTAGCAGCGAGAGTGAGTGTAGTTTTCTGCGTTCCTCAAATCGGAGCCACGAGAACTGTTCGAAGTATGATGAAATTGTATTTTATTTTTCCCGAATGTTGCATATATTATGGACGCGTTGCAGCTTTATGGCTAATTTTGAAGTTAAATCAGTTAATATACTGTAATATAGCAATAATCAAATAAATACATTATCAAAGTATGAATAAGGTTTTTTTTCTCCCCCCCCCCCAGAGAAAAGGATAGGAGATGTTTTATGTGGGTTAGAAAGTGAAAAGCTGAAAACATTTTTTTATATATATATTTTGTAACCTATTTGTTTCAATGTAAGTTTTCGTCAAAGTAGACGCCTATATTTTTTAACAATAGAGCTATAGGGTACAGAAATATTGTTTATGACAACTGATGGTGCATGTCGTATTTCGAAAGAAGATAATAGTAATAATAATATGTAACTACATAAAAATCCGGACTCTGATAATCACCGTTGACTCAAGTTGCAATTTTGTCATTTTAGGCAGTTGGATGACCTAATTCTCTCCTCTGATTATTCGCAGTACAGGTCATAAACCTGACATATTGATCCAGGTCGACTCAGCCAGCGCCCATTCAGAAAATGCTTCTAGTACGATCGAGCCAACTTTTCACGTAGTGCACATCCACCTACTGAGAAATGTTATCACTTCGTTTCCTCCCGCCCTCACCCCTGTGTTGATGTCATAAATCACATAACTGAACACTTACTCCCTGAACAGGAACTAGTGGAGTGGAATATAAGTCTGCTAAAGTTTTGAGACTCCACAATAATGATTTTGCTGCTGGGTGAGTGGGTGGCTGCGCTGCTCTAAAACTCCAAACTTTCTTAGATTCTTAATACCAGCGGCCTCCTTTCTATTTCTGACGGTTTATTATTATTGTTATTGATTTTTCTAAAGTCGTGGTCAACTTGATTGGCACAAAATGATGCACCAAGCTCCTAGTTTCTGCATCTTTGTTGGTTTGCCAACGAAATCTCATCAAGGGAACCAGAATGAGTTCTTTGCCAGACCGTATAATGTCTGCTATAGACAAAACGGATGATACAGTGTTCAGATTTTCTCATATTTTGTTTGTTCTATCACATAAATCTGTCCCATAATCGATAATATTCGCTTTGGATGTTATTGTGAACATGCTTTGGGTTTACGAAGTTTAATTTTTATTATCACTTGTTTTACAGGCGGTATTGAGATCTAGCATGTTCCTTGTAAATAAAAGTGAAAGCGATTATCATGGAAGAGTAGGCTATGTTGTTTGATAAACAGTTTCTTCATGAACTGCTGTTATCATGGAAGAGTAGCATATGTTCTTTGATAAACAGTTCTTTAATGAATTGCTGTTATTATGGAAGAGTAGGCTATGTTCTTTGATAAACAGTTCCTTAATGAACTACTGTTATCATGAAAGAGTAGGCTATGGTCTTTGATAAAGAGTTCCTTAATAAACTGCTGTTATCATGTAAGAGCAGGCTATGTTCTCTGATAAACAGTT
This sequence comes from Periplaneta americana, assembly GCF_040183065.1. NCBI lineage: Eukaryota > Metazoa > Arthropoda > Insecta > Blattodea > Blattidae > Periplaneta > Periplaneta americana. The sequence continues at coordinate 149,338,534 of NC_091119.1, read as the reverse complement.
CCTTAATGAACTGCTGTTATCATGAAAGTGTAGGCTATGTTCTTTGATAAACAGTTCTTTAATGAATTGCTGTTATTATGGAAGAGTAGGCTATGTTCTTTGATAAATAGTTCCTTAATGAACTGGTGCTGTCATGGAAGAGTAGGCTATGTCCTTTGATAAACAGTTCCTTCATGAACTGCTGTTTTCATGAAAGCGTAGGCTAAGTTCTTTGGTAAACAGTTTCTTAATAAACTGCTGTTATCATGGAAGAGTAGGCTATGTTCTTTGATAAACAGTTCCTTAATGAACTGCTGTTATCATGAAAGAGTATGCTATGGTCTTTGATAAACTGTTTCTTCATGAACTGCTGTTATCATGGAAGAGTAGGATATGTTCTTTGATAAACAGCTCCTTAATGAAGTGCTGTTATCATGGAAGAGTAGGCTATGTTCTTTGATAAACAGTTCCTTAATAAACTGCTGTTATCATAGAAGAGTAGGCTATGTTCTTTGATAAACAGTTCCTTAATGAACTGCTGTTATCATGAAAGAGTAGGCTATGGTCTTTGATAAAGAGTTTCTTCATGAACTGCTGTTATTATGGAAGAGTAGGCTATGTTCTTTGATAAACAGTTCCTTAATGAACTGCTGTTATCATGGAAGAGTAGGCTATGTTCTTTGATAAACAGTTCCTTAATAAACTGCTGTTATCATGGAAGAGTAGGCAATGTTCTTTGATAAACAGTTCCTTAATGAACTGCTGTTATCATGAAAGAGTAGGTTATGGTCTTTGATAAACAGTTCCTTAATAAACTGCTGTTATCATGGAAGAGCAGGCTATGTTCTCTGATAAACAGTTCCTTCACGAACTGCTGTTATAATGGAAGAGTAGGCTATGTTCTTTGATAAACAGTTCCTTAATAAACTGCTGTTATCATGGAAGAGTAGGCTATGTTCTTTGATAAACAATTCCTTAATGAACTGCTGTTATAATGGAAGAGTAGGCTATGGTCTTTGATAAACAATTCCTTAATGAACTGCTGTTATAATGGAAGAGTGGGCTATGTTCTTTGATAAACAATTCCTTAATAAACTGCTGTTACCATGGAAGAGTAGGCTATGTTCTCTGATAAACAGTTCCTTAATGAACTGCTGTTATCATGAAAGAGTAGGCTATCTTCTTTGATAAACAGTTGTTTAATGAATTGCTGTTATTATGGAAGAGTAGGCTATGTTCTTTGATAAATAGTTCCTTAATGAACTGGTGCTGTCATGGAAGAGTAGGCTATGTCCTTTGATAAACAGTTCCTTCATGAACTGCTGTTTTCATGAAAGCGTAGGCTAAGTTCTTTGGTAAACAGTTTCTTAATAAACTGCTGTTATCATGGAAGAGTAGGCTATGTTCTTTGATAAACAGTTCCTTAATAAACTGCTGTTATCATAGAAGAGTAGGCTATGGTCTTTGATAAAGAATTTCTTCATGAACTGCTGTTATTATGGACGAGTAGGCTATGTTCTTTGATAAACAGTTCCTTAATAAACTGCTGTTATCATGGAAGAGTAGGCTATGTTCTTTGATAAACAGTTCCTTAATGAACTGCTGTTATAATGGAAGAGTAGGCTATGGTCTTTGATAAACAATTCCTTAATGAACTGCTGTTATAATGGAAGATTAGGCTATGTTCTTTGATAAACAATTCCTTAATAAACTGCTGTTATCATGGAAGAGTAGGCTATGTTCTCTGATAAACAGTTCCTTAATGAACTGCTGTTATCATGAAAGAGTAGGCTATGGTCTTTGATAAACAGTTCCTTCACGAACTGCTGTTATAATGGAAGAGTAGGCTATGGTCTTTGATAAACAGTTACTTAATAAACTGCTGTTATTATGGAAGAGCAGGCTGTGTTCTCTGATAAACAGTTCCTTAATGAACTGCTGTTATCATGAAAGAGTAGGCTATGTTCTTTGATAAAGAGTTTCTTTCATGAAGTGCTGTTATTATGGAAGAGTAGTGTATTTTAACTTTATAGATAAATGTCGGAAAAAGGAATAATTTCTTTGCATAAAAATCAGTAATTGAAGTTTTTATTTCGTCCTCAAGTTTGCAATACATAGTCCTACAACAAACGTGGCGCTTGTGCAATGATAAGGAAAATAACGCAGTTGAAAGATTTATGGATTTTTTTATATTTTTTGTCACTTACATTGCCTATTGTGGATTTCCGGCATAAGAAGTAAACTTTGTATTGGCTCATGGTGCGCTACGCCTTTCTTAAAATACCGTAAAATACTGTGAAGTAGTTACTAAGTAAACAGGGTTAAGGAAGCGTTCAGATTATTTTACTCCTGGTCATTAAACACAAATAAAGTGACGTAAGAAAAAATAACACTACTGCCGTGGCCTTGGTTGTAACAGCACCTTCTTTACGAGAACGTCAGTCGACAGCAGTGATGCCGTGGGTAGTATAGCGAAGCTTTCTTTTCCTACTCCGTCCGTATATGCATTTACATTCCATTGTTTCTGAAATGTTTACAAGATAGGCGACCTGAGTTTCGTACTTTTTAAGAGTTGTACGTTACAATACAAACTGTTGGATTTTATTTTGTTATCCGAGAACTACGAAGTTTTGCGGGCCAAGAGCGAGACAGGGAAAGAAATGAAGAAAGAATTACGACGCAGTGATTTATAATTCGCTCTTTTTTCGTATTTGATATTAACATTGTACAGGTTTCGTTTCTCTGCCCCTTGCTTCAAGGTTCACCGTAGCGAGACATTGTAGGGTCGGTGGTATTGGTGCCAGAAACCAGCATGCACTGCCACCGAAGACGACGTTTTTGTCTGTCGGGGCAGGACACTGTTCCCGTATAGTAGTAGCGCTAGATAAGATGTTTGTTTCGAACTTTTAAGTTTCCTAGCAGTAGGCCTACTTATATTTAAAGTACAGGGACATCATTTTATTTTTACTAACATTTTTAATATTAACCTGGCTATACCGTTGATTCAACGCCGTTTGTTATCCCTTTCCACGACTGTAGTTCGATGATACTGGCGTAATATACAAACAAATCAATTTACTAGGTATAGGAAGGAAGAAAAATAGTTCATCCATTTAGGTAAACTAGGAAATATTGCGCTTTTGAGTTTGATCATTTTCATTAGGTTTTTGTTTAATCAAAATACAGTACAGTATTAACAATGAGTGTTTTTACTCACGAACTGAGCTGTCCATGTGGACGTATTCATTATGCAGTGTATATTATACTGTCTACAGCACATTAGCGTACAATATAGAGAATGAAGTTAAATTGAAAAATAATCATAATATGGATATTTAAACACATTTTTGAAAATAGTGGCCGTTCATTTCGATACAGACTTCAGTTCTAATGTGCATATTAACGCACTATAGACTACTGTACCTAATCCCAATTACCAGTTTCGTCCTTCGTACTAGTAACTCATGTTGAAATAATTCTGTACCTATTCTATAAAAGAGTACCTTACGTACTGTAAATTCAGTCTTCACTTCTGTCCGATCCGAAAAGATAAAATTACTCAGACATACTACCTACTGTCCGTCCAAGTGGTTATGTCGTAGGGTCGTAGAAAGGGAGGAAATCACGTGACAGTTAATTACTTAACGAGGCCCTTTTATTTAACTTATACTAAACAGTTGTATAATATTACGCAGACGTCCAATTCCTAACAGAAATTAATGTTCTCAGAAAAGAGTTAAGACAGCCCAGCCACTAGCTGGCGAATAAAAGCTGGTGGGGGAAACCGGGATACGACGTAGGCAAATGGACGACAGTAGTCTACCTGTGCGAAAATGATTCAATATTGAAAGCTCTTTCGTCACTGGAAAACGCGAACATATTTTTGGAACGTACTGTTGATTATGACCAAGGCTACTGTGACTGTATATGCGGTCTTGGATCTGTGTGGAGGACGGTTGAACTTCATTAGTAGAACGGGTGGGAGTGAAGTACATTCAAAAACTCAGGTACAATAAAAATTGAAGTAAAAATAAAATGATGTCCCTGTACAAATGGAGGCAAACACAGCATGTATATATATATATATATATATATATATATATATATATATATACCAATCAACAGAAATCTGAAACTGGATTCAGTATTCTTTGCAGATGCTTTAGTAACTGGCACTCTCAGAAGATGACCTTCCAAAATCCATGTATAATTTACAACAAATACAAAGTAAATACAGTAGAACCTCTACTATCCGTGGTAATGGAGAGGGTGGAACGAATGGCTAATCGAAAACATCGGATAATCCATATCATAAAATATTTTAATAAATTAATTGAATAATACTTTAACTTTCGTAATTTTCTCTGTGGTCTTGTTCTTAACACGCTAGGTAGTGGATCAGAAGTTCACTAATTTAAGTTCAGTTGTTAACGATGTGTTTTTAAGGGGCAAGGAAACTCCTTGTAATGGCTGTCAGCGGAAAAGTAGGAATAGTGGAGATCTCATGTTGTAGATTTACATATTGTATACACTTTATCCTTGATTTTTATTAAATCGCGCACAGTTGTAACATTGTGTAAGTGTAAAGACTTGTAATAACATTCTCTAGAAAAAATACGCCTACTAATATAACGTACAGTAGTTCTTCATATGTTTCTGTAGAAAAAAAAAAGAAGCGAGAAAAAGACAGTCAGATAATCTGCCGATCGGTTAATAGGGGGACGGATAATCGGGGGTCCTACTGTATGTGTTAATGTCAATACACAAAACAAAACTCGTGGTATTTTCTGGAAAAGAATTAGTACAAAGTAAAATTTGTGTTTATAACAAGATGCACTAAAACACCATATAGGCTATACGTAATTTATTTGAAAAACAGATCGTGTGTCCAGGCATCCTGAGTTGCCAAAAACACAGAAAACATATGTATACAAGAATAATAATACATTGTTTACAGTAAGTAACGAAATCCTTGGGACGTCTGAAGTTACTTACGAGAAGTTACAGTGAAATTTCGTTAATCGAAATGCGTTATTTTTTTAAAAGAAGAAGAAGAAGAAGAAAAGAAATATGCTTGTACATTTATCTCTTCTTACGCCGCTGATCCCGAATATTTTGCATGTAGGTCTGGAAAATATTCATTGCATTTGAAAAGAAAACGTTTAAAGAAAGGCATAGAAAAAGTCCAAAATTGCAGTTTTATTAATCACTATGGAGGACAAGGAGTGCCAAATTGTTTGGGAAGTCATGTTGTCAGGTTAGTGAGTTGTGATTGAAGGAGCCAAGTTGCTTCTTCAGAGACATCTGCATCATAGTAGATGTTATAATACGTCGGATAAATATTTAATGATAACGCGATCGCTGTGAAGTTGCAGCATTATAATAATAGAAAATATTATGCCCTTTCTTGCCAAGAAATTGTAATCTAAATTTAGAATATTTTTCGTTATTTGTGATATTTTGTGTTAGTTTTTTTCATGTAGTTGTTCTCTTGTTTTCCGAATTTAGTTTCCTTCTTCCAAAAATAGTTCACTAATCTCGCAACTCCTGTTGTTTTCCCATTCTTTATTTTCTTAACGAAAAGTTCAACTTCTTCCCTAAGAATATAAAATCATTTTTCGTCTTTTGATACGGCTGCTTCGTCTTCTATAGCTACGTTACCTGGACTGTTATCTGTTTCATAAACTACATATATCGTCAATCTGTTCAGTTTAATGCCTGATTTATTTTACAGCATTTAACGAAGAACGTGTTCGTCTGCTGATTATGTGATATTTTGATTGAATATACGACTGTGGTACTCTTTTTCTCTGAATTCCTCAGTTTTCTTTGCGTCAAGATTTTTATAATAATAATGATAATAATAATAATAATAATAATTATTATTATTATTATTATTATTATTATTATTATTTCCTCTGCAGTTCAAATGAATATTTATAAAGAAGTGCGATACGTAAGATTTCTTGTTTTTAACAGTAGTAATTTATTGTACCTTATTATTCAGTCATATTTATACACCCAGTAATATATTTTATATGTGACTGACAGCTGCTTCACGTCATACGCATTTTATAGTACTATAAATGTGTGACATTTAATTTATTTCTTACCATCAACTTTGCGGAGTCATAAATTAATTCGAAGAGACGCAACGTCAACTTGCCACAATGTTTCCAATCCTTCTAAGTATTCTGTAATTATTATTATTATTATTATTATTATTATTATTATTATTATTATTATTATTATTATCATCATCATCAATAGTAGTGGTGATAGTTATAGTGGTAATAACTCAACCATTGATTGAAAGTACCGGTACTTTGTACTATAAATCTGGAAGAAGGTGATGTTTAGATGGTCACTTAAAAAAGTTACTTTTCGGTATAGGGCTGTCTATGTAGTAGATTATTATTATTTTTATTATGACTGTTATTATATTAAATTCAGAAGATAATATACAGATTGAAATTCGCAAACTAAACAACATTTTAAAAGATAGGGTTTAACACTTTTAGCAGCAAAATAAAGCAAAAGAGTTTCGAGGGTGAAAGCCAAAAAGACGTAAAATATTAATTGCGACAACTACAAAATTATGGAGCAAGTAAATATATACAACTATCTAGAAAGTTTAATTGTATATAAAACTGAAAAAAAAAGATATTGAAGTAAAAATTTCGAAGTTTTAAAAAATATCAGGAATTATTAATAATATTTGTAAATCCAACACAGTTGAAGAAGAAATTATACAGCACTCTAGCCCTTTCTGTGGGAGTGAAAGTTAGTCTATTAAATTCAAATGTAAACCGGATTAAAATCTGCCGAGATGAAGTTTATGCGATGCATTTGATATGTAGGATATGTTTGGTCATACTTCAAATTAATTGACGAAATTGTACAGGAACTAAAATTAACCCCATTTGAAAAAAAAATAGCTACATACAGAATGAATTGGATTGAACATGTAAACCGAATGTCCAGATAAAGATCGTCAAAATTAATAATGAAATACACTCCAAATGGAAGAAGAGAGCAGGCTCGACCAATGAAGAAACTGACGGATGATTTCTGAGGCGTAAATGGTAGCTTGTATCTTTGAAAGCTTGATGATGACGATTATTATTATTATTATTATTATTATTATTATTATTATTATTAGTGATAGTGGTAGTGATCTTGTATTAGATCTCTGCCTCTGTGCAACATCACAGTTTAGGGAGAGGGGTAGAGAGATAGCAAAGGTTGTACTAATCTATGAGAAATCTGTATAAACGCTTAGCTTTTATACTCGGACAGGCAGTGACCAGAACACTGGAAAAAAATTATTATTATTATTATTATTATTATTATTATTATTATTATTATTATTATTATTATTATTATTATTATCATTATTAAATTAAATTAAAAACCGAAGAAGAAAATTAATTATTTCACATGAAAGATATGAAAACTTTTATACTATCATCGTCATCGTCATCATCATCATCATCATCATCATCATCATCATCATCGTCAACACCTCCACTGTTACTATTCCATTCATCTACTGTTCTATTGTTATTTATTTTTTTGTGAGCAGTTTACTTTTTTAGGAATGAATACTGACTTTCTCTCGTATCTCTTTTATTGTGTTTGGTATTTTACAGCTCTGCGAAAACCAGTACTTATTTTCGTCGTTTTGTTGTGGTGATATTGTTTGGTATGCGGAAGGTGAAGGCCACATTTCACTTTGCCCATGAATAGATTATGAACATGCGTGTCTGGTCATTTTTCATAATGATGATGACTCCATCTCTTGATAGCAACGTGTGGCAGCAGGATTTATGGCGCATCTTCCTTTTAAATGTTTCGTGAATTGCGATGGACCGGCGCCATGCAACAGTATTCATACATCAGCATAATGATTTAAATTCTCTGCGAGAAGGGCATACTTCTCTCGCACCGGCCGCTGTGCTCTGCACGTGTGTTCATTAACTTTCGAGAAACGCCATTTGCTTTCCAAACAGTCTTTGGAATTTTCAAGACGTGGTGGTCTGCTTGGTATACAAAGCTTTGTGGGGATTACGAGTCTTGAGCAGATTGTTGCTATCATTTACACTCATAAGGAAACTGTTAATAAGCTCATTTCGAAACCTATCCTCAAACTTCCCAGATATTGTGATGTCCGCATCAGATAGAGAAATGGAAAAAGTGACAGGGGATTCAAGGACATACCTAAGATAGCGAGTAACGTCTTTACAGGAATGAGGGTAGTGGAATTAGGATAAATAAATACAGTTTGCTGTACGATTTAAGTGTAACTAATGAACGGGATAAATAAGCTAGAAATAAAGTCAGTCCTCACATAATAATAATGCATTAAAACAGAACGCACTATTAAGAGGACAAGTAAATGACTTTTGAGCCACATATAATTTACAATTAGCTGGTATAATTATACTCTATGTAAGTGCATGAGAATATCCCGTAAAGAAATTGCTATTCATCCATCTGTGTGCGAATAATGTCAAGCTAATTGTAACTTTCTACAGTTACAGTTACGAATGTATTATTCACGCATCTGTTTCACATCCATGCCAGAGCACATCTGAATATATATTTTTAATATATTGCAACCTACTCTGGTTTATAATAAACTCTTCCAAGTAAGTTATGTATAGGAATAGACTTGTTCATATTGATGATTTTATCGGATATGATGTAAGCTTTATCATGGCAATCAAAGTCGAATAACGTCAGTGTAATTTCCGTTCCATAGAATCCTTTGATTTTTGTACTAATGTAAGTCGAATATAGACGTACTTACTTATTTACTTACTGGCTTTTAAGGAACCCGAAGGTTCATTGCCGCCCTCACATAAGCCCGCCATTGGTCCCTATCCTGAGCAAGATTAATCCATTCTCTATCATCATACCCACCTCCCTCAAATCCATTTTAATATTATCCTCCCACCTACGTCTCGGTCTCCCTAAAGGTCTTTTCCTCTCCGGCCTCCCAACTAGCACTTTATATGCATTTCTGGATTCGCCCATACGTGCTACATGCCTTGCCCATCTCAAACGTCTGGATTTAATGTTCCTAATTATGTCAGGTGAAGAATACAATGCGTGCAGTTCTGTGTTGTGTAACTTTCTCCATTCTCCTGTAACTTCATCCCTCTTAGCCCCAAATATTTTCCTAAGCACCTTATTCTCAAACACCCTTAACCTATGTTCCTCTCTCAAAGTGAGAGTCCAAGTTTCACAACCATAGAGAACAACCGGTAATATAACTGTTTTATAAATTCTAACTTTCAAATTTTTTGACAGCAGACTGGATGATAAAAGTTTCTCAACCGAATAATAACAGGCATTTCCCATATTTATTCTGTGTTTAAATTCCTTCCGAGTATCATTTATATTTGTTACTGTTGCTCCCAGGTATTTGTTCTTCTCCACCTCTTCAAAAGATAAATTTCCAATTGTTATATTTCCATTTCGTGCAATATTCTCGTCACGAGACATAATCATATACTTTGTCTTCTCGGGATTTACTTTCAGACCTATCCTTTACTTGCTTCCAGTCAAATTCCCGTGTTTTCCCTAATCGTTTGTGGTTTTTCTCCTAAAATATTCACGTCATCCGCATAGACAAGCAGCTGATGTAACCCGTTCAATTCCAAACCCTCTCTGTTATCCTGGACTTTCCTAATGGTATACTCGAATATATAGACGTTATACTTAAAAAAAAATCTGTGTATTGAAGAAGTCACGTATTTATATTTTGCGTTGTATCGCATCATCTCAGTTATTTTAGTCTATTTTGTTGTCGATATTGCATTTTTCTTGGTTTGCGCCCTTGAACTGTTGTCAAAACACAAAAGAAATAGGCTATTTTATGATCTTTCAAATAATCTAAATTAAAAATGATGCTCTATGTGACTGCCATTTGCCCGCACAACGATTTGTAGGCGTCTTCTCCAGTGTCCAATAGCACTGGATATCTGTCTTTGATCAAGCCGGTCCCAACATTCAAGAAGGCGTTGTCTTAAATGTTCAATATTACGAATTCTTGTGTTGTAGTGAACTGCTTTTCGTAGTTCACTCCATACAAATTAGTCCATATGATTAAGGTTTCGTTTGAAACTCCAGCGGAAACCATCAGAGAATCTGAGAAATGCGATCTTTCACGCAGTAATCTCTCAGGAGGGATATCATGTCCGTATCTTGCTAATCGGTCGTTGTACACTTGAAACAGACCATTCTCGCTGAGCGTAGTTCCTTACAATTTGACAGGCAGATAAATTATCATATTGGTGCAAAGATGTAATAAAAATCTTGTCTTCGTTCGTTAAGCGACCCATTATTCACAAAATGAGAACTCAAAACGAAAGAAAACAATTGATGATAGCACAACAAACGGCTGAACTCGTAAGAACATAATGCTTAATTCGGCACAAACGATAGATTTTGCGCTGCCTTACAAAAAATAAAAAATAATGTTTAATAAATTGAAAAAAAAAAATATATATATATATAATATATTACAGTGCTTTCCCGGTCTACAAGGACTGTGAAATTTCCCTGTGAAATAAACTTTCAAGTGACATCATTAGCTACTGAAATATAACCATTAAAATTTTGTGCCTTTTTTTTGGCCCACTGTATACCCTATATATATGTATAATTATATTTTTGAATTCTATGAATTAAGTAGATGTCAGACGACATAAAGTGGCTGTTTATATACAGAAACACATTTCTAATACTTAATGTGAAGTGCGACCAAATACTCTGCAAAATACTGAACTAAATGTCTGACGTCATTCTTGACAATCTTAGAGCGCATGTAACATCTGACCCGCCAACCTATGAGAGTTGAAAAGCTGGAGATGAGAATTTAGTAGTGATATTCTTTTAATAATAGTAATAATAATAATAATAATAATAATAATAATAATAATAATAATACGAAAACATAACATTAAACGTAAAAGTTACGCGATCATCTCTAAATCCCAGAGATTATCGTGTCAATGCGGGAGAGCGGAAGTCGTGAGGTAATTGCTAGTGACTCGCGCATTATGCGTGAATGTTGGTAGGTCTGTAATTTAACTACAAACTGATGACAACAAACCTAGAGCAGCGATCTGCTTCCGATACGGCTCGTCCTTGATCTCACAGTGCTTTCCTTCGAACATTTCCCGTGATTTCGAGGATCAGTATTGTCTTGCGATTACGATACGAGTCATGGATGTCCTACTCATATACTTTACTCCATTGTTTCAGAGCGAAATGATTTATTTTGAAAACAAATGATTTAATCTTGGTAATGTATGTAGGTTTTAGATAGAAGTGTGTTCCTGCATGGGCTGGGGCATCTCTATATTGCTTAAACTCTTTGGCCTCGTTTGTCACGCCGCTGTTAAGGCAAAGAGAAACCAACTTTTCTCGTGCTTATGTTGAGTAATTATTTTGAATGCAAATTGATTGGACTTGGAGGTAGACTTTAATGAATAAGATACTTTTCTACCTACGCAGGCTGGCGGAGATGATTTTTGATTGCTCGGAAATATTCAGATCGTGAGTGGAAGGCTGGAGTTCCTCACGCTTGTTTCGGAAACGACTGTACCCGAGTTTTGGGATGGTGTAATGTAATAGACACGATAAATCTGTGTGCCAATATAATCATTCCTAAACGTGTAATAGGAAACACCTTATGCACTATATAATGGCCTAAATAGGCTGTATGTATTCTATGCCATATCCGCTGTGCTGTAATAAATAATAACGTTAACTATCCACTAAATGTTTTTATTGTGTCGTCGTTATGTAAACTGACACACTCGCTTCGCATATTGAAATCTCCGAGCGGGAACAACAATTTAGTATCTCATTAGCTCGGCCATATATATAAACCAGCATTTGCAAATTGAAGATGTCTTCCTATTTCAAACAATCGTAAATCATATACTGAACCTATGGCCCCCTTTCACCTCGATTTCATTTGTTTCTTCCCACATCTTACATTGCCGGCGTGTCAGAGAGTTTGGACATCAAAAAGCTTATATTCGCCCTGCATCATCATCTACTCGACGTCTCTTCGACGAACCGATTAGAAACGCCGTTAAAGATCGTTGGGGCTCTAAATCAAATTTTATTTCACATTCTCAGCCACGTGCATTGCATGTAATTTGCGTTTGCATTCCCTTTCCCATTATTACGAAAACTTTTAAATTATTTTTTTTTGTCCCGGGAACATTGGGAAGTACTACAGCTTCGTTCTCAGTGCTGGTAACATGTGGCCAATTGAAGTAATTAATAATTTTACTTTTCTTAACCGTTTTTGATGCCAGCTGTCTTGATTGATTCGATTGCTTATTAGAGAGGATAATTATGGGGACAACACTAATTCAGAACACAATTGAAATACAGTAAAATCTGTCTGAAAGACCACCCCTATTGAGAGACCACTCCTAAAGACCGATTTTTTTAAAGAACCGAATTAAAAATCCATAAAACCAATGTAAATCACACCCCTTTTAAGAGACCACCTATCTCCTCGACCATCGACCAGTGATTGAATAGCCATTTCCTTAATTTTACACCTTTTAAAAGACCACACTGTATTTTAAAATTTTACAATTTAGTATTTTATTACATTACTGTAGCCTAAATAAATTCCAAGAAATTCGTAGGGGAGACTGTTGTACCTTTAAACACTTTTCACATTTTATTTTTTTAATTTTGGGAAATGAAATTTTTTTAATGAAAAAATGCTTAAAACAATAATATTGAAGATTCCTTTACAACTTCCTGTATGTATTTTCCTATTTTACAGATCTATTAAGGATGGAAAAAATAAAATGAAGGGATATGTAATGTGTTCAAAGGTACAACAGGATCATGTACCTTGGAACATACCCTCTTGTAAGTTGGAACACATGGAATATAGATGGAAATATAGCTGTAAAAACTGACAATCATATTTAAAATGTATTTTCAATCATAAACCAGAACAGGCTTCTCTGATTGAGATTTTATTTCCTGGAGAAGCAATAACTGCTTCAACAGCTTTCTTCAAGACATCCGAATCAATTGGGGACCTCTTTAATTCCAGACTTACTTCGTGATATGACCTTAAAATAAAATAAAAACAAAAACCGATAGTATTGTGTAATTTGGAACATGTTCCATGGTACAAGATGTTTTGTGTTCAAAGGTACAAGAGGGTGGACGTTTAAACAAATGTGGAAATTAAAATATGTTATTACTCACTAGATGATAGGGAACACACAGTACTTGAAAGATATTAACAAATGCAATCTGGTTTTGTGTTAGAAAAGATACATCAATGAACGAAATATTTACTTTTGGTACTAAACAAATTTATTTTGTCCACGGAACTCACACTTTGCAATAAATCAAACTGAAACTACGACCAGAGCTACTTAGCGGCTTTCTCTACAATCTGCTTCATTTTGAATCCTCTAGGTAGCAGCAAAAATTAAAAAACAAAAAATGTTCAAAGGTACACTATGCTAAAGGTACAACAGTCTCCCCTACAGTATTTTATTTTTTTTATTTTATTGGGTTATTTTACGACGCTATATCAACATCTAGGTTATTTAGCGTCTGAATGATATGAAGGTGATAATGCCGGTGAAATGAGTCCGGGGTCCAGCACCGAAAGTTACCCAGCATTTGCTCGTATTGGGTTGAGGGAAAACCCCGGAAAAAACCTCAACCAGGTAACTTGCCCTGACCAGGATTCGAACCCGGGCCACATGGTTTCGCGGCCAGACGCGCTGACCGTTACTCCACAGGTGTGGACTCGTACAGTACTATACTTATTTTTTTTTTTTAAAGATGGGACATGACAGGAGCGTTGCGATCGGAAAAACAACTGAATGTCACATAGCGTGGTAGGCCTGTTGCTACGGTAACAACGGTTGAGTTGCCAAACTTACCATTCCCACATGGCGAGTGCTTAATATATCTCTTGGCGACGTTTATTGTGCACACAATGTTAGCATTGGTACGTTTCGCGTTTGATTCTCTGTTGATTTTTGTATTGTTTTCTTACCTTCGCGTCAATTGTCAATTAATGTTTCAACGTCAGCCATCTTAACGTCAATTGCTAGCTTCCAGCAGCTGGCAGCATGGTAGTCCATATTGACAACATAGCACTGTAGTTCCAAGCTCGGCCGCTTGACTGTCATGTCCCATCTTTCAAAAAAACAAGTATAGAAGTTAAAATGATGTTTGGCAACGTTGTTAAGTGATACCGTATTCACGTTGAATGCCCATCTCTGTCCTTAATCCCTTAAGGAATGTTACGGATTGCTATGAAAAAAGTACAATGACCGCTTGCAAACGGCCTCCCAGGTATGACAAAGGGTTATTTGCACCGGTATTTAACAGTTTCTTGAAAGGTAAGATTTCTCATGCCGTATAACGGTTTTACTTTTCGTTTTGTACATTAAAAATCAAATCGTTACTTGTTAATTACAGTACAATAATTTTTTTTTTTCCTCCTACCTATTAGAAAAATCCGGCGATCAACCCACCGATGACGAGGATGAAGTCAAGAGGGAATTTCAATCCGAAAAAATATGACTAGAACAAGCCTTATGTAATATTGACTTAATTCAACAATTGGCACCACTGAAAGACAGTATGAATCGAGAACATATTTAATGAACTTCTTAACTTGTTAAAGAATAGTCTTTAAAATGAGATTGTAAAGAGGAAATGTAAAAAAGTTAAGCAGAGTTCAGTTTATGATTTTGTGAAGGGGAATCAAAGGAGAAAATTGGAAAAATAACGTAAAATAAGAAATAAAGTTCTGATTTCAAGCTTTTATTATTAGCAATATTTTCCACGTTTTTTATTTGATTAACATAGAAACGTTTTAACCCGTTATTTGTGTAAAATAACTCCCCCTATTGAGAGACCACCCCTCTGAAAGACCAGTTTTTCATGGAACCAGCAATGGTCATTTAATACAGGTTTTACTGTAGTAAAACAGCATCATAGAACGTGGAAGGAATACAGGGTAGGAGTCATGTAACTGTGCTGATTAGAGGACACTAAAATTAATTAATTAATTAATTAATTAATTAATTAATTCATTCATTCATTCATTCAGTGTTCTCCCCAAAGACAGATTTTTCACTGCAAACTCAGCTTTCTCCAATCTTTCCTGTTTTCTGCCTTCCTCTTAGTCTCCGCATATGATCCGTATGTCTTATTGTCGTTAAAATCAATAAAATCCCATTATGCGTTTTGTAATTAAGTTCATGGTAAATTAGAAAATAAGGCTGAAAGTCTGCGTAAATTTGGCAACAGCGCGTCTTCGGCTCACGTAAGAAATCATACACGCACTCGGTCTGAATAGCAGAGTTCCGTGCCTTAGTCATCCAGTAGGTTGCCAGGCTTCCTAATGACAGGAAATAACAGTACGTGGTAATCTTTTCAATTAATTTTCAAGAAAATCGTCCATTTTATTTAAAAGCCTAAAAAAAGAGATTAATAATTTTTTATCAGTTTCTCTAATGATGAGAGTAAAAATCAGACTTGTACGCTTAAAATTTATCGAGTAAATTTCTATTATCATATTAGCCCCAAATGAATACTTTTCTCAGAAAAAAATTATTTTGCGCTGAGACAAATAAAAAAACCTATTCTAACTATAAGATTACGAAATTGAAGCTTGAATAAAATGTTATCGAAGAAATTGAGTAGCCCTTGGCCTAGAGTAGGTAGTGTTTACTCAAGCTGGCTTAGTATTTTGAGTACATCGATCCTATCTCGCACGGCACGTGACGGAATATCGATTCACGGAGAATGGGAACGCAATTAACTACTGTACAGTATTCTAAGTACTCGGCGTTGTTTCTTAATACAAAATTCTTAGTAACTTTTCACACTCTTAACAGTTAGCACGGGCAGTTATTTTTTAATATTTGTCTATCTACTTTGGAAATGTAACAATGTGTGTAGTTTGAGGATAGGTTTCACATAAGCTCATTGATAAATCTCGTATTAGTCTCTCTTATTCAGACTTTATGAAAATGTACAAAATCTCAGCATAATTCTAACTACAGTTTATAAATTAGTAGGTTATAAATTTGTATCCGAATTGTGATAACATTAACACTTCACATAATTTAAATACACGTACGAGAGCTAACGAACCACCGTTCTTGATACCTGGTTTCTTAAAATGCGAGTGTAATAGAATTAGTTAAGAAGAGGAGACAATTTTTTGTTTATCCTTGTAGGCCATGTTAACGAATTCGCATAAAAGAATACCTGAAATGTTCACCGATTGGAAATGTATAGGGGCCCTGTTATCGTATTTATAATTTACCACCTTTCAGAAACTATGTGGGTCGGGTCGTCAATACTACAAACAAGTATTCAGGTTTGATTTGTGGACCATGGCTTTAAATGGAATGATAATTAGATTTGATGGCTGTATAACTCATATTTAACGACACCAGACTCCTTGTTAGTCAGAAATACGGATAGCCCTGTTCTGGTCACTTTAAATTCTTGTAAATTACAACCATTATCCATCTGTCGTAGACAATATTCGGCGCATTAGTGTTAATACCAAAATTTGAAGAAACTTTATGTTCCTTAGTGTCGACTTGTAACCTTTACGTGGGTCTGTGATGTTCAATATGCAGAGCGATTTTTGTGGTATTTCTTTTTATGGATATATAAATATGTGATATTAGAATGGAACGCTTAGTAGTGATTATTTATGCTACAAAATGTGTGATTTATAGGTTAAGAATAAATAGGCAAGTGTTTGAAACCTGACAGACACCAAAGAAACCTTCCTAGAGAATGTCAAGAATTATGCGAAGTTCTTGATTGTCCCTTGCCTCTACCAGACGAATAATGAGTATGTAATACTGCTTGTACCTTTTCAGATTTTAGTTTTATGAAGAAATTCTATATACAAAAGTTATAGGGGGTGAAAATGGAATATTTTGAACGTGTTTTAAAGTACAAATTTATGAACTGTGTACTAAGTAGTCTTCGAAGAGGTGGAAAAATTCAAATATCTTGGTACAACAGTAACAAATATAAATGATACTCGGGAGGATTTTAAACGCAGTATAAATATGGGAAATGCGTGTTATTATTCGGTTGGGAAAATTTTGTCATCTAGTCTGCTGTCAAAAAATCTGGAAGTTAGAATTTATAAAACAGTTATATTACCGGTTGTTCCGTATGGTTGTGAAACTTGGACTCTCACTTTGAGAGAGGAACAGAGATTAAGGGTGTTTGAGAATAAGGTTCTTAGGAAAATATTTGGGATGAAGTCACAGGAGAATGGAGAAAGTTACATAACGCAGAACTGCACGCATTGTATTCTTCACCTGACATAATTAGGACCATTGAATCCAGACGTTTGAGGTGGGCAGGGCATGTAGCAGGTATGGGCGAATCCAGAAATGTATATAGAGTGTTAGTTGGGAGGCCGGAGGGAAAAAGACCTTTGGGGAGGCCGAGACGTAGATGGAAGTATAATATAATATTAAAATGGATTTGAGGGAGGGGGGATATGATGATAGGGAGTGGATTAATCTTGCACAGGGTAGGGACCGATGGCGGGCTTATGTGAGGGCGGCAATGAATCTGCGGGTTCCTTAAAAGCCATTTGTAAGTAAATACTAAGGAGTCTGTCTTTTTTTAATGACACTGTGTACGTATTTGTCAATTTTTGGACTCTTCAGGATTGATAACTCACAAAATCGATCAGTCGACCCACCCTGAATTTGTGACTTGTGTCCAGGCAATACAAGAGTTTTCTTCTGGCACTCCGGTTCCCCTGTCGTATCCCAATAATTCATCATCATCATCATCATCATCCATCATTCACTTATTCATTACATGTGTAATGTAGACCCATCCCTTGTGGTACAACCTCGATAATTTCTGACGAACTAATCGATCTATATACCTATTAATTTGAGAAAAATTCGTTCCGGCACCGAACATCGAACCCGGGACCTCTCAGCTCTATGAATTTTTCTCAAATTAATAGGTATATACATGTTGACTACTAACATAAAATAATTGTCTTGATTATTCAATGAGGATGGCGAGACCTCATATATGAATATATGTATATGTCGATCTATGTTTCTTGACACTTGTGATATCTATGAACCACATTCGTAGATAGTCTACGGCCGCCATTATGTTTCTTTAACACACTTCCACTAACTAAAGACGTGTCATACCATTTCTTAATGCGTTTAGCATTCGATGCATCCCGGTTAACACTCGTCTAAGCCTTCTTTGCACACTAACGGTGGATTTTAACTCGGCATACCAGATCACAATGTGGGCTTTGTTCTATGGCCTCGCGATGTCTTGAACGGCAATGCTCTCGATTCGTCACTGCTCGACTTCTGCCCCTTTCTATATTTTTATAGGCAGTTGAATTCAGGAATATCGTGTATATTTTGAAGTAAAATGTATTTATCTACCTATGTGGAAATAGGTGTGCATTTGAAAACAGTATCATATTATAGAATTATACTTTTATTTTTACTCATCACGTTAGCAAGTTAGTCGCAGGAGTCATTCTATCAATGACATGGAGTTTAGGTATATATGCGTGTATTTGTGGAAATCAGAGAAAAAATCAGTGAACAGGCTGCAACTCCATGCTCTGGATATGTAAAACGGTGGAAAATTAAAAGAAAATAGTTCATAACATATCGGAAGGACTCTATAGGTGACAAATACAGGCTGGAAATAATATACCTCTGCAGATTTTTACAGCTTATTCCTTGGATAGAGTACTATAAAAATTCTAGTAACATATTAGTCACAAATGAGTACTTTTCTTAGAAAAAAAAATAATTCTTCCCCTAAATGTTAAGCGCCGTATTCATAGACATTCTTATTGCGGGCTTCCGGTGGATAATCAGCGAACTAACGTTTTTCGTATTCATAAACCAGTGTTAGCGATATGATATGATATGATGTGATATATGATATGATATGATATGATATGATAAGATAATATGATAAGATATATGATATGATATGATATGATATGATATGATATGATATGATATGATATGATATGATATGATATGATATGATATGATATGATATGATATGATATGATATGATATGAATCCTGTACAAGTAACCAGTCGATAGACGGGGCTAGTTTAGCACGCTCGTAGCGCAGGCTAGCGAAATGTCTATGAATAGCACCCTAACTGTTTTATTCGATATAAATTCTCAGTGCCTGGGAAAAGTGACATAAGTCAGTTTCCACAAACCTTTTTGATAATTTATTGACAAATTGCGGAACATCTGCTCACTTGGTAAAAGAGATATAAGTATTTCTTCCATTACAATAATTCATACAGAAGAAATCAAATCGATATAAACCAGTATAAGTTGTCAATAAATTATCAAAAAAGTTTTGTGGAAACTGACTTACGTCACTTTTCCCAGGCACTGCAGAATTATCCGTACGGATCTGATTCTTTCTCTTGTTATTAGGAAAAGACTGAATAATATATCCCTTTGCATGTTTTAAATAAAATGGACGGTTTTCTTGCAAATTAAATAAAAAGGTTAACACGTATCATTATTTTCTGCCTGGAAAGCCTGGAACAAAGTCCGACGAAATCTCAACTTACAGATTTTCCGGGCCAGTTTTATTTTGCCCACCCTGTATCTTTTTTAATAATTACTCCAACAACTTTTCTGTTATGCCTTCTGTGCTGTTGGAGTTTGTGTAGTGTTACTGAACATTTTACCCAGAAGACTAATCTACTAGTTTTTACTGAATATTGTAGCCAATCATGCCATCACTTGGTCACCGAGAACAATTTTTGGAATAAGAAATTTATTCTAAACATCTATTTAGATGTGAAGCACGTACCGTTATATACAAACGTGTGTACGAATGAAATATACTCTATTAATAAATAAGAGAGAGGAAAAAATGAAAAGACATTGTGGTAACAGTAGAAGTCCGGCGAGCATTCAAACATTCATTCCGATGGTCCGAAACCTGAGCCTGATCCAGCGTAAGCATAGCCATCAGCCCTTTGTTATTATAAAGAGAAGAAATAACTGCTCCCGTCTTTGAATAATCCCTGAGCACAAGTGTTTTTATTTTTCATACGACCAATGCGATATCTAAGGCACAACTTTTATGACAAGCTCGCGTGTGCAGGACAAACAAATAGGCACGGCAGTGGTTCCATCAAACAAAAACACATTGATATGACATGTGTACATGCATCGTCATCGTGGCCGGTGGCACATGAATGGGGCGGGCAGGCGGGCGCAGTCACTCCGTAATACACTGTTTATTTACTCATGTGTCCACTTGTTACAAGGACGACCTGCCTTGCTTCTCGGCTGCCGGATATTATAATGAATGGACTTAAATGCGACCTCATGCTCTCCACTGTGCACCATTAAGAATCTCAGACACTTTATAAACAATGCGAGGTCACAAAAATATTTGCGTCCTGCAGAAACAAGTAGGAACACGCACGCTAAATTATTCTGCAAATAGAATTTAAAGCGTAAATTATCCTACTACTCATCCATTGTTTTCGTACAACAGCCATTATAAGCTTGACTTACAAATGAAGTCGATTTCTGGACTTACAAGTACCGACTTTTACATATGTAATCGGTCGTCCTCGGTGCTCGAGTGGCCGCCGAGCTCATTAGATCAGAGGTACGCGGATGGGTTTCTCAGGTCGATAGAAATCCTCAAAGTGGCAATACAGGGTCCAAAGTAATTTTGCCTCTAGCTTATTGCATCAAAATGTAACTCTCAAGGAAATCAGATCCTTTTGACAGTCTGCACGTGTGTAAGAGCAATTATAAACGAAAAGGAACTAGAACGTGCAGTTTCAAATGCACATTGTACGTCATAGGTGACCAAAACGTGAATCGTGCTATAACTCGACCGAGGCGAGTGGAGACGCGGGTGTAATGTGAACTATCGCGATGTCGCTATACGAACGCAGGAGAAGTAGCCTACAAGTGGCGCTCCTGGCTGCAGGACTCAACTGGCCTTGGTCGAGTATTACATATGCCCGTGTGCACCATTCTTGATTAAAATTTGACGATGGTTAAGTCGGCACTTGACCATCTTCAACACCAATTTGCGGAGTATCAATCTCGATCAAAGTTAAACAAGCGAGTTGATGATGATCAAATTTGATCACGGGTGTGGGACCGATTATCTTGAATTGAACATGGTGAAGTCGAGAAAACCAAAATGGCGGCACGATTTGAAGTACTTGATGGAATTGAAGATGAAATGATGTATCTTGAACACGCAAATCACTGCGGAAATAACAGAATTGGTGTTATTGTAGAAAGAGTAAGTTTGTAGATGAATAATAAAAATGTTTTTTTTTTCTCAAAATAGACTAATGTTTTATATATGTTTCTGCTTCGGAAGATCGGGACTTTACTTGAGAACAAAATATTATTTAGGCCTAACTGTCCAATGTTGTTAACATAGTAATAAAGTAGTTATTCTATGCCGGTAATAATATAATGAAACTAAATGACCATTTTGTAGAATGCGAGATTATCACTTATTAGCTATAGCCTAGATTTGCCGTTTGAAACTATTAGGACCTACATGAGTACATGACGTTTTGGACAATTAGGCTATTTACGCTTGAATTAAGAGAAATTATACGGATACCTTCATTTCCCTCTTACTCCAAAAGTCCAACCTTGTGAACACAAAATAAATGGATGAAATTCAGAACAAGGATACTTTCCTTTCCCTCTTACTCCAAAATTCCAACCTTGTGCACACAAAATAAATTGGCACTAAAAACTTCCTTTTCGTATGCATGACGATGCGTATTCGACATACACAGACGAATTGCTTTTTTTTTTATTTTAAAATAATTGTTAGCGAGGGATCCGTATACTGAAATTTTCCCAAATAAATTATTGGCACTGAAATGTGTCTTTTCGTAAGGAAGATAATGAGCATTCTACAAACACATATAAATCTGCTCTTTTTAGTAGCCTATTTCAAGATAATTGTCAGTGAGGCATCCGTATACTGAAATTTTCCCAATTATTATCTGTAATATGAAATAACTACTGTATAAATTACATTACAAATTATGTGGAATTATGTAAACATGTATAACTCATGTTGAATTGTGAGGTTAAATCCAACCAGGTAGCCTGCTTTTCTCTTAGTCCCTATTTACACTTGCTATTTGTCGTTCGACTTACAGCGCGGGCGCATGCACTGTACGGATTTCGTTCTTTTCTTTTCGACATCTGCTGAGTAGAAGCTGTTTCTATTTCTGTGCGACATTTCCTAGGTGGGCCAGCCGAATTGACGCGACAGGACCCGAACATGGTTCGGAAAAGCAGTAGCAGACAACTTTTAATGAGCTGTTTCTCTCTTTCCGCGCGCTTTGTAGCATCATGTCAGAGTGGAACAAAAACCAAGTAATGAAATTAATCAAGCTTTACGAGGAATTTCCATACTTTTATGACATCAGAAATAAGGACTATCACAATAGGATTCGGAAGGAAAACACACTGGAGTTTATTTGTAAAAATTTGGAGTCTGTTCGTCCCAATACTATTCCCTCCGACATCAAAAATAAAGAACATCAGGAGTCAATATGCAAGAAAAAGAATTAAACTATCAATTCATTTTAATATAATAAATATCTATTGGACAATTTTGTTCCAGTTTGAAATCTTTACTGAGAACATGGAATAACCCTTTCTTCTGCCATTTGGACCTCCATCTCCTTTCCCAGTCTCTCTCTCTCGCTCTCTCTTTTTTTTTTTTTTTTTTTGCTTCTCATTAGTGCAAGCTAACAAAACACTTGAAGCTGCAGAAGCTAAAACAGCTACTTTTTATTGTTAAAATCCATTCTGTTCATTTAAAAGGCTCACCACATCATTCACACGTTGCTCGAGCTCAACAACAACTAGCTTCGAGTAGTAGACGAGAAATCTGCCAAGAGTGAACGGTGATACTACATTTAGCCGACAGAAAGAGCAACAACTTGCGTCGACTTGTGGACGAAAAATCTGCCAAGTGTAAACGGTGATGCTACATATAGCCGACAGAAAGCGCTTGATGTTGCGCGACAAATAGCAAGTGTAAATAGGGACTTAAAGAACTTCCGTCAGTACTTTTATTCTCTAATATGGATGCAGAATTGCTGACGAGTTCTAAAAGAATTCCCACTTCGAACTGTGAGAAGTTGGGTGCTCTTTTCTTTTTTTCTTCCATGATTATTGAAACTTGTTATTTGAAATCTGCGAGGATGTTTGAAACAGTCCGATAAACAAAAACGAAGCGATAATTGACAGAGTGCGTTCGTTCGCTGTTTTATACGCGGTAACCTAGCGCTCAGATGATTCTTCTCAAGTGAACGTACCGTCAGCTGACGGTACTGGGTTGATCGAAGGAAAATGTCGGTGCACCGCATCTGTAACTTGAACATTATCAAAAAATTAACCATGTTTCCGTGATTGTTGATAAACGGGCTAGATGATCGAGAATGGTGCACACGGCCAATAGTGAATATGTTACAACTCATTTCTGACGTCGACTCAACCCCCTACCACCGCTGGGTTTGCATTGTCTCTTTACCTGTTCTTAGCTGGTCTACATGGCGGATTACAATGCCGCTTTCAAAACTATCTACCCCTAAAAAGCGGAAATTTCATGAAGAATGGGAGCAAGAGTTTATGTTTTTGCCATATTCAGAACAAAAAAAAAAAGGGGCCTAGTTGCTCAAAAGTGTCACTTGCAACATTACGGCGCAACATAAAACGCCATTACAATTTGTCAAGTATGAGAAATTACAAGGTGTTGTTACAGTTAGGCCTATTATTATTATTATTATTATTATTATTATTATTATTATTATTATTATTATTATTATTATTATTATTATTTACTTACTTACAAATGGCTTTTAAGGAACCCGAAGGTTCATCGCCGCCATCACATAAGCCCGCCATCGGTCCCTATCCTGTGCAAGATTAATCCAGTCTCTATCATCATATCCCACCTCCCTCAAATCCATTTTAATATTATCCTCCCATCTACGTCTCGGCCTCCCCAAACGTCTTTTTCCCTCCGGTCTCCCAACTAACACTCTATATGCATTTCTGGATTCGCCCATACGCGCTACATGCCCTGCCCATCTCAAACGTCTGGATTTAATGTTCCTAATTATGTCAGGTGAAGAATACAATGCGTGCAGTTCTGCGTTGTGTAACTTTCTCCATTCTCCTGTAACTTCATCCCGCTTAGCCCCAAATATTTTCCTATGCACCTTATTCTCAAACACCCTTAACTTATGTTCCTCTCTTAGAGTGAGAGTCCAAGTTTCACAACCATACAGAACAACCGGTAATATAACTGTTTTATAAATTCTAACTTTCAGATTTTTTGACAGCAGACTAGATGATAAAAGCTTCTCAACCGAATAATAACACGCATTTCCCATATTTATTCTGCGTTTAATTTCCTCCCGAGTGTCATTTATATTTGTTACTGTTGCTCCAAGATATTTGAATTTTTCCACCCCTTCGAAGGATAAATCTCCAATTTTTATATTTCCATTTCGTACAATATTCTGGTCACGAGACATAATCATATACTTTGTCTTTTCGGGATTTACTTCCAAACCGATCGCTTTACTTGCTTCCAGTAAATTTCCCGTGTTTTCCCTAATCGTTTGTGGATTTTCTCCTAACATATTCACGTCATCCGCATAGACAAGAAGCTGATGTAACCCGTTCAATTCCAAACCCTGCCTGTTATCCTGAACTTTCCTAATGACATATTCTAAAGCGAAGTTAAAAAGTAAAGGTGATAGTGCATCTCCCTGCTTTAGCCCGCAGTGAATTGGAAAAGCATCAGATAGAAACTGACCTATACGGACTCTGCTGTATGTTTCACTGAGACACATTTTTATTAATCGAACTAGTTTCTTGGGAATACCAAATTCAATAAGAATATCATATAATACTTCCCTCTTAACCGAGTCATATGCCTTTTTGAAATCTATGAATAACTGATGTACTGTACTCTTATACTCCCATTTTTCTCCATTATCTGTCGAATACAAAAAATCTGATCAATAGTCGATCTATTACGCCTAAAACCGCATTGATGATCCCCTATAATTTCATCTACGTACGGAGCTAATCTTCTCAAAAGAATATTGGACAAAATTTTGTACGACGTCAACAAAAGTGATATTCCTCGAAAGTTACCACAGTTGGTTTTGTCCCCCTTCTTAAAAATAGGTACAATTATGGACTCCTTCCATTGTTCTGGTACAATTTCCCTTTCCCAAATAGCAAGTACAAGTTTATAAATTTCGCTATATAATGCACTTCCACCCTCTTGTATTAATTCTGCTGGAATTTGATCGATACCTGGAGACTTGTACCTTTTCAGATTTTCTATCGCAATTTCGACTTCTGAAAGCGTGGGTTCGGGTATAAATGGCTCAGCAGTTTGTATTTCAATTTCGTCCCGATCATTTCTATGTGGCCTATGTACATTTAGTAGTTGCGCAAAATGATTTTTCCATCTGTTTAGGACTGATGGAGAGTCTGCAAGCAAGTCACCATTCTCATCCTTGATCACGTTTACCCTTGGCTGATATCCGTTCTTAAATTCCTTTATACCCTTATATAAATCTCGAATGTTTTTATTCTTACTATTTGTTTCTATCTCATTCAGTTTTTCCTTCAAGTAACCTCTCTTTTTATTCCTAAGTGTACGACTTGCTTTCCGTCTTTCATTGAAATAATTATCTCTCTTCTCCTCAACTGGATCCTGTAAGAATTTCAATTTTGCCTGTTTCCTTCTTTCTACTGCAATGCAACAATCTTCATCAAACCACGGTTTCTTTTTCTTAGTTTCATAATAACCTATGCTCTGCTCAGCTGCAATTTTGATACTATCTCTGATATTTTCCCACACTCTGTTAACATCTAATTCTTTCTCAACTTCGTCGGAACTTTCTAAAGTGGCAAATCTATTCGAAATTTCGACCTGATAATTTTGCTTAGTTTCCTCTTTCTTTAATTTCAAAATATTGAATTTAGTAATATTAACTTGTTGCTCTACTCGCTTGGCTACTGAGAGTCTTTATCTTAATTCTCCAATTACCAAATAATGGTCAATTACAGTCTGCACCCCTGAAAGTTCGAATGTCTACTATACTAGTATGTCTCCGTTTATCTATCAAGATGTGATCTATTTGGTTGTGTGTCAATCCATCTGGAGAAGTCCAAGTATATTTATGTATATCCTTATAGGGGAATGTTGTACTTTTGACAATAAAATTTTTCGATGTGGCAAAGTTGACTAATCTAACTCCATTGTCACTACTAATTACGTGTAGGCTCTCTTTTCCAATAGTTGGTCTAAAAATATCCTCCTGTCCTACTTTAGCGTTGAAATCCCCCAATAAAATTTTCATGTGATATCTAGGTAACTGATCAAAAGTATGTTCCAATTCCTCATAGAAGCTATCCTTTATATGGTCGTCTTTCTCTTCTGTAGGGGCGTGAGCATTTATAACTATGATGTCGCACCATCTACCCTTAAGTACTAAATATGATAACCTGTCACTGATAAATTCGACCTTTTTTACTGCTGATTTTATTCTTTTATGAACAAAGAATCCTGTTCCTAATTGGTGATTATTGTTTCCTTCCCCATAATACAACAAGTAATCTCCTATTTGTGATATGCCATTCCCATCTAACCTAACCTCTTGTACTCCCACGAAGTCTATTCTATATCTAGCGAGTTCTTTAGCTACTAATGTTACCCCTCCTGTTCTCTTATTCCTTTGCTGTGGTCGTGCCAGAGAATCAGTCCTATTCCGAGGCTTATTGTAGGGATTCGTAACAGGCTGTTTTTTTACGGTGATGGGTTGTTAGCCCTTCGCCCAACCCCCAAGCTGGAGGACCACCCCTTATCGGCTGTCCACGACTGCTTATTCAATATATTCGCAGCTACCCTCCATATCTGGAGGCCGTCTCCTCTATCCGCAACCTGAGGACGCGCCATGCCGTGGTGATAGGGACCCACAATACATCATTATTATTATTATTATTATTATTATTATTATTATTATTATTCACGAGAAATTATTTCTCTTTTGTATGGGGAGGCCTATATTATCAGTTTTCTATGTGATTTTTTTTTAAAGCATTTAAACCAGTTAAATGTTAGGCCAGCAAAATATTGTCGAAATGTATGGTATAATTCAGGAATTCATAAACTAATTTATACTCTTGTTGGCGTACTTAAAATATGCAATTACACTAATTTTTCATGCTTAAATTCCCTTTCTAATACACCTTCTAATAAGATGAATAATTGTGTTGATGTCCTTGTAATTCTAAAGTTCAATTTTATGAGGAGAGATTTCCTGATTTAAGACTTTTGGAGTACGAAATTTTGTTTGTATGTTACAATTTCTCGATAGACGTAAAAAAAGACTAGAATTGTTCTTCAAAGATAAATTACTGATTTACAATATGGTATCATTAAAACTAGATGTAAGGAATTAACAGGTGCTCAAGTTTTCAATAATTTTTATAAAAGGAAATATCAAAAGCTTCGTTCCTTTGCCTATTCCATTGAAGCTATGTTCACTACAGCGTATGTTTGTGAGCAACAATGAAAACTTGTGAAATCCAGATGGAGATTCCGACTGACATGTATCTTTTTGACCAACTACGGCTGGCAATAACTGATATAACTCCCGATTTTCAGTCACCGATTCTGAGAGATTAAAATATAGTATTAATGTTTTGTCGTATATATGGTGCACATATAATAATATAAGATGAAAGCATATTAATATTATCGTAATCTGAGAAATACTAATAAAATAGGGCCTACATAAAACAAATTTATTTAAAGTCATTAGTTGAATTGATTTAGAGAATAGCTGTGAACAGTTTCCAGACGCTGGATAATTTGTAACATGTTGTACATACCAGAATAATTAATTGTGTATTAGGCTATATTTACGGAAAATAAAAAAATCCGCCACTGAGAGAGAACATTCCTTCTTATAGCTTTGTATCTCCTTCCTTCTTTAGCGATCCCACTCTGCTGCTTTACGGGTTGCGTTGTAGTGAATTGGAGATCTGCTTTGTTTTGGCTATCAATGCTGTACGTCAAAAAATACCAGGTGGACGAGACGAAACGTCAACGCTCAACCGATGGCCTGTGATCGTAATTTGCGGCAAGATAAACACTAATAAAAAAGCTTACCATATTGTTCTAAATGCTGGAAATGGTGACCCGCATTCAAGTATGCTTCACATCTCTTCAGCAGGATACTTTCTGTAGTTCATTTTGATTTATGTTCTGTGTTTCTTCTCGGATGTTTTCTTTCAGTTCTTTCAAGGTGTAAGGATTGTTTGCGTAACCTTTCATTTCAGTCTACTTTAAATAGAAGGCGGGATTTCCATGAAGTAGGATCAGTAGGGTCTACTACGAGTTACCATCATACGACATTTTTATTAGTAAAATATTCATGTCCTACGAAGATTTAGATTGTATGTATGTATGTATGTATGTATGTATGTATGTATGTATGTATGTATGTATGTATGTATGTATGTATGAGAGAAAGAGATAGTGAATGCGCGTAATTTTGCCAAAATATGAAATTTATTTTGGGAAAATATGAAAATATGAAACAAATATTTCATTGCTAAAATATTTTCGTTCCTAAACCTTCTGGAGCAGATTTAGGCCTAAATCATTATTTACAGAATATGCCTTTAGAGATCAATATATTTAGCAATACTGTACTGTATTTATTATGTTACCAAATAAAATAAATCTGCAACACTGAAAAGACTTTCACTGGATTCGAAAGAATGAGCAAAGGTGGAATAGAAACCACTTATTTTGTTTTGTGCTCCTCAAATTTATTGATGCTACTAGCGCTGCGATTCTGAATGGGAATTTGGAGATTTCACTTGCCGTTGGGAATTTTGGAATGTTGGTAGAATTGGTGGCTTGGATTTTTCAAGTGTTTCCTGGAAAACATATCTATTGTCTCGTCTGATTATCTGGAAAGCCCGATTTAGTGGTAGTTATAGAAATATTAACGGAGACAGAAAATTTATTTTTATTTATCATTCATTCATTCATTTATTCATTCTGGCAAAGTTAAGGCCACTAGGTCTTCTTTTCCACACTACCAGAAAAATCGTGCTAAATATGAAGAAACAAAATTACCAAACCGTTATGAAATATGAGGATTTTTTGGAATTGCATGTTATAGGCCTACATCGTGAATCGTGAAAGTTCTTGTTCCCCTACCGCTAGCAAGAATGATTTAGAATATGAAATTTTATATTTTGTCTGTCACTACTGATCACATATCAGAGAAAAATGAGCATGGACTTTAACTTGGGAATTAATTACTTCATACGAGAACTTGTTAATTTGAGAGGGTATGTACAGTAGTGGCAAAAAAACCGTACCGACCCTTGTAGCTGATTTCAGAGCCTTGTTCACTCAGGCTGGTATTCATAGTCGACACTTTATATCACCACTTTGCAAAGTGACACTTTTGACGAAAGTGGCTCTTTCATATTAGTGGTTTCATAGACTATTGAAGAAGTGCACTTCACAAAGTGTCACTTTACGCCAGCAAAGTGTAGAGTTACAATTTGGTTGGTAATAGAAGTCCCACAATGCCTTTCAAAACAAGTGAACAAACAATAACAAATTAATGACGTATAACCTACAAATTACAATGCTTGTGATTTGAATTGGGAGCCTATTGATTGCGCGAGGAAGAAAATATATATTTAAAGTTGTTTTATTTCAGTTTCTAGTTTTTGTTGCCGATAGTTTAGATTATTTCAGTCTGTTCAGATATATAACATTTTATTAAATAGTTAGTGATACTGCTGGTGAAATTAGGTTAGATTTTGTACAGTACATAACTGATTCATTAATTTATATAGTTAGATTAGGTTCTGTACATATCTTTTTCATTGATTTATGTCGCTAAGTTAGATTTTGTATGTATCCGTTCCACTGATTTATACAGTTCGGTTAGATTTTGTAGCCTACATATCTTCTATTAGTCTATATAGTTAGGTTAAGTTGGACTGAGTAGGTTAAGTTTTGTGTGTATATATATATATATATATATATATATATATAATCATTAAATTTATATCGTTAGGTTAGGTTTTATAAGTATCTGCTTCATTGATATATCGTGTTATTTCCGTTATTTTCATTTTTGTCTTTTTCGTGAATAGTGAATAGAAGTAGAAAAAGAATGAGATAAACACATTACTACTGCAATTATTATTATTATTATTATTATTATTATTATTATTATTATTATTATTACTACTACTACTACTACTACTACTACTACTACTACTACTACTACTACTACTACTACTACTACTACTACTACTACTACTACTATTTTCGCTCTCTCGTTTCCATTATTGCCTGCTCTTCAGGAATATTTTGAATGCCAAATGTTTCTACAATGCAAAACAAAATAGGCCTAATAGTATGAGATCTCTTTTCATGGTGAGGTTATAACTGCACATTAACTAGATACAGTAGATGTATTGCTTACCGGCGTGAAAATATATATTACCGTTATCAAAACAGTAATGATTATATCAACATCAAGATAAATCTTATCTCAAAATACAGGTAGTCAACAAAAATCAAAATCATTTTAAACCCAATATAATTATGGAATCTGCTTAGAAGGCAGGCACGTGAGGTCTCTCAATGCTAATTTAAAATAATTATGCCTACATTAGATTGAAGTTAGTTTAACATTATTAAGTTAAAAAATTCGTTTCAGTAGTAAAAAATAGGTTATATAGGCATATCTACCTACATATCACTTCATCGAATTGAGGTTATAAATATACGAATGTTACTACAGAAATACCTGAACTATAATATTATATATATATATATATATATATATATATATATATATATATATATATATATATATTAATGTATGGTACATATCTGTAGCATAGAATTTTAATGCAGTCAATAACTGTATTATTGGAGGCACTGGCAAACGTCTATTATTCGTTTTTGTCAACCAGTCATCGAAAATATAAGCAATCTCAATAAGTTTTTTTATCAAATCGGAACCGTTTTTTTTAAATTCTATATCATTATAAAATTCCACGGGATTGTCTTTAGGCCCATCTCTAATTTTTACATTGTCCACTAATTGTGCCATCTCTTCCGCACGTTCTAATAATTCGACAACTTCCAAGACGTCCGCCATTTTTAAACAAAGTGCCACTTTCGGCTCAAAGTGTGGTCGGAACTACACTTTCATCCAAAGTGTTCTTTTGCACCAAAGTGTCGACTGTGCAACGGAAAAGTGATACTTCGCGTCTTCCAAAGGACACTTTAATCGAAAGTGTCGACTATGAATACCAGCCTCAGAGCACGATAGACTGGTAACCAAGACTTTCGTTGTTCGAATCCTGCCTGGGAAGGAATCTTTTCCTTATTAAAATTTATTCCCAATACTTTTCGATTGCAGCGATATTTTATTGCTTAATTAACTTTTTATTCCCAGAACATGAATTTTACCAGCAATCGAAAAGTATTGGGAAGAATAAGGAACAAAAAAAAAGTTTCCTTCCCACGCAGGATTCGAACCACGAAAGTCTTGGTTACCAGTCTATCGTGCTCTGAGTGAACAAGGCTCTGAAAACAGCTACAAGGGTCGGTCCGGGGTTTTTTTTTTTTTTTTTTTTGCCTCTACTGTACACCTTTCGCTAATATAAATTTAGTGAAATTCAAAATTTAATTTCTACATATCCCAGATTAATTTTGTCCTCGAATTTGCTCAAGCCATTAGACAATACTTGAAGATCAATAAACAATTTTTAGAATCCAGAAAACGTTTATTTTTAAGGCTAATTATATTCAAAATGTTGGGGGTGCAATTTGTGCAGGGAAAATTGGTCCCTTTAATACCTTTTGAATGTTCTTTAATGCTTTCTTCTCTATTTTATTCGTGATAAGTGTGTTAACAAATCCTGCCCTTATTAGTTGAACATCTAAGTAAATATTTTTGTGATTTTTTGCCATAAATTATTGTAAAATTTATTTTTATGTAAAGAATTGTTGATGAAAAAGACTTCAAATGATGAAGCAGTGTTAAAGGCAGGGTTTGTTAACATACACTCATTATGAATAAAATAGAGACGAAAGCATTAGAAATATTGAAAACTGTAAAAGAGATATCTTTTCCGTTTATAAATTGCATCCCAACATTAAAAATAAACGTCGTTTGGATTATGAAAGTTATTTATTAATTTATAAGTACTGTCTGATCACTATGCCAAATCCGAGCACAAAATTAATTCGGGATAGGTAGAAATTAA
This sequence comes from Periplaneta americana, assembly GCF_040183065.1. Lineage (NCBI taxonomy): Eukaryota > Metazoa > Arthropoda > Insecta > Blattodea > Blattidae > Periplaneta > Periplaneta americana. The sequence continues at coordinate 149,306,074 of NC_091119.1, read as the reverse complement.
ATTTTGAATTTCACTAAATTTATAGTAGCGAAAGGTGACATACCGTCTTTACAGTCTTTATATGCGTACATTCAGCCTATTCTTATCTTCTCTCATAGTATTTATGATAGAAGTGGGTGGGTAGGACATAGCCTACGTGACTCAGTACTAACCATTCATAGTAACGAGAGTCCAGCACTTAAGTAAATGCATGGGAACTTCTTCGTGTGTGTGCGCGCGCGGCAAGGGAGGTGGAGATTTATCTGCCTCACAGAAGGACTGCTTGTTAGTCCCATGTCTTGCGCATGACCTGTATTATCTCAAGCAGTGGTACAGGGCAGTCCTGTACTTGTGAACGTGCTGTGGTAGTAGACATAAATTTTTACTACTGCTGTTGCCACATCAATATCATAACCACAACTTCTATCACTAATACCTTCTTCTTTTTCGGCTTTTCCCCTCGAGTTCTTAATTTTCAGCTTCGGCATATCTCGGTTATCCATCACCAGATATAACCTGAGTCCTGAGAAATTTGTTGTTTTATTTTTAAAGTTAAATATATTTCTACACTTAAAAATGTCACTGACATGAGGAAAAATGCTGAAAAAATTCTGCAGGTTACAGTTAGGGCACAAATGTAGGATATTATACTATACTTCGGGTCTCTCTACATACATCTTATGTCATAATCATGTATGAAATATGGTATAGTATACTGAGATTTTAGGTGCCTAAAATGGGCTCAATTAAACTATGAAATAGGCTCTAAAAATAATATCAAAATCACCTTCCCGCACACCTTACTCAGAATTAATAAATATTTTTTATACATACTATTATTTATTAGCTGAATATTAAGCGTCTTTTAAAAATCATGTCCTTTAGAAATTGCCTTAAGTAGTAGTGTATTACTAAAATGGAATGGAATTACGCGATGATGAAAAACTGAAGCATTACTTTATTTCCTGAATGTACATTAAGATTCCTTCATTTTAGCCATATATACTTTCAATAATTGCTTTCGTAACTTTTCCGAATTTTCGAGAGACAAATTACACGTTTTGTTTATCAGTACAATTTTGGAGGCAGAAAAAAAACATCTACTGATGTCGTAAGAGTAGGCTATACTTTAATTTTGGAATTGTTTGTACTGGAAAGTAACATTTTCCATTTTGTTACACTTCCCCGATAAAACAATCGCTGCTGCTTGGTAAGTTTTGAATTTTTTCGAAGAACATTTCTAGCTTCTCACGTCTTTTTCTCCAACTTGTTCGGGTGCTGAGCTAAGTTTCTCCCTATCATGAGCTAGAAGGCGAAGTTGCTCATAAATTGGTTTCTTTGCGCTTTCCAAAGAAGCAATCACAGCAACCAAGAGTATAAAATGTAACGTGATGTAAGCCAACTGTACAGACCGATTATTTAGTCCTGACAGCTCAGCGACGCGAAAGAGGGGAAGTAATAGGAGTAGTGGGAAGAGTTCCGGAGTAGAGATAAGGGCGAGCGGTCGGTAAAGGAATGCAGTACAGCTTAGTTGTACTGGAAACACAACGCTATACCGCATGCGTGACATACGGTCGCTCTGACTGCAGGCGACAGACTAACCTGAACATCCCTTGGCGTAACTTAATGGACTCGCCTGACCCAGGCGCAAATCACCGGCGACTGTCAGGACTAAATAATCGTACTGTAAATGGAGTCATCTTTAAGAAGAATATTCTTAGCACAGAAAATGAAAGTTGCCTCATCTTTCAAAGAGAAAATAATGCTGGGCACTTCATGAAGATAAAGCGAGTTGATTTTCGTCGTTACAGAGAAAGAAAACAGAACACAATAATAGTGTTATTAATATTTTACAATAAAATAAGCTAAAATGGATTCTAATGTGAAATTAGGCATTTTTAGGCTCTATAAAATTAGCACTGTTATAACAATTCTTAAAAGTGTTAGTACAACCCCTGATCGCATATAACAAATTGATCAGCCTAATGGACTTTTAAGGCAACCACTTTTATCAGTTTCACTATGCTGCCATCTAGCGACTGCAGACAAGTCACACTATAACCCTTATGAAATTGCATGGAGCAACTGTACTTACATCTAGCGGTCGTTACCAAAAAATGCCTTTTGGACGGGTGAAGGCTCTGGTAGTTGTTCTCTTTTTTATGTTGCCATTTCATAACATGGGAATGACCAATCTGATAGAGCCTACTGTATATAATCAGGAGTACAACTTAACATGTGTGTAACACTAACTCTTCGGGAACAAAATAGGTTTTTATCTATATAATCTGATGTCTACTAATCACGTATGACATTCACAGAACCAACTGGAAAAATCTTTGTTCACTCTCCAGGCGCAGTTTACAAGCCTTGCATTTCCCAGTTTCGAGGGTTAGTGAGTTGAGCCCCGGTCAGTACACGGATATGAAGCCTGGATCATGGGAAAGGAAGACTGGGATAGAATAAAAGTTATTTTATGTAGACAAATAAAGCGCTTTTAATCCGGGTTTACAAAAGCATCCTGGACATGTGGAAAGGGGCAAGGGAAGGGCAATTACGCGAGTAAATATAGTAAGTGCATGCTTGGAGAAGCCAACAGAAGCCTCTCCTCGTGGAGAGTCGGCACGTGTGTAGCCTGCAGCTCCGTCATGTCGCGAAGTCCCACAGCGCTCGTAAAGTGCGCGTTGGAATGCGTTCACTGGATCCTGTGGGTCCCGTAATTTGAAAGTACTGCTCTCCAGCCGGCTAGATAAGATGCGATGTCACGACGGAAACACGAGCTCTGTGTTTGGACCCTTGTTGTCTCTGCTTTCAACATGTTCTAGCGCATCCTTTCAAAGGGGAAGGGAAAGTATCTCTCGACAGTTGTCAAGACATAAACTGTTTTATACTGAAAATCGAAATGTTTTATATACCCTAGTCACAGTCTAATATATACAGTGACGAAGCTTGAGTTTTGAGGGTACTAGGAACAATAGACTGTGCAGATACTATTTCCCATTGTCTTTAATGAGGCGATAGTAGCAATCCTAGTGGTTAGCAACTACCTATTAATGCATATTTACTACGTATTGAGCTTCTAGACTGTACACTAGTCGTGTGAAAAATATAAGACAGTTATTACTATCGATATTTAGCTGTATTTGTAACAAATACTTCTTCATCGGGATTATTATTACATTCGCTAAACTGGTAAATTCTTTATAGGAGCGTTCGTTATAAAGTCATTCTTTTTACGTTAAAAGTAGGCCTATAGGGAAATGGCTTGGACCTATATAAAAATTTGCAGAACTGAACAGTTCGTTATTCTGGCGTTCGTTATAACGACATTTTACTGTATTGTGCCAAAAGAAAAGCGTACAATAAGTATTTTAATGGAGTAGATTGGTGGAGATGAAGGTTTCACGATATACGAGAGGATAATTTTCTGCCAGTACTTCGAAAGGTTGTACTACAATAACTACATTTTAGCTTTCATATTTCTAACTATTTTTATGAATTATGAAATAACAAAACCACCGGTTCATGAACGCATAAATCATATGGAGGCAACGGATTTTATTAATGCAGTTTTTTTCCCCTCGATATTTTAAAATTGAAAAGTTTTATTAATTTCTCGTTTTTTACATAATATTAAGCTCAGAAATTGAGCTGTATTTTTTTATCTTCAGAAATGATTTTATATGATACGATGTGATGTGATAAATGATATGATATGATATGATATGATATGATATGATATGATATGATATGATATGATATGATATGATATATGATATATGATATATGATATGATATGATATGATATGATGTGATGTGATGTGATATGATATGATATGATATGATATGATATGATATGATATGATATATGAAAATTTCGCGGGAAAAAGATGAATGTCACAGTTTTCTTAAGGTTGATGTCATTATCTAATTAAATGGATCACTGCGAAATTTAATGTTGTTCTTATGAAAAATGGTAAAAAGGAGAATTATTACCACGAATACAGTAATCCTTTCCTTTATTTTCTATAGAAACAGCACTACATCTTGCAGTTATAGACTCAATTAGATCATTATCTAATCCTTAACAGAAATGTGACATTCATCGTTTTTCCCGCGAACTCTTCATATGATATGATATATGGAATATATTTCACTCAACATATTTGCATTTCTGTATTCGGGCCAGCAGTCCCTTTCTTACTATTTACAAACATAATATATTGACATTATAGTGACCGAGCGCATGTTCTGTATTAGTCATTTCTTGTCCCTTCATTTTCACTTATTACGTATTTTGTAGAATTCATATCACATACTATCGTACTTTTTCTATATTATTCTAATTCTCAACTTACTTACTTACTTACAAATGGCTTTTAAGGAACCCGAAGGTTCATTGCCGCCCTCACATAAGCCCGCCATCGGTCCCTATCCTGTGCAAGATTAAGCCAGTCTCTATCATCATACCCCACCTCCCTCAAATCCATTTTAATATTATCCTCCCATCTACGTCTCGGCCTCCCTAAAGGTCTTTTTCCCTCCGGTCTCCCAACTAACACTCTATATGCATTTCTGGATTCGCCCATACGTGCTACATTCCCTGCCCATTTCAAACGTCTGGATTTCAAGTTCCTAATTATGTCAGGTGAAGAATACAATGCGTGCAGTTCTGTGTTGTGTAACTTTCTCCATTCTCCTGTAACTTCATCCCGCTTAGCCCCAAATATTTTCCTAAGCACCTTATTCTCAAACACACTTAACCTATGTTCCTCTCTCAGAGTGAGAGTCCAAGTTTCACAGCCATATAGAAGAACCGGTAATATAACTGTTTTATAAATTCTAACTTTCAGATTTTTGGACAGCAGACTGGATGATAAGAGCTTCTCAACCGAATAATAACAGGCATTTCCCATATTTATTCTGCGTTTAATTTCCTCCCGAGTGTCATTTATATTTGTTACTGTTGCTCCAAGATATTTGAATTTTTCCACCTCTTCGAAGGATAAATCTCCAATATTTATATTTCCATTTCGTACAATATTCCCGTCACGAGACATAATCATATACTTTGTCTTTTCGGGATTTACTTCCAAACCGATCGCTTTACTTGCTTCAAGTAAAATTTCCGTGTTTTCCCTAACCGTTTGTGTATTTTCTCCTAACATATTCACGTCATCTGCATAGACAAGAAGCTGATGTAGCCCGTTCAATTCCAAACCCTGCCTGTTATCCTGAACTTTCCTAATGGCATATTCTAAAGCGAAGTTAAAAAGTAAAGGTGATAGTGCATCTCCCTGCTTTAGCCCGCAGTGAATTGGAAAAGGATCAGATAGAAACTGACCTATACGGACTCTGCTGTATGTTTCACTGAGACACATTTTTATTAATCGAACTAGTTTCTTGGGAATACCAAATTCAATAAGAATATCATATAATACTTCCCTCTTAACCGAGTCATATGCCTTTTTGAAATCTATGAATAACTGATGTACTGTACCCTTATACTCCCATTTTTTCTACATTATCTGCCGAATACAAAAAATCTGATCAATAGTCGATCTATTACGCCGAAAACCGCACTGATGATCCCCAATAATTTCATATACGTACGGAGTTAATCTCCTCAAAAGAATATTGGACAAAATTTTGTACGACGTCAACAAAAGTGATATTCCTCGAAAGTTACCACAGTTGGTTTTGTCCCCCTTTTTAAAAATAGGTACAATTATGGACTCCTTCCATTGTTCTGGTACAATTTCCTTTTCCCAAATAGCAAGTACAAGTTTATAAATTTCGCAATACAATGCACTTCCACCCTCTTGTATTAATTCTGCTGGAATTTGATCGATACCTGGAGACTTATACTTTTTCAGATTTTCTATCGCAATTTCGACTTCTGAAAGCGTGGGTTCGGGTATAAATGGCTCAGCAGTTTGTATTTCAATATCGTCCCGATCATTTCTATTTGGCCTATGTACATTTAGTAGTTGCGCAAAATAGTTTTTCCATCTGTTTAGGATTGATGGAGAGTCTGCAAGCAAGTCACCATTCTCATCCTTGATCACGTTTACCCTTGGCTGATATCCGTTCTTAAATTCCTTTATACCCTTATATAAATCTCGAATGTTTTTATTCTTACTATTTGTTTCTACCTCATTCAGTTTTTCCTTCAACTAATTCTCAACTACTACTAACAACTATGATTACTATTAGATTAAGTTCTTACTTGTCTCCTCCATTTCACTTAAATTAACTGTAAATAGGTAACTTGTCCCGATTTGGAATCGAACCCGGGCCCACCTGGTTTCCTGGCCAGACGCGCTAACCGTTACTCCACAGGTGTGGACTGGGTGTCCTTACAATTCCTAGAAGTTTGTTGGTTGAATATAGTGTAGATTCATCCTGTATATCGATTATATGCATTTTTATTATAAGTTCGCATTTTAATGTCTATTTCGGATGTTTCAGTGTTTTTTTTTTTGTCTGCCTATTTTTAACGTTTTAAGTGAATACATGTCCGAACACTAATAATAAGTAGGGCTCTGATTTTTAGGTGCTAAAAATCGGAAAAATATTTATATTTTATGTGCTAAAATTCGGGAAAATTTGTGACAATAAAGGAAATATATTTAATTATGTTTCAGTTAATTTATGTGAATACAAACAATATGCAGTACTCGCCAGTATAAATTATGCTGTCTCGCCAACTGTTGAAAAATTACAGTACACAGTGAGATTCATCCTCAAGTTGTCTATCACAAATGACTGACTATTATCGCGGAACACTGCCTTGTACCGTGAAAAGGAGCGCGCCTTGGCCATTGAGAAACAGCATGCGCTTCCTAGAGACATGTTTATTATTGGAAACGAAAAAAATAGACAGCTGATATTTATGAAATTATAATTGCTTTCTGAATCAGCGTTATGATAACTTACAAGGCACTCCTAAATGACACATCAGTGTTTATGTGTGTTAGTTGCAGTACAATTTTTAGTGGTAACAGCTCATCGCTTGTGGTGAGAGAGCAGACTGCAATTCCATAGGTCCAGAAATAGGCAATTCTGAGAAACGGTTGCTAGCTGTCACGTATAAGCAACTACACTACAAGTTCGGGTTATTATTAATCTGACATGGGGCTTTTGTCGAAAATTATTTGATGAAAACTTAATTTCTATGTTAATATTAGAGGAGAAAAATTCGCTCCGGTGCCGGGGATCGAACCCACGTCCTTGGTTCTACGTACCAAGCGCTCCAACCATTGAGCTACGCCGAAGTTCAATCCACAGCACCGGATCGAATCAGTCTCTTCCAGTGGTTTTCCCTTTATGGCCTGACTGCAAGTTCGACATGTATGTTGACATTTTTTATATTAAGTCAACTGCCATTTTACAAGGAGCGCACTCAGTTGAGTGACTTGGTGTCCTGGATTCCACAGTAATATCCACTGTTGCTCGAAGAATCTACGTAAAGATTAATTTTTTGGTCCTACAGAATATGTCTGTTACGGGAACAATTAATATTAGAGGAGAAAAATTCGCTCCGGCGCCGGGAATCGAACCCGGGTCCTTGGTTCTACGTACCAAGCGCTCTAACCATTGAGCTACGCCGAAGTTTTTCTCCCCTAATATTTGTTACCGTAACAGACGTATTCTGTAGGACCAAAAATTAATCTTTACGTTGATTAATTTCTATGGGCCGTATTCATAGACATTCTTAGCGTGGGCTTTCGGTGGATGATCAGCGAACTAACGTTTTTCGTATTCATAAACCAGTGTCAGCGATATGATATGAATCCTGTTTAGCACGTTCGTAGCCCGGGCTAACGAAATGTCTATGAATAGCACCCAATGTGTTTTTATGTGAATGGACTATTTGAAAATATGAATTTACATTAAAAAAAATCAAAATATGTATTTGTATGTGAAATATAATTAAAAATATATGCTCAGGTGACCTTGTCTGAAACTTGAAATAGAATTACGAATTTCAATTACAGTGAAAATAAAATGAAGAGTCCACTGCAAGAATGATGGATGTCACTTTCTTGTCGAAAATGAACTACGACTGTCAATGCATAGCTTAAGACATATAGAATGTACATACAGAGTTATATGGCATTAACACTGATAGTCATTGTCCAGTAATGATCGGAAAGTCACAGTTAAGCTTTGAGCGCTAAGAATTTCAAACTTTCAATTGCTTCTCCTGCAAAATGTATTCCAAATGACATCCATCATTCTTGCAGTGGACTCTTCAAATATTTATTTAATAATCCTAGCTCTAGTAATAAGTCTCTACTGAGAATCCAACCAGAATTCGCTGGATTTGTTGCCAAAAATTCCAATTCTATGAAATGGAAAAAGAAACTTTTTATTCGAGCGAAATCTGACAACACTGTAATATTGTTGGGAAGTGTCGTTGCATATCGTAGGAAGCAAACCCGCGGCTGTGGCCCTCCCAACAGCTGCCAATCAGTAAGTAATCGTAAAGCGGTGTGGAGGGACACTTAAATTACTGAACCAGAGCGCACAGCTTGGGGTCGGGGAGGAGTGATCCACTCGGTACACGATCGCGCGGTGACGGAGGAGAATGCGCCGCATCATTGTTTGAGCTCTCCTCCGCGGGGGTTCGTAGCATGCACCAGACCACACACTTGTCCGGGTAATTGTTTTAACGCATTCAGCTCTTATCCAGCATCTCGGTGTCAGATGATTTCCTCACCTGTTGTCCTACTCCTCAGTTCGTTTTCAGTAGACTCGATTTTGTCGCATCCATATCCACTTGCCCTTTCCAAGTCACGGGAACCAATTTCAGACGGCGGCAGAATAAAAATGACAAGGAAATACGAAATTTTAAAAGATAGTCTTTACCACGGTCACTGTATCCAGTACAAATTTCACAAGAAGCGAAATCCATCCCTCAGCGGCGGATTTTCAGGGGAGGCAAGGGAGGCCATGCCTCCCCTAATATTTTACCAGAATACAATATGACAGTAATAATTCCAGCTGAATTAACATCACAAACAAGTTACAGCAAATGACGAACATTTTTCCTTTTATATTAATTTTACTATTCACTTACGACTAAGATGTAAATTACGTAAAGTCGACCACATCCAGTTGGTGATGCCCGCTCGCTATACTGTAGATAGAACAAATAATTCTACTGAAAAATAACAGATAGCGCTGCAACCTGTATAGTCGACATCTAGCAGCCTGCAGTGTCTATGCGAGAGCGGGAGAGAGGAGTCGGGTACATCACTCTACTCCCCGGTAACCATGACAACAGCAGTTCAACCAATAAGATAGCTGGTTAATGGAATGTTTAAAGTTGACTAGAACGCGCGAGGGGAGCCGAATTTGGAGACGTCCTACCCACCGCTGACAACTGTTTCGGCTGTATTGGGGAGCTCTCTCTCTTTCTCTCTTCTTGGTTTTAGAAATTCAAGTCACGTGTTGTTAGTTTTCTCTCCCTGCGTAAAAGTTTTCTTTTATGTTGTTAGATTTTTCTCTTGTTTGCGGGTGTTCCTGATATTTTTTCTTTTGTGTTACAAGATATATTTATTTAAAGAGTATTTTAAATATATCGAGAGTTTAGAAACAAATGCAGATTCGTCTCTAGCTTCTTCTAGTAGCAGTTGTTCAATATGTTGTGACCTATTTGATCGATTTGAGAAGAAAGAGGATCGTCGAGTTAATTTGCTGTAAAATTAGACTATGTAACAGTAATGAGCAAGCCCCGGATTCTTAGAGTTCGAATCAGTTTTGTTGCTATCTCGTTACTCTCGAAATATTGCTTTTCTTATTCGTTTTATGTAGCAAAGAGTAACATTCTTAAATTTAATATTACCTAGAAAGACCTAATTCGTAGGTTTGGATTTAAAATATCCTAAAGAGAGGCAATCTTTACCAAGCCGTTGTAATACATTAACAGTAGGCCTATGTTGTTCATTTTTATTTTTTTCCCGTAAAATCATATAAATTCCTAAACATAAGATGTAAAATCCTAAAACATAAATTGGAAAACCTAATTTTAGTTTCTTAAAACCTATAAATTCTGCGCTTGGTAATGAGGTACGTCAGAGGCCTTATATTTTTATATTCTCATCAGTCACGTCTTGGCCTCCTCAACTTTCAAACCCACCGTCCGCTACTGCCATCCCTTTGGTGAAAAGTTTTTTTTTTTTTTTTTAAACTAAGCTTCAACAGGATGTAAATGAGGATTTTGCAACCTAAGTTGTAACCTAATTCATTGCAGACGGCTGAAGGCAACTAGTCGTTTCCCAGGATGCCAGTACTTTACAAAATCATATCGAAACCTTCCTTTGAATAATTGTAGTCCCTACATAAGTGGACGCAATAAAGGAGAAGTTAAATACTGTGAATAAGATAGGGGAATAAGTAGTGAAGTGTTAATGAGAAGATGAATAGAATAAAACTATGAGAAGAAAAGCAATAAAGGTAGTGAGGCTAATAAGAGTTGGAAATAGTAAGTAAATAATATTTAGGATTGCATGTAATTGAGAGAGGACGAATATGGGAAGTGAGGAGGTAGAAAGTGAGTGCAAGTAGAGAGAGTGAATCGTAAAAGTTATCCAATAAAGTGAAAAAGTGATAAGTGAATTAAACAAGTAATAGCAAGGATGTATTATAAATATTAGAACACTGGAACAATAAATGAGACAAATAGTATAATACGATAATGTAGATGAGAACGTAGAAAAATTAGTGAATACTAGGCAGAGATAAAAAGGTTTTAAGATAAACAGAAAATTAGGGATAACAGTAATGAAAGATGACAATGATAGTAGTAGAGATGGATGAGTAGATGTAGACGAGAATGTTTGTATATAAGAGAAAGGTAGACAGTATTGCATAGTATTCGGAAATGGGATTGAAGGGGGATAAAGAAGGTAAAGAGTTGAAAATACTGTACAGTAGTGGCAAAAAAAACCGGACCGACCCTTGTAGCTGATTTCAGACCCTTGTTCACTCCAGAGCACGATAGACTGGTAACTAAGACTTTCGTGGTTCGAATCCTGCCTGGGAAGGAAACTTTTTCTTGTTCCTTAGTCAAATTTATTCCCAATACTTGTCGATTGCTGCTAAAATTCATGTTCTGGGAATAATAAGTTAATTAAGTAGTAAAATATCGCTGCAATCGAAAAATTTGGGAATAAATTTCAATAAGGAACAAAAAAAGTTTCCTTCGCAGGCAGGATTCGAACAACGAAAGTCTTAGTTACCAGTCTATCGTGCTCTGGAGTGAACAAGGCTCTGAAATCAGCTACAAGGGTCGTGCGGTTTTTTTTTTTTTTGCCACTACTGTACATGAGAAAGGATGGAGGAAGAAATAGACAGAAATAGGGTTTAACTTTAGGTAATAGGAAGATATGAGGAGATATAGATGATAGGAGAAATATATTACGATATGTGATTGAATATAATCGAGGGTAGTGGTGGACCGTATGCAGAAATATGAGGGAAACCGCCATCTGAAAGCCGTATGATGATAATAAATATGAATATGAATAAATGAGAAGTTAAGTACAAATAGATTAATTGTCAATACGAACTGGAAGCGAAAAAAAATCTTCTAAATGTATGGAATAGCTAATGCTTCTCGGGTTCTCAGCCAGGAAAGTTGGATAGTTGCTTCCAAGCTTCCGATGACTAGCTCTGTCATCTTCTTCAGGGATTCACTTCACAAGAATCGAAATCCACTCTGATGAGAAGTTTTTAATTAAGCTTCAATAGAATGTAAATGAAGAAGATTTTGCAACCAAAGTTGTATCCTAATTCATTCCGGGCGGCCGAAGGCAACTAGTCGTTTCCCAGGATGCCAGTACCTTACAAAATCATATCGAAACCTTCCTTTGGACAATCTTAGTTCCTACATAAGTGGGTTCAATAAAGGAGAAGTTGAGTACAAATAGGTTAGTTGTCAATACGAACTGGAAGCGAAAAAAATCTTCTAAATGTATGGAATAATTCTTGTCGGGTTCTCAGCCAGGTGCTTTGGATAGCTGCTTCCAAGCTTTCGATGACTAGCTCTGCCATCTTCTTCAAGGATTCACTTCACAAGAATCGAAATCCACTGCCTTTGACGAGAAGTTTTTAACTAAGCTTCAGTAGAATGTAAATGAAGCCAAGTTGTAGCCTAATTAATTCCAGATGGCCGAAGGCAACTAGTCGTTTCCCAGAATGCCGGAACCTTACAAAATCATGTCGAAACTTACCTTTGAACAATCGTAGACCATAAATAAATGGGCACAATAAAGAAGAAGTTAAGTACAAAAAAGTTAGCTGTCAGTACGAATTGGAAGCGAAAAAAAAAATCTTCTAAATGTATGGAATAATTCTTCTCGGGTTCTCAGCCAGATGCGTTGGATAGTTGCTTCCAAGCTTTCGATGACTAGATCTGCCATCTTCTTCAGGATTGAAATTAATCCCTGAAGATGTCAGAGCTAGGCATCGAAAGCTAGGAAGCAAGTAGGCCTATCTAACTCATCTGGCTGAGAACCCGAGAAGAATTATTCCATATCCAACGCCGGGGGTCTCAAGTTCTTCTAAATGTAGTTTAAAATCTGCATTTAAGTAGCCTCCAGCAGACTGTTAAAGCACGTGCTCGACGTGGCTTTCCACGATACTTATCCTTTTCTCACTACTAGATTTGTAGAGTGGAAGAAAACATATTACATTAATTCACATGATACGTAGATCAGATTGTTACGAGCAAGTTTCGTCAAATACTGGTATTCTATTGACAATTTTGTATGTTTGTTTGTTTGTTTGTTTTTTTTTTTCTAGAAATTAAATGTAACATGTAGCAACGCTGTGTAGTAGGTATAAATACCAGTTGGTACGTACTCCTTCACTTTACTGTCTCCCAGTCGGTTAGGTGTAATTCTATCTGGCGTAGGCTGGCTGCAACGTTGAAGACTTCCGACAGCCACTTAATAGAGTTGACTTATGTTAAGTGTTGGTTTCCAATGCTGATATGACTGAGGCTTCGCGCCTGGGGCTTGTCAGGTACTCTTTCGGGGAGATAGCATCTAGATATGTCAAGGTTAAGGAAGGATGGCCCACCTGTCGGGATCGGATTCACAAATATTACCTGCGCCACCTGTCGGACTGTAGGAATCCCAATAAGTCAATGTAAAACTAAGTGCACGAATCTATTCCAGGCCTCGACCCTCGAAAACAAGTTAGTTAGCCAGATAGTAATAATTATTTTATAGTTTCAGTCTACAACTTATCAATTAATACAGAAACAATTTTCTGTTATTTCACATTACAAGATTATAATTCCACTAATATTTTCGATTTTTTAAAAATCATCTTAAGGTGGAGAGACATAGATTGACAAACTGAGCATAGGTGAAATACAAGAAGAAACATATGTACAGTAGAGGCAAAAATAAAAAACCGGACCGACCCTTGTAGCTGATTTCAGAGCCTTGTTCACTCCAGAGCATGATAGACTGGTAACTAAGACTTTCGTGGTTCGAATCCTGCCTGGGAAGGAAACTTTTTTTTGTTCCTTATTCAGATTTATTCCCAGTATTTTTCGATTGCTGCTAAAATTCATGTTCTGGGAATAATAAGTTAATTAAGTAGTAAAATATCGCTGCAATCGAAAAGTATTGGGAATAAATTTCAATATGGAACAAAAAAAAAAGTTTCCTTCGCAGGCAGGATTCGAACCACGAAAGTCTTAGTTATCAGTCTATCGTGCTCTGGAGTGAACAAGGCTCTAAAATCAGCTACAAGGGTCGGTCCGGTTTTTTTTGCCACTACTGTACTTATGTTTCTTCTTGTATTTCACCTATGCTCAATTTGTCAATCTATGTCTCTCCACCTGAAGATGATTTTAAAAAATCGAAAATATTAGTGGAATTATCATCTTGTAATGTGAAATAACAGAAAATTGTTTCTGTATTAATTGATAAGTTGTAGACTGAAACTATAAAATAAGTATTCCTATATAAACTTCAACTTATCTGAAATTTTAATCTCAATATGACTTTCAAATTTAGTTAGCCAGAATTTAGGAGAATAAGTAAATATGATAAATAGTTTTCCAGAAATAAATATTTTAGTGTAATGTTGCAGATCTGAGTAGTCCAGGTAGGTTCAAACTTATTCCTCATTTCCTGGGGTATTGATTTTACAATACATTTCTTTTTTCTTTAGTCAACTATCCGAAGACAGGTCTGAACCTCACAAGTGATACCAACAAGGCACCACTTATGAGGCAAGTAGACCAGGAGATAATGGGATAGGGAAGCTAGTTCCCCCTGCAATACATTAATAAATTTAAACATAGCTCTAAAACTATTTAACATGTTGACTTAATTATTATTTTCTTTTAAACTTTATTTATTAGACTAGAGCTTGAACTTCTCATAAAATAATCTTACTTTCTATAAAATTAATAAGCGATTATTAATTATAAAATGCGCAACTTTTTTAACAATAAGTATAAGAATTTTAACTCTTTACACTTGAAACACTATCATATCAGATATTTTACTACAGGCCTGCAGTAACTGAAGTCCAACAATTTAAAGAAAAAATCATGTATCTATCGTGGTTGTTATTTCTGGAAAACTATTTATCATATTTACATTAAACAAACACCATCATAAACCTAAACAATTAGAGTACAAAATGTCATCAAATTTTTTAAATGACAAAATTGACCATATTGGTCATTGCAAAGTGTCGAGTCATACCTTAATTGAGCAACCCTGTTTATAAAATAACACACATATTTTCTTGTCCACTTTTACTCAGTTTTTCAGTCTTCCTGCTAAATATTGGAGTGCAAGACACCAAATCACATCATTGTCAACTGTTTAACATCAGATACCAACCAACCAATCATATTTTCATATCTTTTGATTATCGTATTAGCCTTTGGATCTGCGGATTCAAACCTGGTAGAGAGTGATAGATTTTTCTGGAAAGAAAATCAATAATGTGACTTCCTTCAGGAGGAGAGTAATGAGCTGTAGGTTCCACTTTGCTTAATTTGCAGCATGTGAAACATTCTAACATATTGGTCAAATGTGTTAACAAAAAGGCAATGGCGTTGTTTCAGTTGCCCATGTACTATTCGTAACATTTGAATTTAGATGTCTCTGGCAGCTGACCTATGTCACTGGCAGTAAATATAGGAATGAAGTGGAAATTCGCGTGATACTAATTATGTACAGGCCATGTTTTCATGGCTCTTTATGCTTGGTTTTTTTGGAGTTAGCTTACTAGAAAAATGTATCAAGAAGTGTCCTTCTAGGTGGTTTATTTGACTAGGAGAATAAGTACGAAACGAGCCATGAGCCTAATTCCTGAAGTAGATGATTTATTTTCCCTTTACATCCACATTCTTCTGTTTTAAACTTTAAAGTTTCTAGTCCCGCCTTCAGCAGTGCTGCTTTTCGTCCTCCTCATCTGTCTAGTCTGTCCACATATCGCTGGATACAAGGACGAATTTTTTGCTGTTCGCAAATTTAGTTGTACTTAATAAGTATGAATTATGAATGAGAATGGTACTGATCCCTCAAGTCAAATCCTTATGACTGTAATCACGCCCACACTTGTCATATCTTGACGTTTTGCACATGCGCAACCTGCCAGTCGCGTCCAAAATATTTCTTCCGGCAGCAAACGTATCATTTGAATAAAAGATCTTGATAAGAGGCACGGGAAGGAGTCGAACCGCAGTGGCTTGCACCAACAGGTGTACCGCTTCAATTAGACCTCGAACCACGTTTGTTTTATTGAGTGAAGATCGCTGTAGTCAGTAATTTGTTTGGTTGAAAATGGGTGGAGACAGACTAGTATAAAATGAGATTAGGGGCACCCCCGGCCCTCTGGAATGATCTGCTTAATAAATTACAGGACGTTGAAACAGTAGAAATCAAATCGCGTTATGTTTAGAGCCCGTGATTGGAGCTACAGAATAAAGTTAGCATTGTTAGTGTTGTAAAATTATTATCATTTGAAAGCTCCTTCGTGACTGTACGATTGCTGCATATAAAAGTGTTGTGTGGAGGCGTTGCAACATGGATAGCGACTTCCAAGTGTCTCTGCCCCTAATATAGAGACAGACAGAAAAGTTGGCTGCCTCACAGCCCCCCCCCCCTTTTCCATGTCTAAAGACAGACCACACACATACAAAAGGTCAACTCTTTTTTTGTTGTTTTTAATATTATTCAAATGTTATTGTTTCTATTTACACAGCGGCTATTAGGTCCTTTAGGTGCATTTATTTAAAAAGAACGAGATGATAATGCAAACGCCCTATAATACATTAAGGCGGATTTTACTTTGTTTGACATCTGAATTATGTTACTGTTAATTTTGGTATCGTTTGGTGATGGTGTTTTGTATCTCTTTACACTTGCATTTCATTTAAGAAAGAAATCTTTGGTATTCAGATCGATAAATACATTAGCATAGCCGGCCTGTAAGTGGAATTTAAGTACTACCGCCTGCAAGAAACAAATTGAAAGAGGCTTATAACAGAAACGTGTATGTATATAGGACCATCGAAATAACAACTCAGCCATTTTACAACTTTGTCCCTAAGTATAAGACTTTCAGATATTGTAGTCAGCTCAGTAATGCTGTACTAGAAGAACGAATTCAATTGTAATTCTTGTTCTTCTTCGGGAATTTTCCTTGCGTATATCTCCCTTGTTCAGAGAATATACATACGTATAATTAGTCCTAGCGGGTGTTCTGTAGGGATTTGATTTGGCGGGAATGATGGGAATGGGAAAATGCAAATGTTTAATCCGTTTCAGCGGGATTGGGAAAAGAGTGAATGATTTCCCGGTATTAAAACAAGAAAGAAATAACAGGAGTTAGGTTAGTAAGGTGACGTCACAGCGTAACTAACCTCTAAAAGTCTCCATTCTACTTAACTTCATAGCAGGTAAAAAAACACACACACACACACACACACACACACACACACACACACACACACACACACACACACACACACACAAAGGAAATTAAGTTAGTTCTGAAAACGTAATATTCTAGAGTAATAATATTCATTTTGAAATGATCAGAGGCTATATTGTATGAATATTCAAACATACATTTAGCCTAGGTATAAGCCGAGATCACATATAGATTGCTCATTCCTAAGTTAAAATCGGTTGCACTTTGAAGAGAACAACCGCCAGGATAGCACCCGTCCGCCGTAAACGAACACGAGATGGCAGTACAGTCGCTAATGCAGTTCAAATGGGAGTTATGACGTGACTCCTTGTGTAACTACTAGACGGGAGCATAGTAAACCTGACAAAATTTGTTACTGTCAAAACATATAACGCCGAGCAGTCTGGGTATATATGACGTAGGATATAAGGATAAATATTTTCATTGACTATATTTGACATACCGGTATGTTAGTAAGGCTTTCTTAATTGCATCTTTTTAATAACAATGAAACATCACAAAGGGATACAATTAGATCATTCACTACTTTATAGTGTTGCCTAAAAGGAACACTCCAGTTTTTCTTTTTTCTGTCTAATAGTCATATCGTTCATTTGATACATTTGCATAATGATTGTCGATTTTATATGGTACTGAGGTCATTAAAATTGTTTAAAATATCTTTTTAAGTGTCATTGTAATAATTTTTTTCCTAGAAGAAAGGAGCAAAATGCTTCTACTTCAGTCAAACGAAACCCCTCAGCTTCATTGAATGCCATAAATAGATTGTTTTACATGGATCGCCTCATTCTTTACCATAGGTGTCAATTGACTCCAATAACCGTATTTTGAGCAAGCGATCTTAGGCTAGTTATGTTGGCCACTCAGAACTACTTCACTGCAGGTTGTGATATGGATGGAAAGAACCACACACAACTTAGAAAATATTCATCTAGTTTTTTTCATAAAGTAAATATATTTTGTTTCATACTATATCGAATTTTACTTCTTTCCGTACTCCAAACCAGTACGGAAAATTGAACTTTTACGTTATACGTAGTTACTTTCCGGACTCCAGGTCTACCAACATACGTATACACAATGATAAACCTAGAAGACTTAATTATTAGCCTTTTCCTTGTTTTGTGGCATTATTTCCTGTTTCTATATTCATTTTACATTATGTGCATATGATATAATTTTTATTTTGCGCATTGTCATAAATCAAACGACGTCCCTCAAAATAATTAATAAATTCTAACTTTGGTATACTTTTTTGGATGGGTCTGTGTTATTGGATGTTATTCCTATAACCACAACTATGACTTCAACATTTAATATTTAAATTAATAAAGTAACATAGCACAAAACATATACTTCAAATCATTTTTATGAAAACACAGACATAGAAAAGTTTCAGTTCAGAGACATAGGGCCTACTACCCATAATATCAAGCAAATATTCATTATTGATCGGAGTGCCCTATATGTGCATTTGTACAAGCTTAAATGTTCCTAATTGAAGTCAATAAATTAAAGATACGTGTGGTATTTCTGTCAGTTCGCATTAACTTCCTTAACTAAACTAAATTAATATAAATTAATTATTTCCAGCTCGATTCAACGTTATTGGCCCCTGTCCTTGGTTGTTTGGCTAGTGAGCGAGCTGTGTGTTGCGTCATGAGAAAGAAATTTAACCACAAATGTGCACGGGAGGAAAAGAGGGAAGAGGAAGAATGAAAATAATATCTATGCTCGTAGCTGAGGGACACTCATGGCAAGAAAATATAAATTATCATAACATTGTTTAGTCACCAGACGTAGTGGTTAGTAACGGGACGTGTGGAAGAATAATGTGTTTTTAAGGCGGAGTGTACCGTTGTACATAAATATTTATTTCAACTTCGTTGCACTGTTTATTAAATATCTTGTATAATTTTCATTGTTACAATTACATTTACTGCATTTGATACTTCTTTCGAAGTCTCACATCCCTCTCTTAAACTTGCCGCCATGATTATTAGCAACAATTCTCTTCTGCTCGTCAACTGTTCAGTGACCGGAACTGTAGGCCCTGTAATGAGCGTATTGTCTGCCTACGTTCGGTGCATCTCCAACATAAAACAATTAACAAATATTAAATATTTTTATATAGTATGAAACAGAATATTGTACGAACTCCTTAAGAAAGCGTTTTAACGTACACGTCACGATATTCCGGACGAGCCATCCATCTCACTCCTACCGTAAAGACTCGCTTTCTTAAGGAGTTACGTAAATAACTATATTGTAACATTATTGAAAATGTCTCTGTTATAATAGTTGTGTTTAAATTTGTCTCAAAATATATCTCCAAAGATATTCTAAAATAACTTTTCCCCTTTAACTTTAAAGCTTTAGTAACAATGCTAATGAAGAAACAAGTTCTTGTCGCTTTGGTTAGGCTTATTATACACCGTTCAGTTCGACAAGAGCATTAGATGTATTGTGTGCAAGAGATCCTTGTAACAAACATTCCATTGCTCATAAATAGGGCCGTGACATCGGTATATTTGTATTAGTCTGAGGTCGATTGAAGGTGAACACACGACGCCGGACGTGTTTCAAGTACAGGCAACGGAAGCGAATCTGACACACGCCTAAGCAAGCACTTTCCGTGTTTTGTATACGATTATTGCGTATTATTAAATCAAGACAATACAATCATTGTATGTAAGGGTGAAAAAGATTCATACGATGTTTGACGAAAACGATGCAGTTTCTATAAGTAATGCCCAAACTCTTCTTGGTGACCCAATATTAAAAAAAAAAAAAAAAACAGTGTGGATATACTTAATCTAATTTTGGATTTATCCCCTCTACAACCGAATGTCTCGAAAAGACTGGTGTGAAATTGGTGTAGCAAATTTCGATAGTAAATAATCTCATCTCAAAGTGAATGATCTGCAAGATATATAGGCCTAAGAAAAAAGATATGTGCGAAAATGAACACAGTAATACAAAAAAGCCGCGGTTTTAATTAATTATGCAAAATTGCAAGAGTTTTGTCAGATGACAAGTTCGATTGTTATCAACTCGATGTAGAAATGGATGATGTGAAATATTTTACAATGTTTTATGTTTTGAAACTTTGAAAATGAAGTTGTTGTTTATTGCAGCAGGAACCGAAACCAGTCAAACAACATGCAAGAAAAGTAAGGTACGGAATAGATATGATAAATAAATTAATGTAACAGTTAAATATAGGGAAAGCAAAATTGTACGCCATACATGTTTTCGGCATTCTAAAACTTTAATGCAAAACACTAAATATAAAAAAAAATAAAAATAAATAAATAAAAATCTTTTCAGACTTAAGTTTTACTACATTTGTGACAATTTAAGTAGCCTATGATTTCCAACAATTATTCTCAACTTCACCAGCATTTTAAACCTTTACGATATTAATCCTTACATATAGTGATTGTATTATCTTGATTTTATAATACACAATAATCATATGCAAAACACGGAACATGCTTGCTAAGACGTGTGTCAAGTTCGCTTCCGCTGCCTGTACTTGAAACACATTCTGTCCGGCGCAGCGTCGTGTGTTCACCTTCAGTCGAACTCAAACTAATACAAATATACCGATGTCACGGCCCAACTTATAAACTGCGAAAATCTCTTAGGGAAAAACCGACGCAGATGAATTCCCAGTGCCCAACCCTAATGTTCGGTTGAAAACTGGATTTGCTTTCATCGGATGTGAATCATTAATGATATCAGCAAGCGAATAGTCAAGTTTCAGTGTCATGGAACAGCTCTAGTTGTCAGACATGTAATGTAAATAGACATAGGATCTGCTGTGCTTGTCTTCTTGTCAAGGTAGTCTCACACCTCTTGAATAATTCCTGAGACACGCGCCGCAGCTTCTCACGTGTAGTCTCTATTTCTTTCTAGAATTCCGTTTTAGAGATCCTGCTGTGTGCGAAATTTTGTTTCATAGACCTTGTCGGAAAAAATCACACGGGTTAGAACCCGAGGATATCTGTGGCCATAAATCACGCTTTATTATTCGGCCATGAAACACACTCATGGAATAACCGATTGTATTTGCTGTCGAATTGTCTTGTGAAATATACCCAATGATTTTCTTTTATGTCATTTAATTATAAAATGGCCTAAAGCCCTAAAATACAGTATACGTATGTTGTTCTGTTGTGTAATGAAATCATTTTATCCTTAAACCTGCAACAAGATCAGTAAGTCCGAGCCGGTATGGCATAGTTGCGCCCCGCGGTCAATTAGGAGGCCTAGGCATGGCAGAGTTGCGCCCCGAAGAAATCAGGTAGCAGAATGGATATGGCATAGTTGCGCCCCGATGAGCATAGTACACACGAAAGTGATTGTCATAAAATAAATAAATTACTTAAAAATATTCTAGTGGTAGCTGCACTGAAATCAGGTAGCATATGATCAATTTTGCTGTTTAAAATAACACTTTTTATCGATCACACACAATAAATGAACTGCATTTTTGTTTGTACACCACCGATATCTTAACCCTACGGTACAGGGTTTCGAAAATCGAAACTTAGAACCATTGTGAATTATTAACTCTTTACCCTTTTCACTAAACTTAACATTCATTTTAAATTATCCTCACTATACGCCACAGACGGTATGAAAATCACTAATAAAATGTCAAGATTGCTAAGGCCCCATATCCCAACGACTCACTCATTTGAATATGTCAGCTAATAAAGTACTGCCAACTTCATGGTATTCATTTTAACGGTAGGCTATCGATATCACTGCATAAACAGTAGAAAAACAGTTAATAAAGTACTGCCAACTTCATGGTGTTCATTTTAACGGTATCGATAATGAATATTAAATCGAATAAGAAATCAATAAGATTGGTTGATTACGAGCCTCGAGTTCCCGTAATGTCTTTCTCTCTGCCTATTGAATCGGGGCGCAACTATGCCATGCCCCTTTTCTCTACCTGATGGGAACGGGGCGCAACTATGCCCACAAAACAGGGACCCTTTTTTATCTGCTGCATCTTACTTGACTGTGGGGCGCAACCATGCCCTGCCCGTCCGAGCAAGGTGGCATATGCTAATGAAGACGTTTCTTTCTTTAATTTTAATTATACTAGCGTACTTTTATATTTTCACCATGTTTCATTCAACTTATTTCTTGATTTTCTTCACTATTTACTTTGTAAGCAACTTTAATAATTTTCTTCTTAAATGCTAGAGACCGAATGATTGGAATCGACTCCGAGCTTTTCATGGTTCTCACGAACCACAGTGCATAGTTTGACTTATATGATATCATATCAAGCATTTGGAACGAGCCCAGAAATTCTGACCCTTGTGTTCGGAAGTGGGTTTTAAAAGACACATAAGAAATGATCTTTAAAAAATGAAAATGATATATTCTTGTCGGCATGGGGGCTTTTTGCTGGCTCTAACACCGGCCATAACCTCTGCGACACGCTCGCTGCCTGCCCCTGCAGATAACAGGTTTAGGACGCGTCTAAATGTGCGTTCCACTTGTTTTATGACCAAACTTGGCAATTTCATGAAACCTTATATCGTTATAATATAATAAAACTACGAGGTTTATCACTACATGAAAACGAACGTTGACATTCAGTGGATAAACAGGTCTGCATCACATTTGGGTGGCCCTTGATAGGAGACTGATTTTCATGAGACACTCTTACTATACGAATTGTTAACACTGTTTTAACCTGAAAGGGGCTGGGGAGAAATTGTCATGATTTGCCCTTCATTTTAGCGAGAGTTTATTTCTAAAATGAATTCTTTGCTGCTTTTTGCCGAATATTAACAATTTTGCTTTCATAATTTTAAGTTAGCTCAGCCGGAATACCAGGTGATCGAAAGGTTGTGCTCATAGAATGATCGAAATATAATATTTGAATAGGAACTATAGTCTCCAAGATAATCCTCAGTCAGAATAAGCTCGTAATTTTAAGACTTACATTGCGGTTACACTGCGGATGTAACCATACTTTGCACCTTACTTTCTGCCACCATGTTTTGAACGAGAGATTTGCAACTTCTTGCAACAAGGTGTTTCAGAAATGTTAAAATATGTGCCACCTATCGTGCTTAGTGGAGGAATCAGATATTAAGAATAAAGCTCTCCTCCGGTGATCTCCGGTACTACCGTAGGTCGCAGAGAGAGCATACGGAGGGATTCGGAACTCGGAGCAAGCGACAATCGAAAGACGGAATTCTCAGGAACGACCGGCAGGTCGACCGAAAGACAAGACACGGTAGTTTTTTTTACTTGGTTATTTAACTATGCTGTATCAACTACGAGGTTATTCAGCGTCGATGGATTTGGTGATAGCGAGATGAGGCCGAAGATTCGCCGTAGATTGCATAACATTTGCCTTACGGTTGTGGAAAACCTCGGGAAAAACCCAACCAGGTAATCAGCCCAAACGAGAATCGAACC
Source organism: Periplaneta americana (assembly GCF_040183065.1). NCBI lineage: Eukaryota > Metazoa > Arthropoda > Insecta > Blattodea > Blattidae > Periplaneta > Periplaneta americana. The sequence goes on along the minus strand of NC_091119.1, from coordinate 149,282,653 downwards.
CGCGCCCGAGAGCGAGAGGGGGATATCTGACACATGGAAATTCTTTCATTCAGTGTAAAGTAGTAGAAGTTTGTCAAGGGGGTTATTATTAGAATTGTTTACAATTTACATTATCGGTATTTTAAATTTTGTGTGTAATAATAATAATAATAATAATAATATTATTATTATTATTATTATTATTATTATTATTATTATTACTACTACTACTACTACTACTACTACTGCTACTACTACTAGTAGTACTGTTAATATTATGATGATGATGATTATTATTATTATTATTATTATTACTTACTTTCAAATGGCTCTTAGAGGACCCAGAGGTTCATTGCCGCCCTCACATAAGCCACCAGCGGTCCCGATCCTGAGCAAGATTAATCCAGTCTCTGTCATAATATCCCACATCCTTCAAATCCATTTTAATATTATCTTTCCATCTACGTCTCGGCCTCCCCAAAAGTCTTTTTCCCTCCGGTCTCCCAAACTAACACTCTGTATGCATTTCTGGGTTCCCCCATACGTGCTGCATGCCCTGCCCATCTGAAACGTCTGGATTTAATGTTCCTAATTATGTCGGACTTCATAATCCTGTAACTTCATCCCTTTTAGTCCTTAATTATTTTCCTATTCACCTTATTCTCAAACACACTTAATCTCGCTTCCTCTCTCAAAGTGAGAGTACAATTTACACAACCTTACAGAACAACCGGTAATGTAACTGTTTTATGAATTCTAACTTGCAGTTTTTTTTATAGTAGTCTGGACGACAATAGCTTCTCAACCGACTAATAACAGGCATTTCCCACATTTATTTTGTGATCAATTTCCTCCCGAGTATCATTTATATTTTTGTTACTGTTGCTCCAAGATATTTGCATTTTTCCACCTTTTCAAAGGGCATATTTCTAGTTTTTATATTTCCATTTCGTACTGTGTTCTGGTCACGAGACATAATCTTATACATAGTCTTTTCGGGATTTACTTCCAAATCTATCTCTTTACTTGCTTCAAGTAAAATTTTCGTGTTTTCCCTAATAGTTTATGGCTGAAATAGGTGTCCAAGAGATCCGCGCAATGATGAAACCCTATTCACAATATAAAATATATTTAATTTTGAAAACTTTTTTTTATCGAAACTATTTACTACCACTGTAAACTATAACTTCACTTACTCAATACGTTTCATTGACACAATACTTCAAATAAAACAAAAAAATACACCCTCATTATTCCGTAGAATTATACTTATAAATTATATTAAGCTAAAATTACTAGTCTAAAATCCTCTTACAAGTTATTTTAAACTAATTTACAATTCAAACCAGGTTAAATAAATACAAGTCACCTTAAGTAATATAACGCACCTTTTGTAACATTTACACTTTATGCATTGAAAGTGTCTTATGCAATTGCCCATTTCAAAGTAAGAAATTACTTTTAAGGGGTTAGGTACAGCCTTCAGCAGTAATATTTTTGGAAATACTGAACATTTTTCCTCCATTACTGTATCTTGTACAATAACGAAAATTGATACGTGTAAAACACTGTCCTTCTGCTATATGAAAAAAAATATCTTATGATTAAAAAAAGTATATTTGTTTTTTGTTTTTTTTTTTCCCCAAAATTCAAAATGGTGGCAGTTCACTGTGTAGTGATGATGCGTTTCCCTCATAACTAATAAACTTCCTAACTTTTTCATGTTCTCTCTCTTTTATTTTATTGTTGAAACTCATGTTTACAATATCATGCTCTTTCAACTACAGTAGAACCCCGATTATCCGTCACCCTATTAACCGATTGGCGGATTATCCGACTGTCTATTTCTGGCTCTTTATTTTTTTCAGAAATAAATAACTTATATGAAGTACTGTAGGTACTACATATTAGTAGGTACTACATATGTTTTTGCTAGATAGCGTCATTACAAGCCTTATCGCTATACAGCATTGTCTACTGTGCGAATTGCCGTTCTATAATATAACTTGTATAATTATAAAATGTCTTCCACGGGTGTTAACAGAAAACGTGTTGTGCTAAGTATCGAAAAAAAATTGAAGTAATTGAAGGGTCATCTCGCATCAGAATACGAGATTGGAGTTACAACTGCGCGATTTAAAAGAATAAAGTGTAAAAAAGTATGTAAATCTACAAAGTGAGACCTCCTTTATTCCTATCTTTCCTGAGACAGTCAATACAAAGGGCTTTCTTGTTCCCTAAAAACCCGTAGTTGACAACCGGACTTAAATTAGTGAACTTCTGATCCACTAAATAGCGAGTTAAATACAAGACTATGGAGGAAATTACAAAATCTTTCATTGTACGGATTATCCGATTTTTTCAATCAACCGTTCAATCCAGCCCCTTCATTACAACGGATAATAGAGGTTCTACTGTACATTCCTTAATAAATAATATATATATATATATATATATATATATATATATATATATATATATATATATATTTTAATTTTGTGTTAGAAGAAAGTACTGTTATTTGGCCATTTTTAAAAACGAATTTATTTTTTATCGGACATTCTATTAGGCCTAAAGGTAGAGAAGTGATCTTGCATCATGTTGTAGATATGACATGTATGAATACACACAAAAAATGTCATCACAGAATGTAGGATAGTTTTTGAGTTATGTGGGAAACGCTTCATCATTTACCAGCGAACTGAATTTTGGAAAAAAAAAAAAAAAAAAAAAATGTAGGTAAATAATTTTTTAATCGTAAAAATATTTTTCTTCATATAGCAGAAGGACAGTGTTTTACACATAGTAATTTTCATTATTGTACAAGATACAGTAATGGAGAAAAAAAAAGTTATATATTTCCAAAATTTTATTGCTGTAAGCTGTACCTAACCCCTTAAAATGGCCAAATATGTAACATATTAATGGTAATTGCTTGTGCTGGATGCTTAATATAAGTGTAATAGATCTAAAAAGCGAGTTCTTTGTCATTTTATAGAGAAAATTTAGTGACCTCTAACGAGCTGATCGACTGTATTTTGAAAAGTGTCGGTCGGATGTGATAGAAGCTTCAAATGTAAACGGTAGAATGAACTTAAGAGCTTAATCTTCTTCATGATTTAGTTGTATATGTTCCTGTGCCTTCTCATATCTGAATATGACCACCGTTTGCCTACATAAAGTCACCAGTCATCCCTAATTTCGACCCCGCCCAGAAACCTTCTGTTGCTAATTTATCACAGCGCGCCAGGCAGGGCTGGGAAGATTGGGACTCGTCCATGAATGAGTGATGACAAAAAACTGGAGAAATGACGATTTAGCGGGACGCTATAGGTGACGGGTGGCGAGCGTCCCATGCAGCGAACCCGCCCGCCCGCCGGGCCCGGGATTGCCTTGCCATTCGGTCCCCCTGCCCTGTTACGCACCACCGCTCCCCTATTGTTCACAATCTCGTTTGTCATAAACTGTCCAAAAGATATTATTCCATATTTCTAAATAAATCGAAACCTATTGTTCATTGTCTCGTTTGTCAGGAACGTTGAAAGGTCTCTGAGGAGAACAGGGTGTGACTCTTCTTGCTTAATCTCTAACAAACTGTCCCAAAAAATGCGAACACCAAATATCTTTATAGCGCCAGACACATTGCCTCTATTACGATTATTTTGAGATAGATATCATAAGTCTATAATACGAATATCACTTCATAATGATTATACCAGTGCTGCCACACGAGATTGAGTGACTGGGCGTTTTTCTTTCATTAACATTTTAATTCTTAGAAAAAGAAACCGAAACATAATTTAGACATTTTATAATAATTTCTCTTTTATTGATGTTACCGGTGACATTGAATAAAAATTCAAGAACTTGTCTCAAATTAACGAGTTTCTGCATTTTAAATGTTTAGCTCTTAGCCTACCAGCTATTCCCAAACTTTCTTCTGAGCACACTTTAAGATTCTTTCGCGGCACACTTGATTTATGTTGTAAAACCAAAACGAATTATTTTAGATTGGTCAACAATTTCTGTGTAGCAGTTTGTCTATTATATTCGACTGAGTAACTTCACAGACATAAAATTAACATTCTTCGTTAACGTTGCACTTTTGGGCGAATATACAGGGTGTTTCCGGGCTAATGTTATAAACTTTCAGGAATGGTGGGGAAGGGCACATGTATCAATTTGAGATAAGGAACCCTGGTCCGGATATGACAGAGTCGAAAGTTAGCAAAAATAGTTGTGTGGAAATGGAATTGTAATTTGGCACCACGTGCCCTCCTTCCCTTAACTTTTGGAACAGTCGTGGAAAGATGGTATGGGTCGGATGTCTCCTACGTGGGTACTTGTCCCGATACAATCTGTGAGCTTGTCTACTGTTCCCATTGGCTCATCCGTATTCGAAAATCATGTCTGCATATTCCGCTCTCGTGTACTCCTCCATTTCACTAGGACTGATCGACTGGACACTGCAACTTGTACACATACACTGATGTCTACAGACGTGCATATGAGGACCGACTATGTCCGTTACACATTACGCCATTTGCATTGCTTTATTGTGGTTTCCTGTCCCTACCCCTCAGACAGCGCACTGAATGGAATACTATAAGTAGACAACGTAAACAATGTCAGATGAATACAGTATGTGTAAGATGTACAGATAAATACACATAAATAAGGTGTACATAGAAATAAAATTATTTCATTTCCACACAACTATATTTGCTTGTAACTTTCGACTCGGTCATTTCCGGACCAGGCTTCCTTATCTCAAATTGATACATGTGCCCTTCCCCATCATCCCTGAAAGTTTGTAACACTAGCCCGGAAACACCCTGTATTACTGCATATTACTGTGGAATTCGGGCCACCAAGTCACTCTGTTTAGTGTGCTCCTTGTATAATGGCAGTTGATTTAATAGATATATGTCAACATGTATGTCGAACTTGGAGTCAGATCACAAAGAGAAAAACACTAGAGGAGAGGGATTCTATCCGGTGCTGTAGGTTGAACTTCGGCGTAGCTCAGTGGTTAGAGCACTTGGTACGTAGAACCAAGTACCCGGGTTCGATCCCCGGCGCCGGAGCGAGTTTTTCTACTCTAATAATCATTGTTACCATAACAGACATATTCTGTAGGGCCACAAATTAATCTTTACGAAGATGGAGATAAGACAAACTCATGCTGCAGTTCAGGTTATTGCAGTTTTGCCAGAAAACGTCTAAGGAAGCCCTATGCAGGTATGATATCGCTGCTTGGATACTAACCATTTCTCTTCTTCGTAATTAATAACAATCATACTCGTGTCATTCTTCAGAGTCCGAATAGCCCGCTATTAATCCAGAAAGTTTAATAAAATTCTCACTATAGATATGCATTGTTATTAGGCCTATTGAATTTAATAGCTATGCTTATAATAACTTAAACATATCACTAGTTAGTTTGCCTTATTCTATACATTTCCACTGTTTTAAAGGAAGTAATTGAGGTTATCGAGATGTCGACTGAGAAATCTCTATGTATGTTGCTGTAGAATGTTTTTCAGAACAAGTTTAGTGTTCTACGACAGAAGAAGTTACCTTGACCCACTGATGACAGAAACGAAGGCAATATAGTGACCAAGTAATCCTAGTGGCCAGTGTATTTTATATACACAAAGAAATTTACATGGAATTGCCAAGCATGTAGGCCTTTCGTTATTTATGTGCTGCAGAATATATGTCACGTACCTATATTTTACATATAAATGTAGGATCTAATGATGATGATAAAAATCCATGACGCTACAGCCCTTTGAAGGACCAAGACCGACCAGCCGGCTGCTGGCCTCACGTTCACATGCCGAAGTAGAGGTGGACGATCTTCCAACCAGAATGGAGGTATCGTGTGGTTAGCACGATGATCTCCCCAGCCGTTATAACTAGTTTCCGAAACCGGATTTTCGCTACCTATCGTAGCTCCCCAAGTGCATCACGATGCTGGGTGAGCACCGGTCCCATACACTGGTCGAAATTTAATGAGAAAATATCTTCCCCCAGGAAGACTCGAACCAACGCACATTCCGTAACGCGAGTCCTAGGTACATGCCTTAGATCACGACGCCACGGCGCGGGACAATGATGATAGTAGTAGTAGTAATAATAATAATAATAATAATAATAATAATAATAATAATAATAATAATAATAGCAATTAATAGCACTAGAAATAATGACTGTAAAGTAGCATCATCCGTTCTCTTTACACATATTTAATACACGTATTGAATTGTCCGTGGAGGAGCGTTCTGTCTTCGTATTCTAAAGATCGAAAGTGCGATCCTGAATGCAAACTCTTCAGAATTTATCTTAGTAGTCTATGTATATTCCGGGATAATTTAAATCAAACCCAAATAACCTTTTAATTAATAGCTTATTATTCACCTAATTATCATATCATAGTGTCAGCTTCGATTATCCGTTGTATTTGGGCGTCACTAAATAGGACAGAAAATAAATGCGAATAAAGATGATAGGTCTATGTGAGGCATACCGTAAATATTTTGAACATAATATACAGTTTTTTATGGGGTCTCCGGCCACAGTTTTGAAACCACTTCTTGAAAATATTTACAAAGGCTAATAATAGTCGATTTAACGCTTCTGTGTGATCTAACAAACACATTGAGGACCGATGGCTGACTCTTTGTGCGAAATTCACACGGTGTCGGGGGGGCATAACTCTTTCTGTAGCGACTCTAATCGCTTTATATACGGTCGGTAATGATGTGGGTGACTCGGTGGAAATGGGCCCGCACTCGTGCCTGCCTGACTTCTTGGCTCGATTATGTGTTTAAGACCCCCGCGTCAGTGTCGAACCTCTCCGTGCAATAGTGAGCTTTGGGCGTGGGATCTGTCACCTCGTCTTCTCGGTCAAAGAGGTGGTAGTTCCTGGTTTGAGGAGTCTATTAATCGTTGGTAAAATGATATCACAGTAATAATAGCTTAGTTTTGGAGTTTTGGGATGCATTTTCTCTACAACATCTCCATCTTACGTCTAAGAGGAAGCCACGATTTCATTGATGTGGAACTATCGTCTAAATTGCTGGCTAGCTGCATTGCTGGCTCATTGATTGGCTGATTGATTCCCCGACTGAATATCTGGTTGGTTGGATGACTGTCTAGCTTACTGACAGTCTAAGGGCCGATTTCTCTCTTAGTTGATATTTTATTAAAGTTAAGTCCTTTGTTAAACAAGTTCCATTTCACCACGTCAATTTAAGGGGTTAGGTAGGCCTACAGCTTACAGCGGTAAAAGTTTTGGAAATGTTCAACTTTTTTTTTTCTCCATTACTATATCTTGTACAATAATGAAAAATATTTTTTTCATAAAGCAGAAGGACAGTGTTTTACACATACTAATTTTCATTATTGTACAAGATACAGGAATGGAGGAAACAAATGTTGAATATTTCCAAAATTTTACTGCAGCAAGCTGTATCTAACCCCTTAAGGGAATATTAACTAAGCAAAACTTACTACTATAGTTGTATCAACAAAACACATTCTGGTATACTTGATACTTTTAAATATATGCTGAATATGTAATGTTGATTTTCAAGAGACCTGAACAAATGGAAATAATAATTAAAAAAAAAAAGCGAGAAGTTGTTCGTAAATTTTAACAGGCATAGATACCCTATAATCTTGCGTTATTATAACTAATTTATTCTAGTTTTGCAATAATTTATAACGTGGCGATGATTCATTGTTATAATTGTGTAATAATTTTATAACCTGAGATCATGATTCATTTTTGGAAATATTTTGCTAATTATATTCAATAAAATATGTTCGTTATTACATAAATCTAAAATAAAATACTTTCACACTCTGAACATTTCCCATTAATAATTTAATAAATTTTGCTGGAAAGCAGTGTAGTCTACATAATTATTGTTAGACCTAATACACTGAAAAATAGAACTGTTTTAGATTTGAGGTTTTAGGCTTTCACGGTGACTATATTCAGAATTAGGCCTTTGTATATCTCACCGTGTCCTGGAACTTGACATTTCCAATGTTTCGTCTACTTTGTTGGGCTCGTTACGCGAGGCTAATCCAGACGACTGAGCTAAAGCTAACTGTACAACGATTGGTGAAATAATACGCGACGGATAAAGAACAAAAATGCCAAAAATTATATATAATGTTGGAAATCCTCAGACGGCGAATAAATTCCTTAAATGAACGGTTGTGAATTTGAATGATTTCCCACTAGATCCACACGCAACGTCAGCCTTAGCTCCCACTGCATTACTATCAAAAGACATTCTCAGTGATGTGGAGAAAGTCACTGAAGATGTCCCAGAGGAAACAGCGGGAGACATCAGACAAGAAACGGTTAGGATTTTGAAAACTTCTAAACAATGAAAAACCAAAAGCTCAATCGTCTGGGTTAGCCTGGCGTAACGAGCCCAACAGAGTAGGCGACCTCTCTGGTCTTAGCTATCTGCCCTGATGATGGAACCTGTAGTATGTAGTTACGAAACGTTGGAAATGTCAACTTCCAGAACATGTGGGATACTTAAAAGCTTAATTCTGAACTATTGAAGAACTTGTATTCAATATTTACCAAGAATACAATATACCGGTGTTCAATAACATTGCAAACATAGCCTGCTCAGTGCTATCCGTCTCGAATTCCAGATTTACTTCTATTTGCTGTAAAATTCCCAGGGTTGATTCTATGTCCAGGCGGAAAGGTAATAGGACAAAATCTTTATCGTCCAGTTAGGAAAAGAAGCCATTTCGTTCCTGGATACGTTTTGGTTTCTTTCTCCTGGGACAGTCATCGTAATCCTCTCTTTCACCACCTATAATACATCGCATTGGAATTCTTTCTACTCGCCATTTTAGCTAGACATAAATTACTGACGGGTTAAAATCGGGTCCTTAATTTTAAGTGTCCATTAGCGCACGGTAAAATGCGAGATAAGCGAAGTGTTACTTTAATCAAGATTTAATGGATACTTAAATTTAAGTACGGTAGATGAAATCGACCCAGAGTTGCTTGCCGACTGACTGCCTGGATGGCTGGTTGACTCGCTTATTGGATATTTGGCTGACTGGTTTATATGTTGATTGGTAGGTTATTTATTGATTTGCTGACTCACTGGTTAGTAGTTTGACTGTCTTCTCTATTTTCAGACAGTTTGATTCAGAAAGTGACTGATTACTTGATTGAATGATTTTACAGACTCATTGTATATATATCAGCCTTACCTTGACTCTCGTTTAAAACATAACAGTAAACGATTTTTGCAGCATTCCCTTCCGTAAAAAATTACAATTGAAATATTAGCCCTCTTAACTCATAGCTCGCCGCGTCTGCAGCTCAGCGCTAGCGCACTAGTCTTCTACCTGGGCAGTCAGGCTTTCTTCCCCAGCCTGAGCGTAATGGAAATTATGGAGGGCAAAGCAGGCGTTGGAGATAGTTTTTCTCGGAGTACTACCGTTTCTCTTCTTTCCATTAACACTCCTCACCTTTTCATTTTTTTAAATCTACTATCAGGAATAGTTATAAATATACTGGGATAAAGTCTTCGAGGATAAGTACGGGTCTTCGATGCTGATATAGGATTTAAGGGCCTTGGGGCTTATCAGGTACTCGTTTGGGGATGGACCCTGACTCTGTCAGGGCTGAGACAGAATGACCCGTCTGTCAACATCGGATTCACGAGTTTCACTCGGACCCCTATGGGACCGGAACAATCTTGGCATATTGAGCTCACAGTGGGTAATTGTAAGCCTAAGTATAAGGGTGCATCTCGAATCCTGTCCTCGAGAAGCTAGCTAGCCAACTCATAGTCTCTCTGTTGCTTACTTCGACGGCCGAAATCCATGCTTATTGCTCGTAATCATTTACTTATTCTTGTTATTTTATACTCCCATTAATTAATTACTCTCACTCACTCACTCACTCACTCACTCACTCACTCACTCACTCACTCACTCACTCACTCACTCACTCACTCACTCACTCACTCACTCACTCACTCTCACTCACTCACTCACTCACTCTCTCACTCACTCACCCACCCACCCACCCACCCACTCACTCACCGTATTTACCAATAACTTAGTGCCTCTCTTCTACACCAATCTCATATACCCATCCTCGACTCTACTGTCAGATTTAAACATCACGAAGGACAGTCTGAGGAAGTGAACAACGAGAAGTGGATTTATGAACCTACGTTGGGTTACTGTGTTGCGAAATACAAGCTAACCGAGGTACAGGTGTTCGGAATGATGGTGGGAGCACGCGGCATTATACCACGCTATTTTGTGGAAATTTGGAAAAACTCGGATTATACATTAACAAAATTAAAAGCGTTGTTATCATTGTAATTAGGTGGTTCTTGCATATTTTAAATAATCAGTTATATAATAATTTTAGAGGTAACATTTAATATTATTTTGATCTCTAATTTCATATTAATTTAGTTTTTTTTCAACAATTAAATTGTAAGTTATTGTTCCCATTATTATTGTATTTTTGTTTACCTTGTCTTTTTCGGCAACCTGTAAATTCAATAAGTTGTTTCATAATAAACTATAAGTTGATGAAAATTGTGGGGTATTTAACAAAAACGTCAGTTGTCCAAAATCTGGTAATTTTAGTTAAAGCGGTCATCTGATGCTCCTCTGGGACATGCATGAACACATGTATTCAGTTCTTTAAAAACGTCAGTAGTCCACAATATTTCTTGTAAGAATGTCAGTTGTCCAGGTTTCATTGATGTACACAATGTTGGCAGCACCATCGCACCAGAGTAACAGCTGCATTCGCTAGTGCGTTTTGTTGCATTTTGCATTCTGCATGGTGAATTTGGAACTTTTCAAGTAAAAATGTCATTTTCCCAAAGGATTTTTTGCTCCCATTATCAAAATATCATGCGTTATGTGTAAACAACATACTGCAGATTATCCAGGAACTAAGAAATATGTTCATACAAATTACCAACGCCAAATGCCGTTTATTGTTGATGCTGTGAAATTTTTTCAAATTCCAACAAAGATATGATTTTGGACAACTGACTTTTTGCTAAGCACCCTCAGTTGTGTTGAAAGAAAATGGAAATTTTCCAGAAAGAACTTAACAGACAATCAATGGTTACGAACTGTCTCTGTATTAAACCGTTCCTTGCCACTGTTGAGAGTGCATTAAACATTTTAGGGTTAAAAATGAGAAGTATTCTGATATAGGTCACTCTTGTGCTTATTGCGTAATCTCGCGTCTCATTGTCCCAAATGCGTGCCTCGACAAGTGCGTGTTGGCGTGTGCGTTGTGGGGCTTTGGGGAAACTTTGTAAACTCTTATGAACAGCGTTTTCTCTCTCACTGCAGGGATTATAATACCTCCTCCATTAGCGATGTTAAATTGCGTAGAGACAACTTTTTTGTCACTTTCATCCCGTTACCACAGTATATCTATTTCCTACACGTGTGTCGTGAGGATAAAGCGGTGGCGTTACGTGTGATCACAAAATAAATTAGATGAAACATTATTTGGGGTATAATTTAGGCTTTAAATACATCGTCGCCTTCATCTGTCCCTGCCCTTCATATGGAATGCAGGAGCAATAAACGAGTTCGAAATAGCGGAACACTTCAAGAGAGGCGTAAGAGACGGTGATGTGTTCTACAAGACGGGCCTATGAGACCGCTTCCTAATTGAGATTTAAGGCTGCCAACTTAACTGTATACGAAACAGTGAAATCCATGTGTACCTTTGATCATAAAAGTTATATTTATTAGGTAAGTTACAACCACCACCACCACCACCACCACCACCACCACCACCACCACCACCATTACTACTACTACAGTCTAGTATATACAGTCACGAAGCTTGAGTTGTGAGGGTGCTAGGAACAATAGACTGTGCTGGTATTATTTCGAATTGTCTGTAATGATGCGATATTAGCGATCCTAGTGGTTAGCAACTATCTATGGATGCATATTTACTACGTATTGAGCTTCGTGACTATATACTAGACTGTGTTTATACCGTAAGGGCGAAACCTAAGCAGTTCCCCCCCCCCAAATACTTTTTATTTAGTTCATTTTACGATGCTTTATCAACTGCTGTGGTTATCTAGCATCTGAGTGAAATGAAGCTGATAATGAGTCCAGAGTCCAGCGCCGAAAGCTATCCAGCAATTGCTTTTAATGGGTTGAGGGAAAATCTCAGAAAAAATCTCAAGATTTTAGCCTGGGCCCACTCGTTTCACGGTCAGACGTGCTAACCCTTACTCCACAGCAGTGGACTCCTTATTACTTCCAATGCTATTATATGATAGGTAGTAATTTTCTAGTTATCAGATTGAATTTTCTTTTGCTGCCAACTTTGTTTCGAATTCCGGTACTGACAACTGACATTTACTGACAGCATCGTTTGCCTTTGAAAATGCTGCCAATAATCATGAAACGTAAATTACCAGCAAGTGTTAGGGCTAGTTGAAATTTGAACGTAATGAGTAATAATAGTAAATAATAATACAGGAACATTTTATTCATAAATAAGCAGTGTAGACTACATTTTAAAGTGGTGTTCGGTTTTCGGAGTTCCTACTAATAATTTCTTCTTCTTCAAGTCCCGTATGCATTTTAAGCGTCAGAGTAGCCTTGTTCTATCCGTTTATCTCATTCTGATCTATCTGTACACAATCTCTTCATATCCACCATTGTTTTCCCAGGCTTCTGTCCAATTCCTTTAATCCTAAATCATTTCATGTGGTAAAAAAATACATTTTTAGGTTAGGTCTGTTGAATCATAAATTGTTTAGTCAAATCAATGAATTTCATGTCGCCGCACAAAAAAATTCTGCAGGTCTGCACTATGCAAGTGACAACATTTTGCTGTACAGGGTATTAAAAAAAGTGTCCAATATTTTAGGAGATGATAGTACGCATCAAAACAATAAAAAAAATGTCTAATAAACATGGGTCCTACAACACATACTTTCTGAGATCTGAACACTTGTTCATAGGAGGTGCTCAATGTGACGTCCATTCATGGCAGTGCATTTCTCTGCCCTACACTATAGCAGCTACCAAATAATCATACCGTAGTTGACACCCCTGGTATGGAGTACTAATACGTCGCAAGGAAAACTGAAAAGTGGTGTTGTGAATTTTCGTAATCAGCATGTGTGGGCTGATGAAAATTCCCATGCACTTGAACAAACAAGGCATCAGCACCGATTCTCAATCAACGTAGATGGGCAGGCGTTCTTGGCGATAGATTAAGGGCCTTACGTGTTACCACAGAGATTAACTGGGGCTCGTTATCAGGATTTTCTAATTAATGTATTGCCTACCTTGCTGGAGCTTGTGCCATGTCAGCAAAGTCTACAGCTGTGGTTCATGCATGATGACACACCAGCACATTTTTCCGCAATGAGCGTGAACACCTGATGCTGACATTTCAGGACCGCTGGATTGATTGGGGAGGCCCCACATCTTGGCCTGCTCGTTCCTCAAATCTAAATCCCCTAGACTTTTGGTCATCAAGAACAACCAGGTCAATTTCAAATAGTGCCTGATTCCTTACGCCGAAGGGCAGAGGAATGCATTGCCATGAATGGACGTCACATTGAGCATCTCCAATGAACAAGTGTTCAGATCTCAGAAAGTATGTGTTGTAGGACCCATGTTTATTAGACATTTTTTTCTTGTTTTGATGCATGCTAGCACCTCCTAAAATATTGGATACTTTTTTCTTAACATCCTGTATATCTCTACGCGCTACATGCTGGTTCGGTCATAACTCAGTAAAGCTTCATTCCGCGCACATAATGGACTTGGTTGTAAAAGAACATGCTTGCGTCAGGCCATAGCAACTATGCCGAATGGCGGTATAGCGAAGCTTTATTCGATCTATATTTATTTAGCCCTAAGAATTTATTTCGTTTATGGACATCTGTGCGTCTTTAAGTGTTTATTGCCTTCGACTTATTGTCGTAAGAGGTAACCTGACATATTTAATTCAAATACATACATCGTAAATAACTATTCGATATAATTAATAGCCTAACATCTCATGCAGTATAAACTAATAAAACTTTATTAGCTTTATTTTTGTCCTTATGCATCACATGATTCCTCTTTCAATTAAATTCTATTTTAGTTACACAGTCACTTGATTTCTTGCTGTTACTCAAGCCAGCCGCTCTCGCATATCGATTACTGCACCAACACAGTAATTCAAAGGAGTGTTATTACATCATAAATTGGAATTGTACTATCATGTTTTAAACTTTATGATCTTCCCTACAATTTTATTGAAGGTGCTTTGAATAATTGAAAATGATAATCACTGTCAGATTTTGTGATTCTGGTAATGGTTTGCATGGAACATGATATTCTTTCTCACATATTCACTTTACTGAAGACTATGAAGAGTCATTCAGTTTGAAATTCAAATTCTGTTTTCTCTGTATGTCTAGAATGTGCCTGAGAAAAAAGTAATCCCAGCAAATTATACTTTGCAGCTCTTTAATTAAGCATTGTTATGGTTAGTTTTTTTTTTTTATTTTTAGTGTTTAGTTTCTCTAGGTCACGGTTTTTAGAATCAATAACACGAAATTTCACAGTTTCTTTGATTTCTAGGCATCCCAACGCAATTGAATTCTAATTAAATTAGGACTACTATTTAAAAATAACATTGATTTATTATAGTACCATCACTACGCCTACGACTCATACGAGTATTTAATGTGATGAAGTACACTAAATAGTCTGTAGCATTTGGTACCATCTATTACGTATGTTTAAAACTTTCGCTGTGGTCGTCGTGATGCGCAATTTTCGGGCTTATGCACTGTGTTACAGGTACAGAGACATCACTGTTTCGGATTTACGTATCGATTCCATTATAAGGAAAGGCAAGAAATCGATTGCTTTATGTAGCTATTGGATCCGTTACAAAGAGCTATTCTCTTGTGCCCTTCTCTTATCTACTTACAGATCGCCTATACCAAGCCTGCACAAACGGCTCTCATCGAGCGCAGCCGCTCCTTCGGAGCGGGAGAGTCGTGTAACGTCGGAATGACGTAGGCCTGCTATAGGTAGAAGATAGTCCACACAGCTATCTGGTGTAGTGTGTATAATCAGTAGTTATTTCACTTTGTCCATCTACTGCTACTTAGCGGAGGAATCTAAAAGCAAATTATTTCAATATGGCATGGGAAAATACTTTTTCACAGGAGCTGGAGTCAGTACTCAGTGCCTTATCGGCCACGAAAGTTTGAAAGAAAGAGGAAAACATAATATAATGCGTCATTACTAGTCCACACATAGAGACACGATGGTTTTGTTGGTGAAGGTCGCAGTAAAAAAGGTTCAGGAGTTGAAAGTTGCATTATTACATGAGGTAGGGTACGTTAGAATTTATTAATCTTCAACAATTTAAATATCTCTCTTCAGGGGAAAGGCCAGCTCATTGTTGATATGTTGATTTCAGTCGTAAACTTACACTTTTCGTAAATCAGTTTCGGGAAGGTAATATGGCTCACTTTCCAACGATAGAAACTGCTCGTGATGAAGCCATATTAAACGGTTATGTGCGAATATTAATTGAAATTCAGAATAAATTTAATTCTAGTTTCCAAGATCTTGTCTTAATTGGAAAAAAGTTTAAAGTTATAATAAATTCCTTCTAACACCAGTTGAAACAGTGTCATACGATTTACAGCTTGAGCTTATTGATCTTCAGTGTGACCTAAGGGCTAAAGACCGTTTGGATAATACTACTAGCCTGGTTGAGTTTTAAAAGACTAAATATCAGCAATAATATCCATGACTACACAGGCTGGCTGTGAAAACGATTGCTATGTTTGGCTCAACATTTATATTTGTGAACAACTGTTTTCTATAATCAACTTTAATAAAGGCATGCGTCGGACCTCTGTAACTGATGTTTCATTACGATAAGTACTGTTTCTTTCAGCTGCGAACAGCATAAAATTCCGTTTTTATGTACTGATAAATAAAAATATAATAAAATGATATTGTATATTTAAGTAGCTTTAGAGTTTCTGTTATTTCTGTAAAATAAATACTTCTTTATTAATTAATAATAGTCCAGGATAGTTTTGTAAACACTGAACGGGAATCCATTTCATAAACACTCGTACTAGTACTTTCTTTTGTGTACATTTTGTATGAGATCACCCCTTCTTCCAATTCATCCTTATACATAGCGTAACCAATATCTGCATTCCGCTCGCGGGCTGTGAGCCGACTCGGAGAGCGCAAACCTTGTGCAGGCCTGGCCTATACGATTCAGTTTTATTGTGGGACACGGTTTTCTTATAAATAATTGTATGATATGGTGTCATTATTGGAGTCCGAATTTTTATGTAGGCCCTAATTATATATTTTTTCCTGTGTGTGTATATATGTCTGAAAACTTAAAAAGTTCGCGAATTAGGGTACTAAGATCATTATAATTAATTTTAATACTGCAGTACATATTATCTTGCATGTTAATACATATCACAAAGTAATTACATAATTTTATATAAAATTAACGTCCATGCCAAATTGAACGTTTTGTAAAGGAAATTATCAGCCTTAGGCCTACAGCGTAAACTAAAACGAAATTATGAAAATATTTATACAATTTTAAACCCAGTGTTGTCAGTGCGTAAGGGAGTACATATTTTAGCATTCAGCATAGGCAGTCACTCAGGTATAACCAGATATTTCCCTGCTAATCCTACCGTGTTGCAGTTTGTTCTAAAAAAACCCTACATGATTGACAGGTCTCGCTACTTAAGGACTTCATGCCACTTTACCGCCTAGCCAGATCCTCAGCGGAGAAACGCGGAAAACTTTGCTGTCGGCCACATTCATTTGTTTTATAATGCACCAAGAACGTCATGCGATCGTTACGATGTATAATAACATACTGTCCGATTTTCGATGGAACTTAACTCCTGAAAATATGGAGAAATATCTTGTGGCACATTGTGTTTCATGCCTTGATTAACTTTCAAATCCCACCATAACTATATCGTGACATATACGAGGGTTGTAAATAAAGTAGTGGCAACATAGACAGTACAAACATATTATTGAACTTATGTGGAAAATGCATTTACATCCTTCAATATAATCATCAGGGTGTTCCTATATTTTTTGCCAAATCCGTGGTAACCGTTGAATGCCGTTAGCGAGATAGTTTCTATTGATCTCTCTGATGGACTGCCCTACTGCATGAAACACTGATGCAGTATCTGGAAACCTCTTGTCTCTAAGTGGTTCTTTCAACCGTGGAAATAAGTCATAGTCACAAAGACTCATGTCAGAAGAATACGGAGGATGTTCCAATACTTCCCAATCTGATATCTGTAGCAATTCAGCCACTGCTCCTGCGACATGACAACGAGCATTATCATGCAAGATGAAAGGTGGATTGTCTCTCAGAAATGTGGACGTTTGTGCCGCATAGCTGGAAAATGTTGGTAGTACGCTGCATTGACATTTTGGTCTTGAGCTACTGTATGGATAATGATAACACCTTCACTATCGTATGCCACAATCAGCATGACTTTCACCCTAGATGGTTCTTATCGCACTTTTTTTGGACGTGGTGATCCTTTGTGGTGCCATTCATTAGACTAACGCTTTAGTCCAGGCTCGTATGCCCGTGCCCACGTTTCGTCAATGGCAACAGTACGTTGCAGGAATACGTCCCTTTGTTGTGGTATCTCTGTAGGTGGAGTTGAGCTGTTACGTATCGGTGCTACTTACGTGCTTCTGTCAGTTTATGAGGAACTCAGAGTGCTGCAGTTTTTCTCATGTGGAGGTTTTTCTTCAGGATGTGCCACACAGTTTGATGACTGAAACCAACCTCGATGGATAATTCTCATACAGTCCAGCGACGTTCAACAGCAAGGGAACCTCGCACTAACTCCATTAGTTCGTCACAAATGGACAGGCACCTGTGCGAGCCACATGTGCCGTCTCATTCCGATCCGTACGATATGCAGAGATCCATCTTGCAACCGTCCGATACGATAATGCATCGTTGCAACAAGCTTCAAGTAACCCTTGATGATATTGGCGTGCATTTCTACCACGGGATACCTCGATTTTTATCCATGATCGCTGCTCAAGTTTAACATGCTTTAGAGCAGTTAAAATAGTGCTCTACATTTAACCACGCACAATAACATCTGTTGTCATAGCAACCGATTTTACCATTTAATACATTGACAGTATCTCCATCTACGGTCACCAATTGTCTCGTATCGCATGCGAATGCGCTTTACCCATTTCCGGCAGTGTTGCCAGTACCGTCATTTCCCATAACTATGGTCCTGGAACAACTATGGCCCACGATACAACTATTCAAAGAACATTGTAGAAGTAACATAGACCGTTCGTAGATAGCTGGAGTGATTTGACTTCAAACTGCAGTACAACAAAAATGCAGGTAAACGAGGTACTACGTTATGGAGTACAAAATTTGAAAGGTTGTATCGTGGACTATAGTTGTGTTTCAGGACCATAGTTACGGGAAATGACGGTACTTTATTTACAAGTCATGTATAATGTGAAATTAATATTCTTATCTATATTTGGAATACGATTATTTTTTAAAATAACAGTTTTGATATTGCATATTGAGTACATAATTATTTTGAGGTTTTTAATTATGGTAGGTCTACATATTTGTGTACATACCCAGAAACAAAATTCAGGTGGCCCAAATTCTGTTTCTGAGTCTGTAAATGATTTTGGAATCAATATTACATAAAAATCCGGTCTCTAGTTATAAATATAAAATGTCTGTTCTACTCTCTGCTAATTCATTCATAGTTTTCTGCTCAAGGGCAGGTCTTTCACTGCTAATGCAGCATTCTCCCATATTTCCTATTTTCCGCCTTCCTCTTACATTAGTCCCCACATACGATCCATATATCTTAATGTTGTCTGTCATGTGATATTTGTTTGGCCTCGAACTTTTCTTCCGTTCATTATTCCTCCCATTGCATCATCCTTCAGTAGGTAGCTTCCTCTTTCTCACCTTCTGATCAATTTCAGTATTATACTTTCTTCAGAATAGTTATTTTATTGGTATTGTGTGTAAATTCTTCTTCTCCATGTTTTCTTCAGTAGTTTATTTCATAAATAATTGAACTTATTTATATATGCGCTTCAAGTAGTTAATGATGGCATTTTGAAAACCTCAATTGTTTTATATGACGTTAATGACAGTCACGCTTGATTTTAAATTTATTAGATGGCCGGTTAACTGCAGCCTGTGTTATACCAGAATTTGGTGGTGACGGCTAGGTAGTGGTTGCCAATATTGGTGGAACCAATCGGTAATAACAGCTGCGTAGCTGTTTACAACAGGCGGGGCTCCTTCCCTAACGCCTGTGTGGAGGTTGAGGACTAAAGATTTTAATTAACGTCTCAGCTACTGATGGCTGTTTGAGGGTTTTCGTATTCTTTTTAAACAACATGGCTGACAGTGTAGGGAGAGTGAACATTGCTACATCCTTGTAGCTCGCTTTTTGATAAACTTGATTTATAAGGGCGTTCAACTACCAAGTACATGGAAATAGTGGGCGATTCAATAGACTGAAGGATGTTCGAAAAGTCATAACCTGTTTTATGAAGTGTATTCAGTTATGTAGGATATATGTCTTGTTAAGTCTACAATATTCTGTACAGTGACAAATAGAGTGGAGATTTACACGAGTGTATCGGTTAAAGGAGAGTGCTACGTGTGTGAGAGGAACTTCATCCCTACAAAACCAAGCTTCCTAGCTTGAGCTCGAAAAGGATCAACAAATATAGTTTATCGCACTTGTATATCTGTATTGTAACAATACGTACATCATTTTAAACAGTGGTCTGATGTAATGGGTGTGTCGCAACCTTGGAGGCATTTGGAAGCAGTGGTCGTGAGTTTCAGTCCCGCCTAGGGCATAGGTGTTTGTCGTTTACATCACCCTGCATTGTGCTAGATGGAGGCCCGGAACTGCTTATTTTGACACTGTTTGTTTATTTAAAGCAGTGGTTGCCAAACACCATGAAATTATGACGTAATAGAAATGCAACCCGCACACCACTATCGCTGGGAGAGGGGTGGAGTGGGTATCTCCTCAGGTAATGCAGTGAATAACAGTGCAGAGACGGACTGTGACCAAAAAACGAAAGCAATATAATATTCTTCTACTTATTAACCATACACATGTTTTCCATGTTAATTTTTTATCCTCCTAGTAATCATTTTTGTATTAATAAAATAAAATAAATTTATTTTCTTATTTTCCATAGAAAGAGCGTGTACTTTACATCAGCAGATATTTGAAATTAGAAAAACATACCAGGCTGGTCACGAAGTTTTAAATTACACTACATACTTAAAAAAAAACGTTGAAGTATTTTACTCCGATTAAGACATAGAAACCGATATTTTTATTGTTTATTTATTAATGAAATATTCAAATTACACTCATACGTAGAAAAAAAACGTGGAAGTATTTTACCCTGATTAAGACATATAGACTAAGCCGTTACTTTTTATTGTTCGTTTATTATTCAAGTTACAGGTAAGGGCGTGGTAGTCTTCATAACAAGAAAAATAATGACAACGTACATTGTTCTTTTATACTTCATTTAAAGTTTCAGAACATATTAATTATCTCATATTTTTGCCATCTGCACAAAATAAATACTTTTCCTTCCATGCTCCTTAAAATTAAGTTTTTACTTACTATCTGTTTTCGAAAAGACATCGAAACATATTATTATTATTATTATTATTATTATTATTATTATTATTATTATTATTATTATTATCATCATTATCAATAATTGTCTTACTTTTTTATACTTTGTATGTCTCATTTATTTTAACCTGCTGTTCATATTTTATTATGCTTTTTCCTTTCTTTCTGTATGTTATATATTATGTCTGATTTCTACTTACTCGTTGTTTACATTTTATTATTATTATCTTATTCAGTTTTGTGTGTAAAATTGTAGTGTACTTTGTAAATTTGTAGTGTTTGTGTGACGCAGATTTACTCCTGGTTGAGTGTTAGAGAAGGCCGTATGGCCTTAATTCTGCCAGGTTAAATAAATTATTATTATTATTATTATTATTATTATTATTATTATTATTATTATTACTATTGCTATTATTATTATTATTATTATTATTATTATTATTATTATTATTATTATTATCCTACACATTTGTAACATTACATGTGTACGTCCGCTGCTGATAAATGTCTTTACTTATATCGAAGTGATGGCTGTAAACAGAGGGTGGGGATATGATGTCATGGTTACGCTTGAGTGGAGACAGGGGCATGTGTCGCGACACAGCTTTTGGCGATCACTGATTTAAAGGATGATTCAGGAGCAAAGGGTCATACGTTGGGGAATGGTAGTATGGACTATTCTAAACGAAAAATATTATATAAATATGTCTTATTCGTAGCCTTTTTTGAGAAAACTAATCGAAACCACGAAGAACGGGAACAGTGCATGTGATAATAAATTAAGGGTACGTGCAAGACGGAGCCTGGTTGGTAGTTGGTAGCCTGATCTATTACCTAGTCGGAAGGAATGCCCGAAAGTTAAGCAGTGGAGACGTGCAAGACGAGGTCTGGTCGTTAGCCCGTTGGTAGCTCGTAGAATGAATCCCCTCATTTTTCCAGCTACAAACCACCTAAATGTCTTTACTGCGCATGCGTCCGTAGAACTTTCGGTTTTGTTTGTGAGTATATGATCTGAAATATGTGTGATTTTTATATATAAAATTTAATAATGCATTGATATAAATTTGATGTATTTTCAAGACTTTAAATTCTAAAAAACAATTTATCAGTAGGATAATCAATGTTTACAAATTTTGAAATCAGGCGCAACCCGACTACCAAAGCCCATATCTTATTGTGAAATTGTGAGATGAAGTAGGAGTTGAAATGGATACTAATAAAGGTAAAGGTAGCTCCTTCACATGCCATAAAGGCACTTCGGGGGCATGGAGATAGAGCCCCAAGCTTTCTTGATCTCGTCACTAGAATGAGGTGGTGTAAAGTGGATACCAGTAATAAGTAACTTTGTAAATTAATAATTGATATTTTACGATTTTAGAAACAATATAATTACCGGTACTGACCTTTTGGCAGTTAACACATATTATTTTATGAATGCTATATGTGTATCAGAATGAACTATATGGGATTTAATGAAAGGGTTTATTGTGACGCTTTCCAGAAAAGTGGAATTATTTACGTGGTTGAATAATTGCGTACTTACGTGGTTATTTCCGTACTAAAAATACTCAGATATCTAAGGTACGTTTAAGAGAACCTGAAGACCAATACAATCCATCCTGGCACTTTTATAAATTGTTACTGTTTTTTAAAGACAATTTTGAAAAAGCAGAGTAAGTGAAAACATTGCAATAAGTTAGTTTAATAAGGCCATTGAAATGTTTTATTTTTTAAAACGTTTGTATTTCGGCCAAATTGGATCAGAAATTGGGAAAAGTAATTAAGTCACATTTTTTTTTTTTTTTTTTTTTGGCGAAAACGAATTGACGCCATAATGCTCTCGAAGGCAAGACGCTTCTTTCTGTAGAAGAATGGGTCAGATCTGACGCACGTATACATAAAATCCATGGCGTCTAAGTTTTATTTCATTTGAAAAAGGTTAGCTACAAGTCTTTCACTGAGTACGGACCTGGTACCTTTTTTGCATGAATGAAATCTTATAGACAGTAATGTAAAACATTGGATTATGGTATAAAACTGGATTATGCTAAACAACTGATTAAATGTTGTTATTTAACGTAATATGGAATACAGTGACTATAAACTGTAAATACAAATTCATTGGAAAAACGTGCTAAGTCGACAAAACTGATTGCAGAGAAAATGATACTTGTGTGTGTGCATGGATAAATATATAATAGGATGCGAAACTGCGGTCAGCACCATCTGGATTTGGGGGTTTGAAATAAGGTGATCAGCGCCCAACGTCGTAGGTAGTGAATATTAGAACTACGTGTTGGGTACATTACCGAGAGTTCTCTATTTATCCGTTCGAGATATTGCTGTACGGGAGAGTCGAAGATGAAGATGGCGGACTGAAACTTGCTAATAAGTGAACATAAAGTGATACGTGTGTGTATAAGCAGTGTATGTTAAACAGTGATGTTTATGGACGTTGTAAAAATAGTGTTGTTGAATGTATTGTAAAGTAATAGTAATATAATAAATTGAACTATCTAAGTAGTTCTTGCAGACTTTTCCATACCCAAAGAATACAATCCCAATTATCTAACCTTTTGCTTTATTTTTTGTCTCTGTCTGGTTATATTTTAATCGGGTAGTGTAAAACACATCGTCTCTTTTATCTTCTTGTTGGCTCCGGTAAGAATTTTCAGTAGAATATGCTGTGAGGAATAAAACCGTAAATGTTTTATTTTAAATTGAGTTAGTTTTGAATATCGATGAGGGTGGGAGGGAATACTTTCTGCACAGTTTAACATTTTCGTCACCAAGTGCGCTGCTAAATGCATGGAGTAATTACTCTTTTCGCTACTTGGTGCGCTGCTAGATGTAATAACGCCCCTCCCAGAAATAGATGGCAGCAAGATCAATTTCTACAATAGCGCCTCTAGTATGTGTTACCGGAAACTCATTAAGTTTCGCATCTTATTATATATTTATTCATGGTGTGTGTGTGTTTAACGTTGGACAGTTATTTTAATAGAGCTCTATCTATTGCATACAATTTCACCAAAAAAATATCGATAAATGTCAGTACAAATAGTTTTTTTTTTTGTGATTATCTGAGAAGTAGCTCCAATGGACTTGGCATATTTTTCAAATTTCTGATTCCATTATGTGTCGAAGAGTACACTTTGTACCAGAGTTTAAGACGAGACTTGCATATCACAGCAACTGTCTTCCTCAGAGGAACATGCTCTGTGAAGGCCATAAGATGAAGTGTAGTGAGACCGTTAAAACAAATGTTTTCTCTTATATAACTTGAGTTTAGCTATCGGCCGGTGTGAATATGAAGGTGCTTCATGTTTTATTTTCAATTTATAAGCTACCGACGGGTGTTGATTATACTTATGGCCCTTGTTACAGGTTCTTCAACACAGTGGATGCCTTCCTAAATGAGTCGGATGAACAAGGTATGTTGTACTGCATAATGCTGTTATGGATATAAATAAGAGGGAGAGATTCGATATGGGCACCCTGGTGTTTAGTATGCGTGGCTCGGGGCAATCTCCCCGACTCTAGTCAACACCCTCTCTCGCACTTCCATGACTTCGCAATCGGTGTAGAGTAATAGCCTATTACTCGTTATAGCCTAATAATCGATTTCAGTGTCATGACGCCAACGCATCTTGCTTTAAAAGCGTATAGAATGGCGTGGAACGAGATTACAAAGTTGATGTTGTTAGAGTACTTGTACTGAAGTATTTTATAATGCAGGAGGTTTTTCTTATGAAATCATATTATCTAACTTTTAGTTGCTACATTAGACGAACATCTAGTTCATCGGCCTTATCGTGTCGGGTACTTGGAATCAAACCCCGGCGGTTTGGAATAAAATTCGTGAAGGACAAGTGCAGTGTTGGAGTAAATTCTTTCTCTGGGTATTTCAATTTCTCTTACCATTTTAATTGGTTATTTAACGACGCTGTAACAACCAGCGTCGATAGAATTGGTGACAGCGACATGGTATTTGGAGAAGATTCGCCATAGATTACCTCACATTCGCCTTATAGTTGGCGAAAACCTTATAAAAAACCCAACCAGGAAATCAGCCCAAGCGGGAATTCAAGCCACGCCGGACCGTAACTCCGGATCGGCAGTCAAATGCGCTACCGCCTGAGCTATGCCGGTGTCTCTCCCTATCATAATGCATCCTTTTTTCACCCACTGTCGTCGTAAAATTAGTGGACAATGTCGTCCAATGAACTGCAGGTGCATCAGTTACGCATCTGTTAGCTGTATGCCTAGATGTGGTGTACTGAATTAGGGATAGGGCATATTTGACATCCATAGTTGTTGCATCATCCATTCTTAATATAATGTGTAGTAGTTGCATTGGGTTCTGTATGATTCTAAATCCTGTTTTAGTTTTTACCTGGTAATATATACAGATTCATCTCTTACGGTCTTGCTAATAAACCGTGTATAGTTTTTATATGAGAGTTATGCAGAGTTGAGACAGAAAAAGTTACTAATAAACCATGCATAAGCGATGGATGTATAAACAGTCTGTAACTATACAATGGGAATTGCTTTGCAGTAGTTATATACACGAAACCCCTTGTTTAAGCGTTGTATAGAGAGAAAAAATGGCCGCCCCTCTAACAGCTGTTTGTATCAACTGTCACTTTATGATGATGGTAGCCTTGTAACCACAGAAGAACAAATCAAAGCACAGAATAATTAGAATAATATTGCTGTAGCTTGTACCCTTTGACCAAAATATAGTGTGGTAGTCGATCAGAGCCAGTTGTACTATCGATACTTAACACGGCACACTAGAGCGCTCTACCGGATACAATAGAGAACCTCAGATATTCTAATATCTTTCGTAATGAAGTAATGACGAAATTATGACGTAGCTGTGTAACAGTTATACTGTTAGACACGACGTATATAGTGATTATTAGTAAGGAATTTACATACGACTTGTAAACGAGCTACTCATTGTATAAATATAAGATAGTTAAGCGTCTGTATATAGAGTTTTTATTAGTAAGACCGTTAGTGTATTAATGATTAATGATATGTAAATTTACATTGTTAAGCTTCAGTATTCTCCTCCCTCCCTTTTTAGAACCTAAGTTTCAAAACCGAGAGATAAATCTGCTTTGCATATAGGCTTAATTCTTAGTAATCCCATTCTAAAATGTATGTTTTCCCCAACTTGTAAGGTTGCCATATGACAAAGAATAATGGAAATAATTACAGTCGAATAAAACATAAGAAATCAGGAATTTTATGATATGGTGATCAATGTAAGGCAATATTGCGCAATGGTGCTAATATACGTGGTATAAATTTTAACTACAATATGCTGAATTACAATTACACTTTTAGTTACACACTTTTTATTCGTATGTGAATTGGACGTGTTCTCATCTCTTTAAAAGTTTATCATTAATAATTTCACTAAATTGTTTGTGGAGTTTTGTGTTATTTGTCTTATTAAATATGAAAAATGCACACTTCATGGTTTAAAATTAATTCTTAAAAAGTTTATATTTTTTATCTTAAAATTTTGAAAGTTAATATCAAAATTGTGCTCCAAACGTTTCATGGAATGCGCGTGTAGGAATAAAATGTAGACTACTGTATATATCCATTTCAGTGAATTACTGTATCTGGTATTTTATTTTGTCATAATTTGGGCCCAAAATTTGTTTAACTGTTCTCGAATTTAAGTTGTTGCAACAATGGTATTTCTACATACAAAACATGAAAATTGTGCATCAATTACAAAAAAAAAAAAAGTATCTCCTCCCCTTAACCAGGTTTGTTTATTATGCTAAAATGGCTAAGTAATAAGATTAAAAGAATATATTTTAATTGTTTTGCTCCAAATGTAATATATCATTTCTAATCGCCATTGTAACATCAAAGAAGCTAGCAAACAATCGTTTTGCAATATTGCATAGCTGCATTTTGCTATAAATATTGGTACGCACGTGGGGATATTCAACAGACTTCAGAGTTATTGATGGCGCTGTTTCTCTATTACAACGTGTTGTAGGCACCGTTAGCCTCCTGCTGTGCCAGTGAGGTATTTCGCACTTCAGTATGATTATACAGATACCAGCCATTCAGTTAATACAGGATTCCCCATTCCGCAATGAGTAGCACATTGCACCATAAAACAGTCATTATTAGGAATATCAATTCAGGCATTCGCTTTCGCTCTTGCAATTTCGGATTTAATGCTTTGACGCTTCAGCACATTCAGGTAAAAGTGAGTTTGATGTAGCATGGTGACTTCTAACCTTTTCCCTCATAAACCGTCTATGAAACAGCTCCTGCTATGAAAACTAAATTATTATACGCCCTACAGAAATGTATGTGTTCTATGTATTCCAATTATCATCATTCATTTACGCCACATATCAAGACAAAGTTTTCTAGTTCTTCATCTGGATTCAAGGCGACAGTCGTACAATTTCAGAATCCTGTCCTGTCTTCTTTCTTCCTCATTATACGAACTAGGGAAGATAGTATTGCACCTCTGAAACTAATAAATTTCGAGATTTTCATGGAAATACACACTTTAAGCATCCTCGGTATCGTCTGTGGTTTGAGATTTTCACAGTGATCAGCGTGATGCAAGGTTTTTTAATATTTTCATCGTATCGTAGTTGTAGAGACATCCAACGGTTCATAGTAAGACACCAGCTTCATCATCTGGGAAGGAAAGACAGGAGGAACTCTATCTGTTAGATCTGTTGGTAATAGATCCAGTAGTTTTCCCTTTCCTATCTTTGCTGATTATAGAGCCCGTATGTAGCTCCGAAACGTAGGATGTATCTACTGGGTGTTTAGTTCAAAGTGTGTCATGGCTCGCTGTATGCCGTCATGTGACTAGCCGATGAGCCTAGAGAATTCAATCTTCCTACACTTCCGCAGAGGCGTATTATCTATGTGCCAGAGAAGTTGCCTGGCAAGTACGGCGTTCATTCTGAAGATTACTTACCGATACTTACGGTAACGCCTGTAGTGGCAGGAATGTGAACTGTTTGGAAACACGTACTGAGGTGAGTTCTTTCTTACTGTCGGGAAATGGGGAGAGGGTCAAAACTATTACTTACGTATTTGTTGACATTAACGTCGACGGTCAACATGGACACGGAGCATTTGATTTGTGTTGTGGAATGTTGCCGTACGCAACCGATGATAACAATGATAACAAATACCCTGCGTAAGACTTGCCCGCGCAAAACACAGTTCGAAAGAGGTTATGGTAGCACACACACCGTACAGACCACCATCTGTTGCTACGACGTTCAAGTTATACCGTATACGTTCTCAAGTTCAGATTGAACGCCTTGATTAATAGTGTAACTTTTTATTTACTAACAACAATGTAACTTTATTATCTCAACAATAGGATTTGCTCTCCACACAGTAACACAGTATTCGTTAGTGCACTCCACCGACGACAATGACAATTTACTTGGACTATTACGAACAACAATGAACTGTTAATCTTAACTAATATTTACAAAGCACTATTTACAAATCAGAACTGTCAGTTCTCAGTTCACAGTTCTTCTAGCTCAGTCACTCGAGTTCACAGTATCTCGAACCACAGACCTTCAGAGACAGTCCACTGTACTCGAACTCAGGTCCCTCCAACTGCGGTTCACTGCACTCGAACTCAGGCCTTCGGATGCTGACACAGTTGCGGACGCACACTCGAGTCGAACTCCGGTACACAAGACTGGCTTGCTTGCTCTGGCTTACTCACTGAATGGCTGAATAAACTGAAAACTGCTCAGGTTCGCTCGCATTTCTTCTTTTATAGCAAAATCATAGTTACGAGAAATTTCTACGGGTGTCCTCTTGAATTATCTGGATATCTCCACTTCGGACGGACTTCTCTGGAAGATTCGGGAGGGTCCGTCCCCCCTTCACTCCGCACGCAGCAGTTGCGCGCGCACCCTCCCCTCGTCGCGTTGACGTAATACACCCCCTCTGCCCTTCAGCATGCAGATGCTCCCCGTACCAGCGTTTCGTCTGCCGCGCGCCCTGCCCCCCAGCGCTCCGCGGAGCCCGCGTCGACCCACACGCGAGCCTCCCTCTTGCGGGACGCTGGTCGTGAGTTCGAATCTCACGTCGCTGTCACAATAGGTAACTTCTCTGACATAAAAGCTGAAACTCGCTTCAAATCGCATGACTCACAACAGTGACGTCATGACACACTTTAAATGAACACCCAGTACTTATGACACGATGCACATATTTAAAAAAACCTCACATCATCCCTGATATTCATAAATTGGTTTTGTACATGCCGTCCGTCCGTCCGGTTGGCTGACTGTCTATCTGTCTGTGTACAGCGATTCTTTCTATACTTACGCTACTAAAAGGGAATTTTGTAGATATTCAATGTCTATGGGTTTATTTATCCAGAAATTATGCACAAGAAATGTAATGATCTTTAGTAAAAGTTAATACTTTACATTCATTTTAAATAGTGGTTTAGTGGCTAGAGCGCTAAACTTATAATTATGTGGACTCGGATTCGATCCCCGGCGTATTCCGATTTATAACTTGTGTCGAGCAAGAGCATGTTCCAGGTAACACAGGGGTTTTCCCCGGTAGCTCCGGTTCCCCTGTGGCATCCCAACTAATCTCCATCATCATCATTTTTAGTAGGTTATTTTACGACCCTTTATCAACATCTTAGGTTATTTAGCGTTGTCATAACAATCGTCCACTTGTCAATAACACAAATCACTTTTGTGGACAATTTCGCATTATAGGTCTGTGAGGCATTGAAAGGGGGGAATAAGGATACGCCACATTTTTTCTGTAAATTATGAAATAACAATTCGTATACTCAAGAAAAATAGAAAGTAAAGAACCCTTTTCCTTTCCGTTCTGAGTACCTTAACTCAGTGTTTTATGTACATCAAGAGCAGTACTTATTTTATTATGGATTTATTAATTTGTCGTACAGAATAATCACTGTAATGTTGGCAATTAATATTTGAAGAGAAAAATTC
Organism: Periplaneta americana; assembly: GCF_040183065.1. Lineage (NCBI taxonomy): Eukaryota > Metazoa > Arthropoda > Insecta > Blattodea > Blattidae > Periplaneta > Periplaneta americana. The sequence continues at coordinate 149,252,853 of NC_091119.1, read as the reverse complement.
GCTCCGGCGCCGGGGATCGAACCCGGGTCCTTGGTTCTACGTACCAAGCGCTCTGACCACTGAGTTACGCCGAATTCAATCCACAGCACTGGATCGAATCTTCCTCCTTCAGTGTTTCCCTTTGAGGAAGATTCGATCCGGTGCTGTGGATTGAATTCGGCGTAGCTCAGTGGTCAGAGCGCTTGGTACGTAGAACCAAGGACCCGAGTTCGATCCCCGGCGCCGGAGCGAATTTTTCTCCTCAAATATTAATTGCCAACATTACAGAGATTATTCTGTAGGACAAATTACTAAATCCATAATATTCTCATAGCTAGCAGTGCAACATAACTATGGAATCCCGGTCAAATAAGTTGCTCAGCTGAGTGCGCTTCTAGTATAATGGCAGTTGACACTTGAATTATACGTCAACATATATGCCTAACTTGGAGTCAGGCCACGAAGGGAAACACTGAAGGAGGAAGATTCGATCCGGTGCTGTGGATTGAATTCGGCGTAGCTCAGTGGTCAGAGCGCTTGGTACATAGAACCAAGGACCCGGGTTCGATCCCCGGCGCCGGAGCGAATTTTTCTCCTCAAATATTAAGTACTTATTCTGGCTAGATAGTAACACCATTATCATCACCAACGCATAGTCACCAAATATCATGAACACCTCTTTATATTTACCATTGCCCTTATCACCACCATCATAATCACCGCCACCGTCATTATTATGAACAACGTCATTTTTATCATCACCCCTTCATTATTATCACAGCTACCGTCATATCTCCGTCATCACGGGCATTGCCACCATTATTACCACCATAATAATTACACTAGTCGACAAATTGAAACTTTTTTCGTGTATCTGGTATGTAATTGGATGGATTTACCTAATTTTGGGATGCTGAATTTAGTGGAAAAATCAGTTTATATCACGTCGCATTTTATAGATACACAGCACTAACACAAAGACAGTAATACGATATTGGTAAAATGGACCATTTTAAATTCTTGCATATCATAACACGTAGAATCCCACTAAAGTTTTCTTGGTAACATAAAAAAACTTATAAACCAACAAAATCACGTTTCAGCACGCACTAGGCTACAGGGCTGACGTCGCTAGCTGAGTCGCCTCTACCAGCCAATGCCAGTAGCCTACGCTTTTCGCACAACTAATACCTCTGCCATATAGTGACTCTTTTGAAAACTTCTTCCACCATATAATGATTCAAATACAGAGATTAACCATCATAATTCTGATTTATTATACACTATCCCTGAAAAATTGAGAACATTAGCAGTCTAAAAATATTATAAAATCCGTATAAAACCTGAAATATCTCAAGATCCTTACAACAATTCTGAAGGCCGTGTCGGATTCTACAATAAAAAATTGATATATCACATACCAGATGCAAAATGATTGTTAACTAGTGTTATTATACTACCACCACCGTCGTTATTTTTTTAGTCGGCTATTTAACGGTGTTGTTTCAAGTACCAGGTTATTTAGCGTCCATGGTGATAGCGAGATGTAGCCGAGAATTTATCATACATTAACTGATACTTATAGCAGGGTTTAAGCCACAGTCGCATTTGTCACATTATGCTACTCGACTTTTAAAAATGCAACATACTTTGAATGTAAATGTGCAGAAATGCGACAACCACATTGCACTTCAGAAACGAAGATGGTAATGGAGAAAATGAAATCAGAGATGTGTTTAACTAACCTGAATTTAAATGAAATGCTAATGGTATGGACACGTTAAAAAAGTTTTGAGGAATAGATGTTCGGGAATTGATTTCAAAGAGTTGATGCAATTCATGTAAGTTAAGTGAACAGTTTCTTCTAATTGATTTATGTAATTCCATCGCATACTGCAAATTGTGAGCGAGGATTTAGTTGCTTGTATCGTGTAAAAACTGGAATTAGAAACCGTATTTCAGTAAAAAAGATTTAGCACTTTGCTAACAATAAATCTTGAAGAGCCTACTAGTAAAGAATTTGACTGTTTAGTGTGCCCATAAAATAACGTATTTTAATGTGATGTAAATTCAGCAGTATATTTATTCTAAACATACCTACGTCTAATGATTTACTTGACATAAGTATATCAATAGTGTGATAAGATGAATTGAAAGTAATAAAACTCCAAGAAACAAATTACATACTATAACGTTTTGTGTAGGTTTTTTAATTTGTTTATTTAACGACGCTGTATCAACTACGAGGTTATTTAGCGTCGATGAGATTGGTGATAGCGAGATGATATATGGCGAGATGAGGCCGAGGATTCGCCATAGATTATCTGGCATTCACCTTACGATTAGGGAAAACCTCGGAAAAAATCCCACCATGTAATCACCCCAAACGGGGATCGAATCCGCGCAACTTTAGATCGGCAGGCAAGCCTTAACCGACTGAGCCACGCGGGTGGCCAACTTTTTGTTTCTGCATACTTTATTAATTTTATATTTCTGAGCAATTATTTGTAATATTGCACAATCATTTCGCAATTTGCGCAAATATAATTTTTCATTTGTGCTTTTTTGCGACAATTATTTATTTTATAGCTTAAACCCTGCCTTACAGTTGAGGAAAACCTCGGAAAAAACCCAACCAGGTAATCAACCCAAGTTGAAATGGAACCCAGGCTCGAGCGCAGCCCCGGATCTCCAGATCTCTACGTTAGATGTGGAAGGAAAGTAGGTCGTATGAGATGCCCTTAGGAACACATTACTGTAGCGAACTTGTCACCTAACCAATAAAAAGAGTTTCTTCAGTATAGGAGTCCGTATGAGTGCATAGGAAGGTCCTTTCTTGTGATTTGTAGGTTTCCTGGCGCCAGAGTACAGTGGTAGCTACATCGAGACCGTGATCGAGAAGTGACTGGGCGGCTTGTAGTAGTGAAGTGCCCCTTCTGAATTTGGTCATCGCAGCCAGTCACGTTGAAATGTGACACCGAGCCGTGCCTTGTCGCTGCGTGGATTCTTGATTGGACGCAGTGTTGACAACCATTCCGACTTCTGCATCCATCAATATTATTTTGGAATTCATTACCGCGTCATATATACTGGAATTACGAAGGTTGCGGATGCACACGCTCCCCTCTTGTTCAAGGCAAGGGAATTCAGATAAGATGAAATGTGTGGAGGCTAAGATCTTTCGTTAGCGCCCACTTGTGGTGGTCCTTCTTGCTTGTCTACATTAGACGAATATAAATGTAAAGAAAAGAGTGTTCTCGAACAAGGTTCTTCAGATGAAAATGAGAAAGGTGGAAAACATTATTTTGGACAAAGAATAGAACGTCGAGTATTGGCTGTAGTTTGCACAAAATTAAAAACATAATTTTGGCGCTCCTGGAAGGCTGAGGTTTTAATTTGAAACTCATCTTCAGAAATGGATATTTTTGCACCTCTAATGTACTGTCCGTAATTGGAATATGGTTTCCTGCCAGTTGGACAAAGTTGAGAGCAGAAGCAGTCAATATTATTAGGTGTGAATATTGGCAGTGCCATTTTTATGGTCCAGCACTAAGAGTTATGTAATCCTGCCAAAACCATTAGTTTAGCACTTCAGTGTTTCTTCGTTATTCTATTTCGTTGCATCATTTGTGAGTGTTTTTATTATTAATGATAGGTTAGAAGATTCTTTTTATCCATTACAACTATGACGGAGTGATCGAATTAGTTCACAATATTACTATCCCAAAATCTTTGAAAGGTTCAGATACCAGTTACATGTAATAGATTGATGGATGGGTGAGCGGGTGGTTGGGAGGATGGATGAATGTCCATTTGCGTCATAGATGTCTAGAGGTGCTTAACGGACGGGACATTGATCATCGCTAAGCACTTAGCCCAGAGAAGCTTTTTGTGCACCCGTTTTGAAATGAACTGCGTACCAACTGTGTTGTCTGGCTAAGCTGGCCTCAATATCCATCACATTGCGTATTCCTCTCCAGCCTTAAAATCCTTATACTATACCTTGCGTGTGTGTGTGTGTGTGTGTGTGTGTGTGTGTGTGTGTGTGTGTGTGTGTGTGTGTGTGTGTGTGAATGATTCAGGTCAAATAGTTAATATTTTAGGAGTGATAGTATGGACTATCCTGAGTAAGAAAGTTGCTGTAAACACGTGTCCAATTTTCAATGGATGGAGATACAGCGTTTGAATGCTACGTATAACAAGCTTTACAAGGATGGGAATGATCATGTTCTTCCAGCATGACGGAGCCTTTATAAATTTTATCTGTCAGGTAACATCATGTAAATTTAATATTTTCCGAGCGATGGATCGGCCGTGGTGTCAGGTATATTCGCCGCAACAACAAGGTTTCCAATATAGTTTTGAGTTAAGATAAAAATGGTTTGCGTTGCTTTCCGGTTAACCCTCTTTTATAATAGTTATTGCACAGTTAAACAATATTTTATAATATAAACTGATACCAGTGTAAAGAGATTTCCAAAGGCCTAGGCTATAGGCCTAGAGATTTTCAAAGGTAAGAGGTACCGTACCTTTAATTGCTGATATTTTCTTAATTTTCTAACAATCTTAAAAATTCTGGCACTGGCTTCTTATACAAGAAATAGGATTTTTTGCATCACTATGACGAGTTTGTTTGTTTTTTATTGTTCTGGTGGCCGTGTTATCACTTGATACTGTCTACAAGATCGCCAGATATTAACCCAGCAGATAATTGACTGTGGGGCTATCTGAAGAAAAGAGTATTCTGGAGCAACCCTACAACAATTTGATGAGTTGAACTCCAGCGCACATCGATATTCCAGAACACAAACTCACAGCTGCTGTATCTATAGGCTACAAGAGAGATTGTTACTTGTACAGTTGTCAAAAAAAAGTGGCCGCACTCGTGAACAGCGAATATTTTCTAAGTTCACTTCGGGTCAACGGCGATGTTACACGATGCATGTGCTTTTAGAAGCAGTTCCGGAACTATGGAATCATTCCATATCTGCGCCTCGTAGATCAGCGATAGAGAACTCTCTTAATGATTTGATGGTTGTGAGTTCGGGCCTTGTTTAATTCTTCATTTTATTTTTTAATCGTTCTTTAGCGATATAAATACTGCATTATTCAAATTATCATTTATATTCTGTTATCGTTATTTATCGATATGAATAATATTCAAGTTATTTATATTTTATTGTTCCTTTAGCGATATATATATATATATATATATATATATATATATATATATATATATTCAAGTTATAATTTGTTATATTCTGTTATCGTTCTTTAGCGACGTGAATAATATTCAAATTATCGTTTGTATTCTGTTTTCATTCATTAGCGATATAAATAATATTCAAATTATCATTTGTATTCTGTTATCGTTCGTTAGCGATATAAATAATATAAATTTAATGTTAGGTTTAGAACAATACAGCTGCCTAATACGATGGTAAGTTTTTTCTTCTTATACTGTTATATTATTACATTATACTATCTTGTAACATAGTAAATTGGAAAGGTGACACGAGGATTTGAGCCTGATACGTTGACATTTCAATTCCGAATTTCGCGACGTCCGACGTTTCTACGTTCTTCCGACTGAGCTATGTCATTTACCTGGTATTAACGTAATTCAGCGCATTGTCAGAAACACTACAACTGAACATTCATTTCAATTATATTCTGAATATTTAATAATGATATAAAAAGGTTACGTTTATGACAATAATATTTGTAGTTGTAATACCAACTGCAACAGCAGCAGTGTTAACAGCAGCAATGATTAAGGACGTATTGCGTGGATACAGTTCAATACAGATTTTTCGAAAACAAATTACGACACTGAGGTCGAGATTATAAAATAATTATATTCTTCTTAACTCTGTGGACTTTATGTTTGAAAATGATATAGTTATTAATGACTCTAACAAGTATTTATATTATTATTTCCTAATTGAAGAATATATATTTTTAGTATAATTAATGTTTTTCTGTTATTTTAAGATCTAGGTATAGGCTAATTCTCTGAGGAAACCACGACGCCATTTCTGCCTGCGACTTTGACTGACATGGCTCCACAAAGAAGTGCAGGAAAGAATGAAAGTATAATACGGGCTATGGTTCATCTTAGTTTTTCGGCATCCGAGGCAGGTAGGCGTTTCAACGTTTCAGAAATGACAGCCCGGAGATGGGTGCAAAATTATCAACGCTCGGCAATTTTGGGCCGAAATTTGGGAGTGGTAGAAGGAAAATTTCAACACCACAACAGGACGCCAGGTTAGTGGCAGAGGTTTCATACCGCTGCTACTTTGAAGGCAGTTGTTAATTTCCCTGGCCACGACCAGACCGTGAGAAATTGTTTAAGGGCCGCCAATTTGAGATCTCGACGTGCCATTCCTAGGGAAGTTCATAAGGAAGAGCATATAGAGGAGCTTTTAGTCTCTGCAGTGGGAAATGGTGATCGGGATTGGAAAAGAGTAACCTTTTCTGATGAAGTCACCTTTTCTATTACAAAGGAAGGACCCACTCTTGTATATCGTCCTCCTGGTACCCGATTCGACCACAGATACGTTGCCATGCGTGCCCGCAGTGGTAGAGTATCTGTGTCGTGTTGGAATTCTTCAATTTCAGCAGGATAATCATCCAGTCCACACATCTCAATTGATTCGGGACTGGTTTGCGAGGAGAAAGGATATTGAATTGATAGACTGGCCTCGTCGCTCTCCGGACTTGAACCCTTTAGAGAATATGTGGGCACAAGTAAAGAAGCGTATGCGGAAAAATTGGCCCAATCCCCTTCCAAGACGCCCTGATGATTTGTGGAAGCTCGTCCTTGGTCCCTGGGATGCCGTGACTGAGAACAGTCGGTATTTGAAAACACTAGTCGATTCCATGCCCACTCTACTGCAAGATGTGATCGAGATGGGAGGAAGATGGACTAAATATTAAATCGTGGCTTTTTTTTTTTTTGAACTTTTAATTGTTTTAATTTTTTAAGGCACACGCCTGTAAGTTTGTTTTGTTTATGCCACGAAAGATATTTTTGTTGAGAATATAATCTTTCTTTCCATTTGCAGCCATAATGTCATAATAAATAATGACACAGTCATGGCATAATACATTCATGAACCTGATGTTAATTACTAAAACAGTCATAAAAGAAATAGAAACAATTATATTTTCTCTCTCTCCTAAAAAAACATAAAAAGCATTAGGTTGTGTTCGAACGCACGACCTTATGAACACTTGCCCGAAACGCTACCATTACGCTACAGATTAACACGCAAAAACTTTCATTCTGCCTGTAGATATCAGGCCACGTGGTCCAACAACATGTAACATCACCTGTCTCCGAATTGTAGCGGAGATACCCGAAGGGAACTTTGTGTCTAGAGAGCGGCCACTTTTTCTTTTGACAACTGTACAAGAACGAAATGCAAGATCTGCGATAAAGTTATGGCAATGGATGGTGATACGAAAAAAATCCCATTTCTTGTGTAATATGCCAGTGCCAGAATTTTTAATATTGTGTAGAAAATGAAGAAAATGTGGGCAATTAAAGTTACCCCATACTTTTGAAAAACCCTATATTTTCCCTATAATTATAATTATGTAGTAAGTCCCGTGTCATAGCATCGTGTTCTAAGGCATCATACTTAGGACTCGCGTTACTGAATGAACATTGGTTCGAGTCCTCATGGGAAAGGCATTTTCTCCTGAAATTTCGTCCGGTCAGTGTATGAGACCGGTGTCCATTCATCATTGTGTTGAATTTAAGGAGCTGCGATAGGGAACGAAATGTAGTATTAAAAACTATTGTAACTATAACGGCTGACCTCACGATACCCCCGCTCTAGTTGGATGATCGTTCATCTCTGCTAAGACATGTGGACGTGAGACTAGCAGCCGGTTTGTCGGCCTTGGTCCTTCATGGGCTGTCGCTTAATTACGTAATAAAATTGCGACTAGATAGATAATCTCTGCATGTTTCATTGAATTCCTTACAACTGTCACCTTCTGCGTACCTCTGGAGAAAGAACTAAGGAAGAGACTAGTGAAGTGCTTTGCGTGAAGTGTAGAATTATATGGGGCAGAAACATGGACATTACGACGAAGTGAAGAGAAGAGAATAGAAGCATTTGAAATGTGGATATGAAGGAGGATGGAGCGTGTGAAATGGACAGACAGAGTAAGAAACGAAGCTGTGTTGGAAAGAGTGGATGAAGAAAGAATGATGCTGAAACTGATCAGGAAGAGGAAAAGGAATTGGCTGGGTCACTGGTTGAGAAGAAACTGCCTATTGAAGGATGCACTGGAAGGAATGGTGAATGGGAGTAGAGTTCGTGGCAGAAGAAGATATCAGATGATAGACGACATTAAGATATATGGATCATAATATGAGAGGACAAAGAGGAAGTCAGAATATAGGAAAGACTGGAGAAAGCTGGGTTTGCAGTAAAAGACCTGCTCTTGAGCAGAACACTGTGATTGAATGAATGTTCTGTATGCTGTGAACTGTTGGTTATACAACACACCTTTATACTATACTCAAATTTCCTTCCATATTCTGCACAGCATGTCACCATCTATTTCAGGCCTGCAGAACTGTAGCTCTTGAGAGCGACTGCTTTCCTCTCCTTTCTTACCCCCACCCACCTTTTCTACCTGTGCGGTCACGGCGTTCTAGTTACGCTCGGCTGCATCAACATTCATTCTCGGGGCGGAAGTCGATCATCCCCAATAGAAGTGGAGTGAGGCTGACGTCATAGTTCCCCTACTTCGCGAGTTCTGCAGGCCTGATCTATCTAGTCGTCTCAGCTCGTGCAGGTTGTTGGCCAAGGGGAGCGTGAACATTGTTTTTTAAGTAGCCCCAGAGGAAAAAGTCACAGTTAAAAGCGTCGTTAAATAATGTGCTACTCCTCAGCAGGGAAGGCTAAATGTTTACTTAGCTGTGAAATCCTCTGGGTGTCTTCCGAGGACGTAGATATGAGAGGCAAGCTTATACATTGTATCAATTTGGAAGAGAGCCCGTATGACGTGTGCGAGGGCATCCGGCTCCCTGAAAGTACGAGAATTACTGACATAGATGAACGGGTACCAGAAATATACGAGGAACAAGAGGGCTAATTGTAACCAATGACCCTAGCGGACGTAGCGGCTTCTTGTTTGGACTGGGCGGGGTTGCTAGCCTCTGACAGCAGCAGCATGCACCGGGGCACGATGCCGCCCGCCCGTCCGCCTTGGGGGTCATTGGTATTGAATCTCGCCTCAAGAGCACTTGTCTAATACAACATCATTACGTATGGGTATAGGATGGCTACCAACTATAGGTATAGGCCAACAAGGCTTGTAAGTGATGCTGGGCATTACTTGACCAACGCTTACTGTGTAGCTAATTTACGCACCAAGTGGCATACTTCGCACGTGACTACAAAATGTTTAGTTTTGGAAGTAGTCCTGACAGACTTTCATAGTATAGTAGAACCCCGTTTATCCGCCACCGTATTAACCGATTGGTGAATTATCCGACTGTCTTCATGTCGCTTTTTTTTTTTTCTATATACGAAGTACTGTACATTATATTACCACGTTATTTTTTCTAGAGAGGGTTATTACGAGACTTTACCCTTACACAGTACGGTCTACTGTTGGAGTTGTCGTGCTGTATAAATTCTATGTAAAATGACTACTTTGCTTTTAAAAAAATCATGTTGTGCTAAGTATTAAAAAAGTACAAATAACTGACTGGTTTGGAGAACGATAAACTGTGGCTCAACTCAGAATACGAGATTGGAGTCTCAAGTGTGTTCAATTTAATAAAAATCAGGATAAAGTGTATAAAGTATGTAAATCTACGACACGAGACCGCCACTATTCCTATTTTTCCACTGACAGCCATTGCAAGGAGTTTCTTTGACCCTTAAAAACCCATTGTTAATAACCAGATTTAAATCAGTGAACTTCTGATCCTCTACCTAGCGTGTTCAATACAAGATCTTGGAGGAAATTACGAAAGTGTAAGCATTATTCACTAAATGTACGAAAATATTTTATAGTACGGATTATCCGATTTTTTCGATTAACCGATCAGTTTACCTCCTTCATTACCACGGATAATAGATGTTCTACTGTACTTGATGAATTATCTATAGTAATGTCACAAGAGGCGGTTTGAGGTTTATCTGGGAAATCTCAGACCTCGAGTGACATTTATTAGGACTATTTCGTGAATAAAATAAAAATGTTAATAATATTTCCCTAAAATTCCCTCACAAAATGTTAGTAATTATATATTTATGAATACTTAACCTATTCAGACATAGTGAAGTCGAAATAAACGAATCACGATTACTGCAATAAAGAAATTGAATGTTATTCATAATGCCAATTGAGAAAAGCGAAATACTGTACAGATTTAAAAATGTTAATTACATGTACCGCGTTTTTCTCTTATTATTATAACAGAAATACGTTTTCATTATCTTCCGAAATCATTAATTTAAACATCTTGTAGTATAATTACAAATAACTTGATTAATACATTAATTAAATGAACAATTGTTATGAAGGAATGTCACTTTCTTTAGATACGAGTACAGTGGACATGGAATTTGAAGATGAAGATGTGGAAGTAGTATTTCGCACTTTATTTGCACAATGGATTCATGCTCATCGATTTACGTGGAAACAGTTGGCGACACTGACTAAACAAAAGAACGACATGCGATAAATTGATAGTGATAAATCGAGCTGCAGAAATTATCGCGATGTATGACTGTGATTGGTTGAAATTCAAAATTTCATTACACTTCATTGGCCGAAAATTGAACCGCGTCGTATAAACGAAATAGTCACTAAAATTTAATATATTTAATATATATTATATTATATGATATTATATTATATTATATTATATTATATTATATTATATTATATTATATTATATTATATTATATTATATTAGTATATTTAAGTTCGAACCCCAGGAGATCCTCTCCTCTCCTCTCCTCTCCTCTCCTCTCCTCTCCTCTCCTCTCCTCTCCTCTCCTCTCCTCTCCTCTCCTCTCCTCTCCTCTCCTCTCCTCTCCTCTCCTCTCCTCTCCTCTCCTCTCCTCTCCTCTCCTCTCCTCAATGGCGAGCTTATGTGAGGGCGGCAATGAACCTTCGGGTTCCTTAAAAGCCATTTTTTAGTAAGTTAATGTTTAGATGTTTTATATTTCACTTTCCACCATTGAAATGGGTAGTTCATCTGCCTTCCAAATGTTGCCAAAGGAAAGTGCTACTGTCGGAGGGTGATCTCTTTGCCTTACCATTGTACTTTCCTATTTCATGATAATGGTGGTTATTTAACATTACTTTCAACTACAGAGTTTATTCAGAGACGACAGAATGATATCATAGCAATGAAATGAAGCAGTGGAATCAAAAAGATATGGGAAACCGAAGCACTCGGACAAAATCTAGTTCGCAGTTGCTTTGCCTATTATCTTCCCAGTATCTTCCTTTAAGTCTGTTATTTAACTATGCTAAATCAACTGCAAGGTTATCTGAGGTGTGGAATTGGTGATAGCGAGATAGTTTATGGCGAGATTCGCCATGAGATTACCTAACATTCATCTTACAGTTGGGAATATCCTCGGAAAATCCCAATCAAATAATCGGCCTAGGCGGGATTCGAACCGTCTCCTGCGCGTTGCCTCGTATTACAAGTCCAGCTTGCTACCACCTGAGCAACGCCGATGGCTACACATAAGTGGACGTCAGGCCTCCCCTCCCCAAGCTCTATAATATTTACTTTTAGATTGATTTATTTATGTGAAGTATTATATTATGTATGTTTGAATTTCTTGTAAATTACTGTAACATTCAGTTATCATTCTATTATTTTTTCCTTTCTTCTTCTTTTACGGAGGAGGGGCGTGAATGCGTGCACTGTGGCCTGAGGTTTATTGTGCTTATCACTCCTGTTCTGTGAATGATTTTGTCGCCGAACGACCGCACTCTTGTGAATATACAGCGTGCTGGACCGTGAGCTTAAACTGGACTGTGGTATGGATGATGATGATGATGATGATATATATGAATTAATGAGTCCGAGGTCCAACGCCGAAAGTTACAGATCAATTTTGCTTCAATTGGTTGAGGATAAACCTCGGAAAAACCTCCATGGGTCTACATATCAGTTATTTTTGTATAGAAGAGATTAAAAAAAATTAGCCTTGAAGAGATAAAAAAAATTAGACTTGGAAAAGAGAGCTTTAGACAAATTTTTGAAAGCAAGAGAAATCTACAACAATTTTTTTTTTTTTATATATAAATACTCGTATTAGAGTTTCTATTTTAATGCTTCCAATACAGTCTGAAATTCTGACAGTTTTTTTTTACTCTTGGTGTACATAGTTGTCATTTTTTAAATTTACATTTTTTACAAAGGCATTATTTTTAGTTATACCAACAAAAATATATTTATTTCCTTTATGTTCACCTATCACAATTTTACATTTTGTTAAGTATTTTTCAGCCTCTTTTTTTTAATTGTGCTTGAAACTCTTAAATAATGGAACATAATAATTGAAGGGTTCAGAGCCATAGCGGGCCAAGCGCCATTTATTACAAACGGAGAAAGCGAGGGTTAAAGTTAAGTGAATATCATAGTTTAATGAATATTGACATATCATTTAATTTTAATGTGCGTACTTTATCTTACTTGCTACATGTTTCGTTACACTATGGTAACCACTTAATTTTAACTCTTGTTTTCTCCATTTTTAATAAATGGCGCTTGGCCCACTATGGTTCTGAACCCTTCAATTATGTTCAGATGCTGTACAATTCCTTTCACAAGGTCAAATTACTGAACATTTTTTTTCCGGGGAGGACTTACACCACTCTGGTAGCTGAGATCTTCATGAGCCCCCCTCCCCCCTGAAAACACATGGGCACTTAACAGTATCCACCTGGCATTGAATCCCTGTATCCCTGGTGAGAATTTTTTAGTTAATTTTGCTATAATTCTGCTAATTTTCAATTTTCATCTCCTTGACAGCTTACGCAACCTTACAGGCAGCACAGGATATTATCGGGCCCGCAGTGGGTACATCATAAATGACCAACTGCTTGAAATGAGTACAAGAAGAGTAAATGTTTATGTAATTATCTGTACAATCAATAAAGAGCTTGTTGACGTGTGGTATGTTCGGTATGGGCATCAATTTAAAGAGTTCCCCCCCCCCCGTAGGACACGGCATAGAATTAAATATGCTGATCCCGAAACACCCTATACAAAACAACAACAGTATGAATAATTATAGTTTTTGGAACATACACTTCATCCCGATATGGTGCCAGCTTTCTCTGAGCCATCGCTGAGCAATCTCTTCTCTTCTCTCTCCTCTGTTTCTCCATCTCTCCTCGCTCATTCGCTCGGCACTGCGGTATTTTTGACACACCCAACTTATTTTAAAAGTGAACATCGGTAACAATTATTGGTTACCGATATGTGATGTATAGTCTTGGTCAATAATTTGTACCAAGCTTAAAACGAACTACGCCTCTTCCGAGACTCGGCAGAGGCACTGTAACCTGAGCTGGGGATTTACTACAATTCGGACATGATTTAATATTCAACAGGTGAATCTTCATGTTTTCTGATTTTAACCAGTGTGTTAGCTTAGTTGGTAGAGTGACTAGTCACTAACCAATCGGTCGGGTATTCCTTTCTGGCTAGGACGGAGCAATATATTTCTTGGCTTCTGATTTAGGAACAAACCTGACGTCCAACCTCTTATATGTGTGGTTAAAGTAGTACTCATATTTTCCAAACCTTCTCACCCATTTTCTTGCTGGTGTTTCACAATTTTCCACAGTTTCCTATTCGATGCCCGTATTTTTAGTTAATCTGACATTTTGGAAATGTGAATACCTCGTTTTTTGCTACATAGCCTTCGACTAAGGCCCAGATACTTTCAATGGGATTCAGTTGACCATTGTATGAGGAACGTTAGTGCGTATTTATACTCACTTTCTAAATATTTTATTTGACGCAATGACAAACTAATAAGGGCAAGTCGTCAGCGGAAAGTGCGATATTTGAATGAAACGTATAGTCTGTTACCACCGCCGCCATCACCACAATCACCACTGCCACCACCACCACCACCACCACCACCACCACCACCGCCTTTATCTTTGGCGTAGCGGTCCTTATAGTTAGCCTTTTCCTCCATAACGACAACCTTCTAATCATTTCGATCTAAAGCTTTCAATTTTCCCACATTGTATCAATCCCCTTTTGTGAAGTTTTTCGTAATAATTTTGCCAGATCGTATCCTTTGATATGTTCGGCTGTAATCATTGCCATTGACATTATAATTACATACTTTTTTCTTCTTAGTAGGAGGGAGGGAACATCCCACGCACTACTACCTGAGGTCTATTGTACACCCCCGCCCCGCCCCTGATATGGGATGAGTTGCGTGCCCACCGATCCTGTACGTTCTACGGTCACCGACCTAACCACTTGACCCCTTTAACGGCCGGTCCATATAGTCAACAGAGTCCATGTACCACTCCTGCTTCGGCATCCCTCCCAAGGCTCCCTTAACGGTCCGAGACGGAAGTCCTCCCTCTAGAAGGTCTGCCCTGGGTTCCGTTGCAGGAGCTATCCATCATCACATGAATATAATCCACGGAGGCCGGTCGAGAGAGCCAGAAACTTCGGAGGGCCGCCTGTAGAGTGATCTGAAAACCAGAAGTAACGGGATGATGAATGAAAGGATGATAGGGGAGGAAAGGAAGTGGCGAAGATGAGTTGGGTTCAATCGCCTGATAAAGTTACCTGATATTCATTCATAGGAGTGAGGGGAAAACTCCGAAAAAACCTCACCCAGGCAACTCGTCGCGATTGGGAATCGAACCCGGGCCCGCTGGATTCGGAGTTAGACTCGCTAACTCCTCAGCCACAACGGTGGGCAATTACGTACGTTACTCCGGATTGTAAACTCCAAGACCCAACCCCCAACCAGGCGGACCAATGGCTCTTGTGACTTGAGGGTGCTGGGTTTGTTATGGAGGACTTACCTTATGGCAGAAAACTATGGATGAAATGAATTATGAAATAATATATCAAAACAAAGAAAACAGCTAAAATGAAGTTCGAATGTAATTCAAGGAATGTAATTTAATCACATTTCGGACAATGTTTCAGAATTAATAATTTTGATCCCGCCATGTTTCCCGATTCATCGAAAAACGATAGGCTATAAAGATTGATTGGGATTTCTATTGAATGCCTGTGTACATACTTAATGTATGGGAGTATTACATTCTTAGACGATTATAAATAAAGTCTGAGTTTGGTTACCTAAAGCCTCCGAGCAATGACAACAGTGTAGGTATGTATGGAGTATAGCGCAGCGTACACACTTCAGGTCTGATGTTCAGTGAACCATGTCAAAACAAAACAAAGTTAGACGGTTGGAAATGAGTGCTCCAATAGAAGAATTTGATAGCGAGCTCTTCGTTAGGAAAGAAGAAAACGTATTTTATCAGAAAAAAAAGAGAATTTTTCTTTAAAGTCACTCGTTGTAATGTGTAGAGACTCGTGAAGCAAGTAGTTAGTGTACATAATTATGTTATTACTGTAATATATTGTGATTTCGACCAATTATTTATTTATGTATTTATTCATTTATGCATTTATTTATGTACATATATTTAGAGATGGTTTTTTTATTTATACATAGGCTCTGTCCAGTTACAACATTAGCGTGTCGAACAAGGAGGCCTATTCATAATAAAATTTCTGTAATGTGACATTATATACGGTAATACGTGGAGACGAAAACAACCTACAAACATTTCTAAATGAAAAAAAGTTGAAACATCAGGGCCGAAATGTATATTTTATATACTTCAATGTTAACTTATTTTTAATTGTGAATATTCAAATTTCAGTAATTTCAATAAATTATCATATTTTCTTCCAAACTCATTTTTACATTGATAGAATATATATATTTATTTTAAAAAGTACAATTTAAATATTCGAAACTCTATAAATACGAGAAAAATAATGAACATTGGTTTCTAATTTTTGGGTGACAAATAAATTGTGAAACAAAAAAATTAGCCTGTCTAGAATCTAATACATAAGATGGCTTAAAATAAATATTGTGTTTGTTATTAAATACACGTGGCAGTATATTTTGTACTTGAGTAGCATTCTCATTGTTCAGTGTCTCTACTGCCCTATACGAATAAACAGATTGATTAACACACGAAACGTAGTATGATTCATGTGCATCTAACTTGTACTCAAAGTAACCAAACTCAGGACTCTGTTTATAAAAATTTGATTAACGCTTTAATAGTTGTGTGATATAAAACAGGGCACTTGCTTAGAATTTATTATTTTTAAAAATCTATTTGTTTATAGTCGCTTTGACATTTGGGCCATATCGTGACCAGTTAACATTAAATTACATTCGTTATTAATTAGTTGCTTATGCAGTTACAAAACAATAATGTAATTGTAAATTTATTTTTGTGAGGAAAAAAATACCATGAAAATGGAGACCGATCTATTGTGAAATAGAACAAGTTCTGAAACAATTTTAAAAATAATTTAAATGTAACTTATTAAAAGAATTTCTAGATATGAATATACAGTGTGGAAGTGAAATGACCGTGCAGATTGAAAGAGACGATAGGGCACACTTAAATGGATAGAAAACCCATGTTACGTTTTGTGATTAAATGCACGGTTAATTAGAAAATTAAGTTTGAAGTTCGAACAGTTTGACAACATCGTCACTAATACACTTTTCTTGTAGTACAGATATAAGAGGTCAACGAACTTGGTCTGTCTCGTTAGGTTAGCTACTCTCTGGCTACAACGTTGGAATCTGCTCACATCGTGCAGTGACTTAAAATTTGTGGTTTTTAAATTGAATTTACACGAAAACTGCCCATGTTATTGAAATACGCCAGAGGGATAAATGATTCTTTATTAGATTTTCTATCGATGTGGACAAAAATCACGATCCTACTCGCAATAGTTATCGAATAAGAGGGTGTTGAACATTTGGGAAAATAACGTTATTTTCTGAGAAAACTGTGATCTTTCCACCAATATGATATTATAGTTTTTTTTTTTTTTTTACATACAACATGAACTATTCGCTCTGAAAATCTTAAAGGTTATTTTACTTCCACTCTGTATATGCATACTGGTGATATACATGTATCTCACAAATATAATTGGCTAAATAAATATTTTTCTGGTTCGGAAATTCTGCATGTTCATTAGAAACAATTATTTTACAGTATAAACCGAAATAAATATTAAACTTAAACGTTATGATGCTGTTTTATTTTGATTTTAGAGCCTGTTTTACCGCTAATAAGTTTCACTTAAAGTGCCTGTTTTATTAATCTACAATTTATATTTGGGACCTAAAAGTCCGAAGCCAGTACTTATCACATAAAATGTATACAGTTAGAAGAAGTATTGAACGACCGAACAAAGATGGTCGGACTAATTCATGTAGCCGGAACAGGACGAAGTCATACAATGGAGAAGAAGAATAAGAAGAAAAGATATTGAAGCTCCTTGTCCCTATATTGTTACGACACACTTATAGAAAATGGGAGTATAAAAAGACTCGGTATTGAAGAGAAGTTTGTTCTCCATCTCCTTCAGATCTCGTGAACAAGAGAAATATATCAGGAAAGATTCCCCACCCCAACTCCTCAGAGCCCTATCGGAGGATCTCGTATCTGAACCTATCAATAAGCTGTATTACACAGCGATGAACCTGCTTGCATCACTCATACGTACTACTATCACTGGCTGACAGGTCAGGATTCTTGTCGGCATGTTCTAACGGCAGTATTACCAAGACCAACTGGGTCTAAAAGCGGGTAGCATAATTCAAATTACACACCATGTACAAAACCTCTCGAGTTTTTATCATTAGCATTATTAATGTCATTTTCAGCTACAAAGTTTTTTTCAGGCATGTGTCGACAATGTAGAAATTATGGCTATCTTAGGGAACTAAGCTACTATAGTCGCGACGCTGTTATTCCCGGCGTGACTCCTCCTCTTTGCTTACGTCTTAGGAAGTGAAGGCTCTATAAAGTCTATGTAAGTAGTATCGTTCGCCATTTTTGTTCTTTCGTTGCGAGCTACCAGACGAGGAATCTGTTTGCCGTACCGTTAAACATTATCGTTGTTCCTATGATAATAAATCAAACGCACTGTAATTGAGCAAAAATTTGTGCGGCAAATAACGTCCTCGTATGCTTTCTGCGAACGCCAACGAAAGAGCCAAAATGGCGGGCGATTATATTAAGTATTTATCGAGCCTTAGGAAATGCATAATGTCTTCATCAGCGAATCACAAGACGCACACGTTTAAATGTAGCCAACCTGCAACGTGATTGGCTGCCGGAAATTAGAGCGACGGGACTATAGTAGAGATCCTAGCCCATTGCTTGCAAAAATCACATGGAATCTTGTCCTTTTGTGCCGTGACTAGACTTCGAAGTTAAGGTCCCAGTCGGAGCGATACAGGTTAACTGATACCGGAGTATTGGGGAACAAGCCAGGGTTTGTTTACTTTTTCCATCTTCTATTCACTGTGCTGTATGTCTAGATATGGTTGACATTGAAGGTTTCGTACGTACTAGCACTGAAGCTAGGACATTTTGAACAACGTGAAGT
Source organism: Periplaneta americana (assembly GCF_040183065.1). Classification (NCBI taxonomy): domain Eukaryota; kingdom Metazoa; phylum Arthropoda; class Insecta; order Blattodea; family Blattidae; genus Periplaneta; species Periplaneta americana. The sequence continues at coordinate 149,234,156 of NC_091119.1, read as the reverse complement.
CATTGCAATTTCGAAAACGAAATGAAATTTGGAAGAAATTTTTAAATATACATTATTAACTTTTGCTCCACAATGAATTGAAATGAAATAAAAGGAAATAAAACCTTACAAGAAGAGGCAAAATGCGACACAACTGCTGTAAAAAATATGGGGCAGAATCGTGGACATTACGACGAAGTGAAGACAAGCGAATAGAAGCATTTGAAATGTGGATGTGGAGAAGAATGGAGCATGTTAAATGGATAGACAGAGTAAGAAACGAAGCTGTGTGGAAAGAGTGGATGAAGAAAGAATGGTGTGAAACTGCTTAGAAAGAGGAAGAGGAATTGGCTAGATCACTGGTTCAGAAGAAACTGCCTACTGAAGGATGTACTGCAAGGAATGGTGAACGGGAGAAGAATTCAGGGCAGAAGAAGATATCAGATGATAAACGACATTAAGATATATGGATCATATGAGGAGACAAAGAGGAAGGCAGAAAATAGAAAATACTGAAGAATGCTGGATTTGCAGTGAAGGACCTGCCCTTGGAAAGAACACTATGAATGAATGAATGAATGGCTTTTAAGAAACCCGGATGTCCATTGCCGCCCTCACATAAGCCCGCCATCGGTCCCTGTTCTGAGCAAGATTAATTCAGTCCCTACCATCATATCCCATCTCCCTCAAATCCATTGTAATATTATGCTCCCATGTACGTCTCGGCCTCCCCAAAAGTCTTTTTCCCTCCAATCTCCCAACTAACACTATATTCATTTCTGGAGTCGTCCATACGTGCTACAAGCCCATCTCAAACGTCTGGATTTAATATTTCTAATTACGTCAGGTGAAGAATACAATGCGTGCAGTTCTACATTGTGTAACTTTCTCCATTCTCCTGTAACTTCATCCCTCTTAGCCCCAAATAATTTCCTAAGCACCTTATTCTCGAACACTCATAACCTCTGTTCCTCTTTCAAAGTAAGAATCCAAGTTTCAGAACCATACAGAACAACCGGTAATAAAACTGTTTAGCCACCGGTGTGGCTCAGTCGATTAAGGCGCTTGCCTGCCAGTCTGATGTTGCGCTCGGGCGCGGGTTCGATCCCCGCTTGGGTTGATTACGTGGTTGGTTTTTTCCGAGGTTTTCCCCAACCGTAAGGTGAATGCCAGGTAATCCGTGGCAAATCCTCGGCCTCATCTCGCCAAATACCATCTCGCTATCACCAATCTCATCGACGCTAAATAACCTTGTAGTTGATACAGCGTCGTTAAATAACCAACTAAAATATATAAGTGTTTTATAAAATAATAATAATAATAATAATAATAATAATAATAATAAAAAATTGCGGATATAGGAGACGGCCTCCAGATATGGAGGGTAGCTGTGAATATATTGAATAAGCAGTCGTGGACAGCTATGGTCCCCCAACTTGGGGGGTTGGGCGAAGGGTTAACAACCCATCACCATAAAAACAGCTTGTTGCAAAAAATATTAAAATGGATTTGAGGGAGGTGGGATATGATTATAGAGTCTGGATTAATCTTGCACAGGATAGGGAACGATGGCTGGCTTATGTGAGGGTGGAAATGAACCTGCGGGTTCCCTAAAGCCATAAGTATTGATAATAATAATAGTAATAAATCAGATGTGGTATTATACACTCCGCTCCACAACTGAAATAGTGCATTGAAGGTTTTAAAAATGATATCGTGCTTCATAGATGGATGCTGTGTTTTGATATACCGTAGCCTATTTTTTTTTTTTTTTTTTTTACTGAAATTGAAGCTAATTAATCTCTTTAGAATTTTTGTGGCACAATGAGCCAGTAATTGAGAGCCGGCCGGCCGGCGTCCTTCCAATCAGCAGCCATGTAGTTTGGTTATCAATTCCGCGGCGCGCAACGTATATGGATTAATTCTTGATGGAATATTAACTGGCTCAATAGCTGCATAATAGTTGTGCAAGTCATCAGACGGTGTCCCGTTCAATTTACTGCTGCTGTTAACGAAATCAGGGCATGAGTTTTGATGACAGGCAGCTTCTACATAATGAAAGCAATTAATTCTGTTCGTTTTCGAGTAATGAGCCTATTACTGTAAAATGAACATAGCCTTTAGGCTTCTGTTTGAAAGCAACAGTCTTATAGAGTCTTCGATTCAGGACACGTGCATTGAGTGACCACTCCATCGGAACATCTCGTCTGGGGTTTGAAAAGTGGTGGCGGTCGTGACAGTAGTAGTGATGAATTAATGCTGATGTTTGTGATAGTTTTGTTAGTGGTGTCGATGGTGTAGGTAGTGATAGTGGTAATGTGATGGTGATATAGATAATTATGGTTTTAATGTTACCAGTGACGGTGATTATGTTACTAGTCAGCGATGTATGCAATGGAGGGGGAAAGGAACTGACCACCCTAACCCTTTATTTCCTGGCTTAGTTGCCTCATGAGTGAGGTTCCTTCCTGTCTTAAGACAGTTGACTAAACAGCAAGTGACGGTAATGGTGATGCTAAGAGTGACTATTTGATTCGTACACTCATTCACCCAATAGTAGCCTATGTAAAAATCCTTTGATTTTCTGCCAGTCAGAGCTATAATTTGTATTTATATGTGCTATCTGATAGGATGGAAGAGAGAGCCTTATGGCCTTAATTCTGTCAGATTAAATAAATAAATGTGAATATAATTGAATCGACTTTTGCAAAAAGGGCATACGTTACATTTTTGTCAAAATTGGTTTTTTCATGGAAACTAACTTAATGGATGACCAATGAAATAATAATATGAGTAAGTTATAAATGTATCAGTTTGTAGCTAACTTCATGTAACAAGAATATAAAGTTTCAATTTTAAGTTTCCTACCTGCTATTATGTTTTTTTTTTAATATCTCAAAACATTAAATTTGTAACGTGTCCTTTTTGCAAAAGTCGATTCAGTTATAAGACAACGCAATATTATCATACACATTTTATCGCATAGAAATTATCACACCTAACCGACAATTTTTTTTGTATGGAATACGTAATAACCTGCAACCATATTAATGTAATATGGCATAAAATTACAGTGACTTACAAAAAAAAAAGATATGACATACATATCTAGAGAAGCTACAGAAGATATAAAGTGTGGAAGTGAAATAGCCTTGCAGATTTCCAGAGCGAATAGTTCATGTTGTATGTAACAAAAAACTGTAATATCATATTGGTGGAAAGTTCATAGTTTTTTTTTTTCGGAAAAAAATGTCCCCCCCCCTCAATGTTTAACAATATCTTACTCGGTAACTATTGCGACTAGGATCGTGATTAGGAAATCTAATAAAGAATAATTTATCCCTCTGGCGTATTTCAATAGGCTGCACGGTTTTCGTGTAAATTTTATTTTAAAAACCTCTAAATTCAAGCCATTGCACAATGCAAGCAAGTGGCAACGTCTTGACAGAAAGCAGCTTACCTACCTAGACACACCGAGTTCGTTGACCTCTTACATCTGTATCACGAGTAGAATGTGTTAGCAGCGATGTTGCCGGACTGCTGAAACTTTAAACTTAATTTTCTAATTAACCGTGCATTTAATCACAAAACGTAATATAGGTTTTCTATTCATTTACGTGTGCCCTATCGTCTCGTTCAATCTGCAGGGTTATTTCTCTTCTACTTTGTATATACAAGCGGAAAGTCTTGTGAGTTCAAATGATTTGCTGGTTAATTATGGATAGTTTTAAATAATTTGTTGTTTATATATTAATTGTCTTCCTGCAGTTATTTTTCAATAACTTCTTTATATTAAGTTCATAATTTGAACGTATTGTTACGTAATACAAATGTAATACTGATTTTATAATTCTGCAGCGTAATTTACTAACGGCGGGTATTAGACTGTTCATTAACCCATATTTAGTCTACTTATTCATTTGTTATTGTCGAAGTAACAAAGATACAAGGACATTGTGTAGTCCAGTTTACAGTCATTGCGCCATAGGAGGCTTGTCTACGCTACACCCGCGATGAGATGTGATGATGGAGATTTGTTGGGATCTCACAGGTGAACCGTAGTTTCGGGAGAAAGTCCCTCTGTTATCTGGCCTTGCCCAACACAAGTTATAAATCGGAGGTTCAGTCGGGGATCGAACTCTGGTCTACAGGACCATAAGTCCAGCGCTCTAGTCATTAGACCACTCGGGGATCACGCATAAAATGTATCAGAACGTACTTGTAGTCTTTTAGGCACTAATTGTTTTATTGTTGTCTAAGCAGAGTCACTATATGTGAGAAGTTCATCTTTTTCATTAGTTGCCTGGGCAGAACTTACATTAGTTACTTGAGTAAGAGAAGTTTCAGTCAGTAATGCCATGATATTGGTAAGAGTGCAGTAATTTTTCCCTGCGTAGATGTTTGTTTCTGGTGCCTTGTGTTGTTTAATGATTCTCAAAGTATTGAATCTAACTCTGCATATTATATTAATGTATTCTATTGCATCCTATTTATATTCACAGTGTCCTTGTATTTTTGTTACTTCGACAATAACAAATAAATAAGAAAATAAATAAATAAATTCATAAGTAAATAAATAAATAAATACATAAATAAATTAATTAATAAAATGTAAATCCAAGAAAGAAAGAAAAAAGAAAGTCTGACGTACCGTCCCGATTATACATAATATATTTACTTTGATTGTTGAAGTGCCGATTGTGACATAGTGGTTAAATAATATTGCGAGTAATGCCGTTCATCATAGTGTACGACACGTCTTTTAAATGATCCGAATAACCATACTTATTGCAACGCAATCTAAATACTAATATATGTATGGAATTTTTGTTGCAGATAAACTAGTTGGAGTTCACTGTACTCATGGTTTGAATCGGACGGGATACTTCATATGCAGGTAAGAGTCTCATATAATAGAGATCATGTTCGTTCACTGAGGTTTTAGCCATTGGGAAGGGGTATATCTGTACAGGTTGCAGCCAGTGAAGCGTATAGATACGCGACAGTTACAAGAAACCAAGCGTTGTTGCAACACTTTATTTGAAGAAGAGACTTTTCAGTATTATATTATTCGCACTACGTTTTGTGCTAGGATTAGTTGAAGTGTAAGGTAGTTGTTATCATGTGACGTCCTTGGAAGTCTTTGTCTCAAAATATCGATAGTGATGATGAAAATGAATGTTGTATGTTACCGAATGGACGCGGTAAGGCCACACATACACATTCGGCTAAAATCATTCAACATGTGTATAATATTTTGTGCGAGATCGTGCGTATTTGCTTGGTTTCCGCACAAACCAACCCGCGGTAAGTCTAAAATTCCACATTCAGTATTCCCAACCGAACACACATAACAATTTCCCTCTGCTTACCGCTTAAGTGACATATTGATTTTACTGCTTTAGGCTTTTAACATATTATTTTTAGAGACGTTCAATATAGTAATAATTATAAATTGGAAACTTACCACTGCAATTTCACCTAAATTGCACTGTTAATTATTGTTTTTTAAATATTTGCAAAAATTAAGTAAACTCTACAACTCCACTAACGTTACTGGATTTCGTGATGCATGTAACATTAAGGAAGCCGTTTTAAGTTCGCATTTATAGACTGGGGAAAAAAAGACAGACGTATATCACGGCCTGCTGGAGTATAGTAAACACAGAAAACATTTTAAAGCAACAGTGTTGAAGATAGATATTTTTGTTTTCCAAAATTGCCGTCGTTGAACAGAAACCAAGATGGAGATTTCATTGCAACTAATTAGAAATTCCTCTTTCAGGTATGTAATAAACGATCTTCGCACAAAATAATGTACGATACACGAGCGGTATGTTTTCTTTCAATTCTCGGAAATTAAAAAAGCTCAACTACGTTTCGTTTTTTCAAACTTTTCCTCGAACATGAAAACTTAACACACCGCTCTTGTAACGCATATTACTATTAATAAATGAGGAGGACAAATAACCGACTTGCAAAAACCATAGCTGCGGTAGGAGTAATGTTGAAGAAAATATTTATGGTAAATATAGCGAATATTCCAAGTGAAAAAGTGTGCCTAGAATAAAAGAACAGACCTACGTAGAATCAATTAATTTAGTCGAGTTCTAATTCGAAGGAAAGTGTATGAAATCTTCCCGACTGTAGATAAAATGTTTGCCGCTGTTCGCAGCAAAACAATAAAGTAATGTACTTACGAGTTCACATACTATAGTCACTGAACTACGTTGATCCTGTGGCAGATATGGTTTTTGCAAGTAGATCATGCATTATCCTTATTCCTCCTTAAAATATTTTTATATACATTTTTAACGATTTTAGCTGACTGTGATGTATGGGTTTACCATGTCTAATTTGGTAACACAGACGTTCATTTTCATCATCACAATACTTCACGACACAGGCGTAACTGTCAGCGCGTCTGGCCGCGAAACCAGGTGGTCCGAGTTCGAATCCCGGTTGGGGCAACTTACCTGGTTGAGGTTTTTACGGGGTTTTCCCTCAACCCAATACGAGCAAATGCTGGGTAACTTTCGGTGCTGGACCCCGGACTCATTTCACCGGCATTATCACTTTCATTTCATTCAGACGCTATATAACCTGAGATGTTGATACAGCGGCGTAAAATAACCCAATATAACAACAACAGACTCTCAAGGACGCCACATGATAACAACTGATTTTTTTCACAATTTTCGGAGCTGATATCGGTATTTATGAGGAAACTACTTTTAATATTTCTGTTAGTTTGTCGTTCACACCTTAAAGAATTAAAATGCTCATTCTATTTACACACAAGCATTACTTCCAGAATACACGAGATATTTCAATCAACTTCTGGAGTTGTGCATAGAAAATCATTTTCTCGGAGAACATTTTAAATAATTCATTCCATTTTGAGCAAAGATCAGCATTTTCTTCATTCCACTTTGCTGTTTTCTCTGAATTCATCATTTCTTCAAGCAAGAAATTTTATAAAATAAATTATTTCATTCAGGTCAAGTCCATCTACATTGGAAGAATAATAATGGACTGTCGCTTCAAAGTTTTCTTTTTCTGGAAGACATCTTAACATCCACAGATAGCTTCTCTTGTGAATGAATACCCCAGGCACTGAGATATTCAACAGCACATTCATAAAATTATAATAATTAACACTTAACATCCGGACATATCTGGGGACAGTTATTAAATTCGGGGACATTCCGGAGATGAATTTTATTCGAGGACAAACAGAAAATTCGGGGACTGTCCGTGGGAAACGGAGATGTCTGATTATCTTACTTTAATCCCAAAACAAATCTTAGTTTCAACTCGTAAGTAAAGAACTAACTAGCTTGTTCTTCAAATAACGTTTTGCAACAGCGTTTGGCTTCTTGTTAAGTATCGTGTGGCGATACGCTTCGCCGACTGCAGCCTGCACAGATACTACCACTTCCCACTGGCTGAAACATCCTAGAGCCCATCGTTTGGTCACATTTGAACTACAAGTTTAGTGAACACATATGCTTTCCGCTGTTTTGTGCAACGAACGATGCAGCAAACACCCAACTACTGATACTGAGCATGTATAAACTTGTACAGTCAGTTTACGAAAGAAATTAGTGCATTCGTCTGCAAAATACTATTTTAGGAAATGATGGTTGTTTATATTACAAGAAAAACATAGAATATTATTCATTACTTGAAAATAATTAAGCATACATAGTAAATTGTAATTGTTATTAACAAAACATTGCAAGACTTCCACAACAATAAAAAAACTATAATCTCTTTTCAAACATAAGCAAATTTTATGACTGTGATATTCAGCAGCCCTCTTTTATGCCTATAATGAATAACTATGTAGGCTATATTTTAAAAATTTCTAACGAAAATGTTACCTTTCTTTCGGATAAGTCACGGATGTCAAAGCGCCTGCACTGCGTGCTCTCAAGAATCCACACTACATTTCCTTAACAGCGATTATTGTACTTTATCTTGCTAAAAAGTGAACCTTGTTGGATTTGTATTGCTTGTAGTATGAGCACGTAATACAGGCGCTTTGACTTGCCTGGATTAAGCAAAGTTTGTATTTCGGGAAACGTATTTAAATTTCACAAGCAGTTACTGGTGCATACATAAAATGTGATACATCGATGTTTGTATTGACATGACCTTCGTCCACCGAAACATACAAACATTTACTAATTGTAATCGAGTCAGGTGAGTGGAGTGGGTTGTGTGTTTATGATGCGATTTTATGATTCAATTTCACATACAGGCCGGCAAAAACAGTTTGTCAGATTAATAATAATCGACACCTACCCATATTACCATCGATACTCTTTTTTTTTTTTTTTTTTTTTTTTTTTTAATCTTCTGCGCTAACGTTTCGTGTGCATATGCTATTATCTATCACGTAGCACAACTAACCTGTTTTCATCACTCGGTGACCAAACGCTGGCCTTTAGTCATAATTAAAAACGTAGATTAATGAACGCGGCTTTACTGTTTTCAGCAAGAGCCCAATAGGATTGCTAGCGGCTTAACCTCTCTCTGTCACGGATATTAGTAACTCTCTATTGATCTTTATCATCGCTCACTAATGCGCATATGGAGATTCTAAAACAGCCATTTTCACTTTACAGCTCATCTGAATTAAGTGAATGAAGCAAAATTATAATCATTTATTGAAAATAAAATCAACTTAAGTTATTTAAACGGAACAAACATGATTTAGGTAATATTTAAATTATTTTTTTCAGTGATATTTTTGTTTTATTTTTTTTTATTTTTAACTAATGTTATCACTGAAAATAATGGAATAATTTGCTTATCTAACAAATAAGGAGATAAATCATTTTATTCGTTGCAAAAAAAAAAAAACTTTTTATGCAATCAAAAAAATATATATTTCATTTGTAAAATATGATTTAAGTGTGTACAGCGCATGTAATTAATATTGTAAAAATTCACATAAAATAACTTAGCAGTGTATTGTAATTGCTTATAATAATATATTTCGTATTTGTTGAATCGTGTTTAAAACTGATGGATTAATAAACAGAATTAGTGGCTTATATAATTAGTATCTTGGGTACAGACCGATTATTTAGTCCTGACAGCTTAGCGACGCGAAAGAGGGGAAGTAATTGGAGGAGTGGGGAGAGTTCCGGAGTAGAGATAAGGGCGAGGAGTCGGTAAAAGCAAGTGAGTGAATAAACCAAACACCCCTTGGCGTAACTAAATGGACTCGCCTGTCCCACGCGCACATCTTCGGCGACTGTCAGGACTAAATAATCCTACTGTACATTTTTTGCTTGGCAAGTAACCAAAAGTACTGTAAAAGTTCTCCGCTAAAAAGGAAATTATGTAACAATATATATTGTGGACATTCGTCTGGACATACAGAGGGGACTTATAGAAATAGTGGCGGCATGTGAAAAGAAGCCAATCCTTCAAAAAGCGCGACCACGGATATCTTAATGGTCCTGCCTGATTCAAATTAGGTCCTTGCTCAAATCGCCAACTTGGAAACAATATCTGTTCTGAAAACTTTATCTTACGAGCTATATTTCGTGAAATGCACGCGAAACAGCTTTGAAATCTCGCAAAATGTATGTGATTCTTTAATTGCCACCGAAGTAGCTCAGTTAGCTAAGATGCTTGCCTGCCGATCCGGAGTTGCGCTCGGCCGCGGGTTCGATCCCCGCTAAATAACCCAGTAGTTGATACTTCTTCGTTAAATAACAAAGTAAAAAAAGAGTATGTTCTTACGTTTGCTTTCCACTATTCAGAAAACAGCGCATGTAGCAATGACCTGTGATCCTAGCGTGGTCGTAACATGATGTCTTATTTGCAGCCAGGAACAATAAACCTCAGCGACTTTCTTTTCTATCATTATTAGCATCTTTCTATCTCACATACGAGTACATACGTATTGTGTGTATACATACACTCATCCGTAGAAATATTGAATGTGGTTATTCATTGTGCATTTTAAAGCAAATATTTCATTTTTATTTCAGGTATCTCAACCTTCGTATGGGATTTGCACCACAGGACGCAATTACGGGTAAGGACAGTGGTTATTATTTTACATTTAGTCTTTAATTTTTTTTTAACTCTTCGGCTGTGAAAAACTGACCTCTGGCTATGGAAAACATTCATGCTGGGTTGCAAGAAAGCATTTATAGGTTCGTTAAACGCTATTGGTCCTATAACTGTTAATTTAGCGTCAGTAAGCGTTGCAAGAACGACCTTTAAAGCTATTGGTTCGTTAAAGCACTCTGTAAACTATAGGTCGAAAATCGGAGCTGTAAACTGTTAACGAATCGTTAGCCGCCATATTGTACGTATATTGCTTGTTATTGTATCTGACAGTATTAAGTAATTTCGTGGATATGTTATCAGAAACAGGTATCGGTGAGTAAAATGTAATATACATATTACAATGAACTCGAGATTCATGTGTGTATAGGAAACGTTTTGTGAATAAAACAATTTTATTACTATTATAGAATCGTCTGACGTAGAGGTTATGTTTGATATGGTACGACATCTACCAAGACCAAGAATACTGAAAGACAGATCGAATTCTCTAGAAGAATACGATAATATTGATTTTAAGGTTACATTTAGATTATCGAAAGAGACATTCATGGCTCTCTTGCATGAAATAGGACATCATATTGGAAAACAAATCGCACGCAGTAAGACAGTATCAGCAAGTAACAGCTGTTGACTGTCTTGCGCTATTACGTAATAGCGTTTCAGAATGTGATAGTGGATCATATTCACGTTTATAAATCTACAGTTTGTAGAATAATAAGACGTGTGACTGCATTGCAAGAATGAGAGAACAATACATTACTATGCCTTAAGGAAATTCTGTACAAACAGTAAAACAAGATTTCTTCTCAATTTGCAATTTTCCCAACATTATTGGTGCATAGACTGTAGCCATATGAAAATTCAAAGCCCTAGTGGACACTTGAATGAGATGTATCACCGAAACAGGAAGGGTTACTTCTCTATCAATTTGTACCAAGAATCGTTATATGTTGACCTAGGTCGGTATTTGATGCCTGTCTTCTACATGCAAAGTTTGAAAACAATGACTATCCAAAAACACAATATTACCATAGCGACACTCACGTATAGTAAGGAAATTATTTGCGCCGGCTACGATGGCTCTGTCGTTTTGAATCTTTTCCGTTTAAAGATGGAATAGCTAACAGATCGTTAAATATCACATTGCAACGACCTATACTTTAAAGACTGGAATAGTTTAAAGGTCCGTTACTTAACGAGAGAATAACAATTTATAGAACAGATTTCTTGCAACCCAGCATCAGTTTGAAATGTAGACATCTAGAAACTCAATTTAATTGACCTCGTGATGTTACAATGACCAACAGAGTTAAAATTTGACATTCTCGAAATATGATTACAAATTTTGCCTTAAGGGGAGATTAACTGGCCTATCATGTAATGCGTCATTTTTCAATTTGCTTATTTAATAACAGTACTATTACCTTTACTTTGTAACTTCGCTCTAGAATATGCCATTAGGAATGTTCTGGATAACAGACAGGGTTTGGAATTGAACGGGTTACATCAGCTTCTTGTCTTTGCGGATGACGTGAATATGTTAGGAGAAAATCCACAAACTATTAGGGAACACACGGATATTTTACTTGAAGCAAGTAAAGCGATTGGTTTGGAAGTAAATCCCGAAAATAGAAAGTATATGATTATGTCTCATGACCAGAATATTGTATGAAATGGAAACATAAAAATTGGAGATTTATCCTTTGAAGAGGTGGAAAATTTCAAATATCTTGGAGGAACAGTAACAAATATCAATGACACTCGGGAGGAAATTAAACGCAATATAAATATGGGAAATGCCTGTTATTATTCTGTCGAGAAGCTTTTGTCATCCAGTCTGCTGTCTAAAAATCTGAAAGTTAGAATTTATAAAACAGTTATATTACCGGTTGCTTTGTATGGTTGTGAAACTTGGACTCTCACTTTGAGAGAGGAACAGAGATTAAGAGTTTTTAAGAATAAGGTTCTTAGGAAAATATTTGGGGCTAAAAGGGATGAAGTTACAGGAGAATGGAGAAAGTTACAGACCGCAGAACTGCACGCATTGTATTCTTCACCTGTCATAATTAGGAACATTAAATCCAGACGTTTGAGATGGGCAGGGCATGTTGCACGTATGAGTGAATCCAGAAATGCATATAGAGTGTTAGTTATGAGACCAGAGGGAAAAAGACCTTTAGGGAGGCCGAGACGTAGATGGGAGGATAATATTAAAATGGATTTGAGGGAGGTGGGATATGATGATAGAGAGTGGATTAATCTTGCACAGGATAGGGATCGATGGAGGGCTTATGTGAGGGCGGCAATGAATCTCCGGGTTCCTTAAGAGCCATTTGTGAGTAAGTAAATAACCTAGACTATTATCTAAGATTCTATTGCAGTATCATAGTACAATTTTTACGGTATGAAGATACATGGCATCTAAGCAAACTGATACAGATTTTGTTGGTGAATGTAAGTTCTAAAAATTGTTTTAATTTTTTAAAATATTATTAATATTTTGTTATTTTTATGCAATACCTCATCTTCTCAGGAAACTAGGTATAAATTGAATAGCCGCCCAGAACAAGGTTGTAATCTTCATTTCTCATAAGTTGACTTTTTCGTGAATAATGATTGTTAATGATGCACTATGTGCTTGTACTCGTATTAAAATCAGCAGACATGTCCAGGAGTGTCAAATTGCTTCTTAACTTTTAAGTACACGACATAGCCTATATACATGAAGGTCGGTGAATCCTAAGTGAGCTTGCAGAAGACACATGTGAAGGCTTTGGCAAATGTTAACGCCTAACCGTATATAGCGTATGAGATAACACTAGTAATTAATAACGTACGCACATTTATAAATTATTATAGAACACCAAAGGCTTGAAAATTGGCCTCATGTGATTGGCAAACTAGTTGTAATTGATAGAAGTAACGGAAATGCAGGGGGATCAAACGCGACGTGTTCAAAGGGATTCACACTCTACCGAGTGTTGGTCGGCTTTTATATCGATGACCAAAACCGAACGGAGGGAGTCCCCCGCGTTGCCGGCTGCCGGCTACGGCGGGGGTTTCAGATTGTTCACACGCGTGGATACACATTTTTCACGCTTACAGACCCCGAGGCGGAAGTTGGCACTCACGCGCGGCGCGTAAAATTGTGTAGCGAATTGTATTTGGACAGCATGACTAACTTTGTGTATCGTGTATCGGTTTATTGTAATTTCTTATGTGTAGTTAATCATTGTTGTATTGTTACGGAATCTCCCATCGAGGTACAGGTGTCGAGTTCCAGGTACTTCAACGTAATAACAGAGAAGAAATGTGAAATATTACCATTCCGAAGTAAGAAAATCGTCATGCTTTTATAACGCCTTAGTTCTGCGAAATGAAGTATTGCACAGGAGAATAGATTACTGGCTGAAGTTTTTGTAGAAAAATCGGTGTGACAGAAGTGACACATACTTTCTTATTATATATTTTACGCTTTTTACAACTATTCTATCAGATTGCGAATTATATATACCCGTTTATAATTGTCAAGAATTGTTGTTTTTAGTCAACTATCCGAAGACAGGTTTGAACCTCTTAAGTAATACTAATAAGCAGGGAAAGGATTTATATGTAAATACATATTTACTTATAAAGCTAATATAATTTATATTTTGCATTATCTTTATGTTTCACAATGTGTAGGGTTGAAAAATCCTACTTTTATTTTCCATATTTTTCCATATTTTAGAGTTTAGTACATATTTTCGTTAATTTCCATATATTTTCCATATTTCATATAAAACAGTCCATATTATATTAGGTTTAACAATAAAACAAAACAAAATTCCATTAACTTTTAAAAATACATTTCAACAATAGAGATTTAAACACATGTTCAGTAATCCCTTTAACATCAGAGTTATTTGAAAATTAGCAGTCCTATCAACAATGGGAAAGTAAGTTACAAAACTGTATTAATTTAATTTAAAATTTTTAACAGACTTCAGTTGTGCAGCTCAACAGTTAAATGCCAGTCAGAGTACACATAGGTTCAGTTTTGTAAATCATACTATAAAGACGGTAAATATGCCAAAAGTACGTCATTCAGTCAATTTAAAATCAAAACTAACAAGTTACATTTCAGAATTTAAAGAAGATGGTTTATCAACTGACAATAAAATATTATTTTGTAATTTGTGTCAGTGTGCAGTATCATCTACACAAAAGTTCCTGGTGCAACAACACATTACAACTAGTAAACATCAGGCCAACAAACAACTAAATTCCAAGCAGAGACAATTGTTTTTAACACAACCAACAACATCGAATGTAAGATCTGAGTTTAACATCGACCTGTGCCGTTCTCTCATCTCTGCTGATATTCCTCTCTACAAACTAAAGAATAAGGTCTTCAGGGAATTCCTTGAAAAATATACTCAACATACAATCCCGGATGAGTCAACACTTAGGAAGACGTATGCTCCATCCATCTACGATGAGACAATACAGAAGATAAGAGATGAAATTAAAGATAGTTCAATTTGGATTTCCATTGATGAGACTCCCGACAAAGAAGGTAGACTTGTTGGTAATGTAGTTATCGGTTTGTTAAGTGAACAATATTCTGAACGAATTCTTTTACATTGTGATGTTCTAGAAAAGTGCAATAACAAAACTATAGTTAAACTGTTCAACGAAGCTATGGGTATCCTGTGGCCAAAGGGTATTATGTACGATAATGTGTTATTCTTTATTAGCGATGCTGCCCCTTATATGGTCAAAGCTGGACAAGCATTATCTGTTGTATATCCTAAATTGACTCATTTTACTTGTGTGGCGCATGCATTTCATCGTGTGGCAGAAGTGGTCAGAGACAATTTCCCTAAAGTAGATTTGTTGATTTCATCAGTGAAAAAAGTATTTCTCAAAGCTCCCAGTAGAGTTAACGTGTTGAAAGAAATGTACCCTGAAATTCCATTGCCACCAAAGCCAATTTTAACTAGATGGGGTACATGGCTAGAAGCAGTTGAATATTATGCCGAACATATAGACTCTATTAACAATGTTCTCCTTGCATTGGACTCTGAAGATGCAGTCTCAATTGATACTGCGAAAACAGTTACCTGTGACATAAGTGTGAAGAATGACTTAGCTCACATTCAGCATACATTTTCATGCATCATAAAAACGCTCAAAAGTCTCCAAAATAGGCACCTTTCACTATCTGAAAGTTTTGAAATTATAAATAGTACTGTGGAACAACTGAATCGTGGTAGAGGTAAAGTTGCAGATGCAGTAAGAGCTAAGGTGGACACTGTACTTTCAAAAAACCATGGATATGAAGAACTACAAAAGGTTGTTGCTGTGATGAGTGGTGAATCAACAGTGAAGATTAACTTGGACTTATCCCCAGCAGACATTGTGAAATTGAATTATGTACCAGTTACTTCTTGTGACGTCGAACGCTCTTTTAGTCAGTATAAATCTATCCTCAGAGACAATAGAAGAAGATTCACTTTTCAGCACTTGAAAGAAATGTTTGTAACCTATTGTTATGGTAACAGACAATAAAAATTGTGTTTTGTTGAAACTACATTGGAAGATAAGGTACGTCCATTATATTTTTTGTTTAGTTTGATTAAAATGTACCAATATTTAACGTACATAGTCATTTTTTTATAATTTTAAGTCCATATTTAATTCCATATTTTGGTAAAAATCCATATTTAATTCCATATTTTGGTAAAAATAACTACATATATATTTACATATTTCATATATTTTTAGTCCATATAAATCCGTTCCCTGCTAATAAGGCATCACTCATGAGGCAACTAAGCCAAAAGATAATGGGGTAGGGTGGGCAGTTCCTTTCCTCCTCCAATGCATACATCGCCGATTAGCTACATATTCCACTGAACAGACTTCAGATGCATACAAACAATTCGCCCCATGCAGAAAGGGCTTCAGTCACAAATTTTGAAAAAACGAAATATCGATGGAAATCATATCTTTATGGGTGGCTCCGTCGGCCTGTGTAGAAAGGTATTCAGTCCAATGCTTGGAAAGATAGAAACTGAAGCGTCAGGCTCAGAGTTTTATGAAGAAAGGAATATGGAGTAGAGAATGTTTTTTTTTTTTTTTTTAGTATTCTTAAAACTAGGTCACGCTGACGACTTACAACTTTACATTCATTCCCGAACTTGTACAATCAATGACTCTGTGATCAGAATTAATGAAGATCTAGCATCTGTAGCTCAATGGGCGCAAAAATTTGGACTCAGACTAAATCCAGACAGATCACAAGCTATATAATGGGCCACCAACGAGCATTAAACAAAATAGATCTAGCCCCTGTATCAAATACAAAAATAAATATACCACAATTACATATAGTAAGACAGTAAACAATTTAGGGGTATATTTAGATTCAAATTTAAATTTTCAAAGTCAAGTGACCTACATATGTAAGAAAACTTTTTCCATAATTCATTCCGTGAGACACTTAACCAAAGTGTTACCTCTCAGTCTTAAAAAGAACCTGATCCAAAGTTTAGTGATGTACTTCAATTATTGCGATTCTCTATTCACGAATCTAAATACTGATTTTGCCCATAGACTACAGCATGTTCACAATATCTGCGTTCGTTTCGTTTGTAACATTAGAAAATTCAATCATGTAACACCGTCACTGGAATTGTTGTATTGGAGTCCACTTAAAGAAAGAAGATTCTTCAACTCGCTCTTATTACTATTTAAAATCACCCACACCTCCACACCCTCTTACCTAGCATCTTGTTTTGTTTACCTTTCACTACCTCGAACCCGGAACATGTACCTTCTCTCTATTCCTATGCACAGAACATCCTTCTACTCATCATCTTTCAGCATATCTATTCCACGCCTCTGGAACTCTCTCCCTGACCATGTCAGAGACTATCGGACAATATCAAAATTCAAATTTAAATTAAAAAATCACATTCTAGTTCATGGAATTGCTTTTTGAACACTTGTCAGGTGGCGCAAGTTCGGCTTAACCCATGACATATAGTAAATATTGTAACTATGCTGTTGTAAAATTGACAATCTGTAATGAATGTATTTATTATTATTATTATTATTATTGTCAGTTATCAGTTATCACTATCATCATTGCTATCTCTGTTTTTCTTTCTTTTTTTTTCCTTGTATTAGCTCGATGAGAGCTCTATAGTGTTCTTTTGACCCTGTTGACTCTCTATACGGCTTTAATTTAATTTGTATTATTTTCATCAGCGTCTGTATTTCTTTTTTGTATTTATATGTGCTATCTGGTGGGATGGAAGAGAAGGCCTTATGGCCTTAATCCTGTCAGATTAAATAAATAAATAAATAATGGACTGAAGCCCTTTCTGCATGGAGCGATTCTTTATTGTTCTTCCTCTGACACATATCGTCAAGTGAGATGTACTACCTGATAATAAGCTTAGATGTACATATCAGCCAGAACCTCAATCAGAGGTATGTCATGAATTGCGGTCCGAAATACATAATGTAGGGTTTTTCAGAAGTAACTTATAATTGCATTAAAATTGAATGAGGGGATTTTAGACAGAAAGCTCAGACGCGCCAGACCTGCTATTTAAAACACGGAATATTTTTACGGAAACAAATACTTCTGTTGCTATTGTGTTGTGCGAGTTGTGACGTCGTCGAAAACATTTTTAAATAACGTCTTACAGTTTTTCTTTAGTATCATATTTTTTACATCGCAATGCAGTGCCTATACTTAATTTATTTTTTAGTACGTGCTCTGTAAAATAGGTGCTTTGCTGAATGTTATCAGTCCGAAAAATTGAACTTTAGCGGCCTAGGCCGCTAAAGTCGTCATGGCAACCTTAAGCGGCGTTTTAAACAAAATCAACGCAACACCGTCTGGATCCGTATTCGTACATTGCCTATACGAGATTCGGATCCAGATGACAGTGACAGTCGGCATACCAACTGTTGATATGCCAACATTGTTTCATTGGGTTTATCAGACGGCGCGGCGGTGAGAATATGACAATTGGCTGACTATGCTTTTTATACTTATATTTACTTTTTACTTTATTTCATTTCTTATAATTTAGAGAGCTTTTAGTAAAAACTATTGTATGCACCAGGTACGCAAAACCTTTAGCGGACTCATCCTGTATTTTGGACTCGGCTTACGCCTCGTCCAAAAAACTGAATTCGTCCGCTGAAGAGTATTTTGCGTACTTAGTACATACAGTAAATAGCTATTATACAGAAGCTTTATGGTTATGGTTACTATGGTAACAATTTAATCGATACACTTTTTAGTCATTGTGTTATGGAATCAGTTTTATTGATGCAATTAACATGAAACGAGATGTTATTAACAGAAAATGAGAGAATTGAGATATCTTCTACACGGAGTTGAGTGAGAAATGGGTGGCCGATTTGGATGAGTTTCGTTGTGCAAACTTCTTGTTGTTTACATACCAACTCAACATACACATAGCACGGCTATGAAATTTGATTTAAAAAAGGCATATGACTCGGTTAAGAGATAAGTTTTATGTAATATTCTTATTGAATTTGGTATTCCCAAGGAACTAGTTCGATTAATTAAAATGTGTCTCAGTGAAACGTACAGCAGGGTCCGTATAGGTCAGTTTCTGTCAAATGCGTTTCCAATTCACTATGGGCTAAAGCAAGGATATGCACTATCACCTTTACTTTTTAACTTTGCTCTAGAATATGCCATTAGGAATGTCCAGGATAATACTCTTGTTTTACTATTCTAATATGGCAGATAAGGGCAATGAATTTAAGCTCCATGTATAAAGTATTCCTGAAAACTTTTATTAGAAATAATGACAACATGAGCCAATATAAATTGTAAAAATTTTTGGATTTTTAATTTTTTTTTCTACGGGTTTAACCATTTGTTATTCTTTTCGTTTGTTCTGCACCAGAGAGGGTTTGGAATTGAACGGGTTACATCAACTGCTTGTCTATGCGGATGACGTGAATATGTTAGGAGAAAATCCACAAACGATTAGGGAAAATACGGGAATTTTACTTTAAGCAAGTAAAGAGATAGGTTTAGAAGTAAATCCCGAAAAGGCAAAGTGTATGATTATGTCTCGTAACGAGAATATTGTACGAAATGGAAATATAAAAATTGGAAATTTATTCTTTGAAGAGGTGGAAAAATTCAAATACCTGGGAGCAATAGTAACAAATATAAATGATACTCAGGAGGAAATTAAACACAGAATAAATATAGGAAATGCCTGTTATTATTCGGTTGAGAAGTTTTTATCATCCAGTCTGCTGTCAGAAAATCTGAAAGTTAGAATTTATAAAACATTTATATTAGCGGTTGTTCTTTATGGTTGTGAAACTTGGACTCTCACTTTGAGATAGGAAATAGGTTAAGGGTGTTTGAGAATAAGGTGCTTAGGAAAATATTTGGGGCTAAGTGGGATGAAGTTACAGGAAAATGGAGAAAGCTACACAACACAGAACTGCACACATTGTATTCTTCACCTGACATAATTAGGAACATTAAATCCAGACATTTGAGATGGGCAGGGCATGTAGCATGACTGGGCGAATCGAGAAATGCATATAGAGTGTTAGTTGGGAGGCCGGAGGGAAAAAGACCTTTCGGGAGGCCGAGACGTAGATGAGAGGATAATATTAAAATGGATTTGAGGGAGGTGGGATATGATGATAAGAGACTGGATTAATCTTGCTCAGGATAGGGATCAATAGCGGGCTTATGTGATGGCGGCAATGAACCTCCGGGTTCCTTAAAAGCCAGTAAGTAAGTAAGGCCTATACATTTTATTTTCCTGAGTAGTATGAGGTTCATTTGGTTGTAATTTAAATTTTCTTCATACAGCTAATACTCTTGCTAGAGTATTTTTTCTTTTCCCTCTCTCTATTTGTACGGAAGAGGGACCCGAAAGCTTGCACAGCAGCTTGGGGCTTATTGTGCCTACCAGTCCTATTCTGTGAATGATTGGGTACCCAAACGGCCGCGCTCTTGTACAAGTACAGCACGTCTCACCGTTAACTTAACCCGGGCTATGGTATGATGATGATGATGATGATGATGATGATGATGATATATGTAAATTCTTGATGGCGGAATGAATCCGAGGTTCAGTGCCAAAAGTTACCCAGCAATTCGGCTTCAGTTGGTTGAGAGAAAACCCCGGACATGAAACCCCAACCAGGTAACTTGTCCCAACCAGGATTTGAACTCGGGCCCGCTCGTTTCACGGTCCAGAACGGTGGACTTTGCTAGAGGAGTATTTAATCACTTCTTTGTATGCTGTGTAGAGAGACTTTCTCTTCAAAGATTTATTAAAACCGTGACTAGAATATAAAAATTAATAGATATGTATTTGTTATCTTGGTTACAGCTCCTTAAAATCCATAGAACTTTTTATTTACACTCTGTGTTACACCAGCTGAAGTGTATTGAAAATAACCCGTAGACACCATTGTGTAACAAACATGGGTATTTAAAGAGTAAATCACACAGATGCTACTTCACTTATTCATCTGTTAGTATGTGGAACAGGAATTCTGTTCGTCTTATGGCGATTTGCATCACTTCCGTTAAAAACGTAGTAGCCATGGGTTACGAAGTAACAGTAGTTAAAATGTAAATTCGGTGCACCCCATTTATAATCACCGGTTACTTGCACATCGTTAGCTGATAGCCTAATTTAACCTAAGTCTGGTGATGGTATACTGTTTCTAAAAAGTGACAGAAAAAGAGCACGAATACTTCTGCAAAGATGATAGTCAATATCTAAAAACGACTGCGCTTACTCCGTTCTACACCGTTAGGGACGTATTCTGTGTTTTTTGTTACATTTACTTCTTTACTTTTTGGCGCTGTTATGTTTCCGGGTTGTATTTTTTGTTTTTCGGTGCTCCGTTCAAACGATTTGGTGAAGTTAGGAGTGAAATAAAATTTTAGTCAATTAATATTTTATTGTAGTAGAGTACTTTATGTCTTGTAATCTTTATATACTTTCTTGTAATCGTCCACACATGTGGAGTAACGGTTAGCGCGTCTAGCCACGAAGCCAGGTCGGGGCAAGTTACCTGGTTGAGTTTTTTTCCGGGGTTTTCCCTCAACGCAAAATGAGCAAATACTGGGTAACTTTCGGTGCTGGACACCGGACTCATTTCACCGGCATTATGACCTTCATCTCATTCAGACGCTAAATAACTTTAGATGTTGATTAAGCGTCGTAAAATAACCTACTAAATTAAAAAAAAAAAAATTCTTGTAATCGTGTAATAGTCAATTAAATCTCACTCGACTTTTGATTTTTTCTAGATAAATCAAAACCTCTAGTGAGATTATTGTTGATAAATCATTACGCGCTACTTTGGGGGGTACCGGTAATATACATTGTCGATAGTCTCACAAAAGTATACATAAAGTTGGAGGTCTTTCTGTGTTATTTATTTATGGCCATTAATGCATATATCACAGTCTAGTACATACAGTCACGAAGCTCAATACGTAGTAAATATGCATCCATAGATAGTTGCTAACCACTAGGATCGCTAATATCGCCTCATTACAGATAATGCGGAATAGTACCGGCACAGTCTATTGTTTCTAGCACCCTCACAACTCAAGCTTCGTGACTGTATATACTAGACTGTGCAGCTATCACACCCTGTCATTCTACTGTTTGCAACTTCTCGTGCTGCGAGGTCTAGCCTTTATTTTTATAAATACATTGTTATATCATTCCATCTTGTTACGAGCTTGGGAAGTACAGCAGTGTGTTCACTCCACATCCTCCGAGGTTGTCCGGTTTCTTCGCACCCACATCCTTGCCGTGCCCGTGAAGCATGGACCGCGCTAATTTATAGGTCTACGGTATAATAGTTCTGGGGAGAGTGATTTAACGTGGCCCGGCTGACTTTCATACGAGTTATTAATGTCTCACACTACAAGCCCGATATAGAATGTGTAAGTGCACTTACCTGTCCGTCTGGGAACAAGAGTACACTCCGTGTTCAAAGTCATAGAGCGACAAGCCTTTCTAATGAGATCATCTTCACTCGGATTTCAGTTAGTTGACTTCTTACTTACGTGTGTTAGCATTTAGTTCAGGAGTGACCAAACTTTTTGTAAGGCGGGCCAATGAATTTCAATATTGTTAGTCGAGGAAGATATTAACGTTTTTGTACTCCTATTTCGGCGTTTTTACATTCTTCTCCTTTTGTTTCTTACGGATTCGTTTTACAAGGAGATGAAACGCTTTTATGATCGCCGAATGAGACTATACTATTTTGGATGGAAGTTTACTGATATAAATTGTGTACAGTAAAATGAATTATACGCCGCTGATTGGTTTCCAAGTTATAAGCAGCTAAATTTGCATTCTGCCATCTTCTTGGCTATAATGTGTCTAGTGGCTGGAGCTCAGTGTATAGATGTGATACTGATGATTGAAATGTTCCGAGTTCGGGATATATTTAGTCTGTTCTTTCTCTTTTGACACTTTTTTTGTAGTTATTGTTGTAATTCACTTATAAACGTGCTTCTTATATTTTTATAATAATAGGGAAGGAGAGGTATTTCATGTTCTGTAATTTTGTGCTTTACTATGACCGATACTATCTCAACATTATCATTGTCCTGTGTTTACGTTCATAGAGGGAAGGAACAAAAATCGACCGTTTCATAGCGTATCTTTACGCAACTACGCGTGGGTCCGAAAGTGTCGGTCTTCTATCACAATCAACGAATCTTCATTAACGATAGACCTTGTACACCTTTGAGGTTATCCTGGTCTTCCCCTTGTCCATTTATTCCTCATGTCCTCTTTGAATTCTCCTTGTTCTCTTAGTCTTCCACTTGTTAGCCACTTATTATGCTTCTTCTTGTATTCCCACTATTCTACTTGCATTCCCATTGTTCTTGTACTTTCCTTGTTCTCCTTGCATTCCTCTTGTTCTCCTTGTATTCGCCTTCTCGTTGTAGTCTCAGTATTCCTCTTGTTGTCCTTCCTCTTGTTGTTCTTGTATTCCCTTTTTCTTATCTTCTTCCTGTTCTCCTTGTATTCTTTTATCTTCCCCTTGTAATTCACTTGTTCTCCTTGTATTCCCCTTCTCGTTGTAGTCTCAGTATTCTTCTTGTATTCCCATTATCCTTTTTGTATTCCTCTTCTCTTTGTATTCCATTTGTTCTCCTTGTCTTCGCCTTGTTCTCCTTTTATCTTCCCCTTGTAATTCACTTGTTGTTCTTGTATTCCTCTTCTCGTTGAAGTCTCAGTATTCTTCTTGTATTCTCATATCCTTTTTGTATTCCTCTTGTTCTCCTTGTTCCCCTTTTTATCCTCGTATTCCCTTTCTTTTTTTTACCTTCCACTTGTTCTCCTTGTATTCTTTTATCTTCCCCTTGTTCTCCTTGAAATTCACTTGTTCTCCTTGTATTCTACTTATTCTCCATGCCGTCCCCTTGCACTAGTATTCGTTTTATTTTTCTTGTTTTTTCTCTTTGTATTGCACTTGTTCTCCTTGTATTCCACTTGTTCTCGTATTCTTCCTGTTCTCCTTGTATTCCTCTTATTCTCCTTGTATTCCCGATCTCGTATTCTCCTTGTAGTGGGGAGAGGGGATTGCATTTTTTCGTTACTGTCAATTCCCAAGTTACATCTCAATACTTAATGAAGAGAAAGACCTAGATCTACGGCATAAATGGAATCTTCAACCACTCTACCATCACCAGTTTCATCTCCTCGTACGAGTATATGTGTTATTAGTTAGCGGCTACTTTCTGTTTTTTCCCCCCCCCCCCAGAAAAACTAAGTTGAATGTGCCATCATCTTCACATAGTCGGTGGTCTTGCAATTACCATGATTCGAGGGTCTCGGCTTCAAACCCAACTGAGGGCGGTTGATTTTAAAGAACGATAAAAACCATTAGCGTTGCTTTCTTCAACAGGCTAATAAAGCTAGGACCATTTTGTAGATTTACGTCACTTAATAGAACCCTGTTCCTAGTAGAGGGCTTTAGGGAAAATTTGTGGTCCCGTCGTCACCATTGTTTAATTTTGACGCTTAGTAATTGCTGCAGTTGAAAGCATCGTTAAATAAAACAACTACCCAACTATAGTGGGCGGCCGGGTAGCTCAGTTGGTAGAGCAGCTGGCTACGGACTGAAAGGTTCGATCCCAGGTGGTGACAGGATTTTTTCTCGTTGCCAAACTTTCAGAACGGCCCCGAGGTTCACTCAGCCTCCTATAAATTTGAGTACCGGGTCTTTCCTGGGGGTAAAAGGCGGTCAGAGCGTGGTGCCGACCACACCACCTCATTCTAGTGCCGAGGTCATGGAAAGCATGGGGCTCTACCTCCATGCCCCCCAAGTGCCTTCATGGCATGTTACGGGGATACCTTTACCTTTACCTTACCCAACTATAGTAGAATTGTCGCTGAAAGTAATTTGCTTTCCAGCAGCGAACGAGGTTTAATAGATACAATAAGATACTGAATTAAGGTAACAAGCAATACCTGTCCTATCTTCCTCTGTTGTTTTAAGCATTCGAGAAACTTTCACAGAAGTGAAGATAGAACAGCATATCAAAAAGGAAGTAGGGGAAATGTAACTAAAATTAGTCTCGAACTAGTGTCCTCATTGCCAATGTAACGCAATGGAAGACGGAAGTCAGAGAAAAAGAGACATTAACTAAGAAGGCGGTAGAATTCTACTTTCGCTGCCAATAATTCAGTAATGCTTTATCGTTGTACATTATGCCTTTCCTGGACCACATTTTACATCATTAACTTTTATTCGAAGTCAAAATCGATTGTCCCCAAAGCGTATTATCTCCTTACTTGATTTTCCTTTAGGATTAATTGTCATGTCCGGCACAACTATATTTACGGCTAGGATTGTATGTTGAAGAAGCAAGGCTTTGTATGGTAATCATAGATAAAATTGAAAAGCGCTGACCTTCTGTGCTCGAGGTTGCAGGCTCGATACCGGCTCAGGTCGATGGCTTGTGCTTAAATGCTACAGGCTCATGTCAGCAGATTTACTGACATGTAAAAAGAACTCTAGCGGGACAAAGTTCCGGCACACCGGCGACGCTGATATAACCTCGGCAGTTGCGAGTTTCGTCAAATCATATTTTTTTTATAATTGATAATAGTACGGTACATTAAGTTTTATAGTATCTCCACGGACTCGAACTCGGTGCTTTTACATAAGAAATTTTTTAACCTAAACAATTGAAAGAACTTACCTGATGTAGGATTTGAGCAATCAGAATAATTTTGACTCTTATTGTATCTATTTCTTTGAAGGCTAGACTTTTTGTTTTCGTTATTTTAAGATCATACTGTTTACTTTAGTGAATTATTATTATTATTATTATTATTATTATTATTATTATTATTATTATTATTATTATTATTATTATTATTATTACTCGGGAGGAAATTAAACGCAGAATAAATGTGGAAAATGCGTGTTATTATTCGGTTGAGAAGCTTTCATCACCCAGTTTGCTCTCAAAAAATCTGAAAGTTAGAATTTATAAAATAATTATATTACCGGTTCTTCTGTATGATTGTGAAACTTGGACTCTCACTTTGAGAGAGGAACAGAGATTAAGGATGTTTGAGAATAAGGTGCTTAGGAAAATGTTTGGGGATAAAAGGGTTTAAGTTACAGGAGAATGGATAATATTACACAACGCAGAACTGCATGCATTTTATTCTTCACCTGACATAATTAGGAACATTAAATCCAGACGTTTGAAATGGGCAGAACATGTAGAACGTATGGGCGAATCCAGAAATAGAGTGTAAGTTAGGAGGCCGGAGGGAATAAGACCTTTGGGGAGGCCGAGACGTAAGTGGGAGGATAATATAAAAATGGATTTGAGGGAGGTGGGATATGATGGTAGGAACTGGATTAATCTTGCTTAGGATAGAGACCGATGGCGGGCTTATGTGAGGGAGGCAATGAACCCCCTGGTTCCTTAAAAGCCATAAGTATATAATATATTATTATTGTTATTATTATTATTATTATTATTATTATTATTATTATTATTATCATTATCATTATTTCACCAAACATATACTGCCTTGCTAATAAAACTTTTATACAGATTTTTAACTGGCTTATACGATTACAGTGTCTAGCTCGTTTATAAGTCGTGATTAAATTCCTGACTAACAATCACTATATAGCCTACGTCGTGAATAACAATACAACTATTACAGAACTACGTCATAGTTTCGTCATTATTTTATTGATTACGAAAGGGAACAGAATAACTGAGATGATTTATTGCATCCTATAGTGTGCGCTAGTGTGCTGCGTTAAGTATCGATAGTACAACTGGAGCTGATCGATCACCACGTTATATTATTTGATCAAAGAGTACAAGCTACAGCCGACTACAGTATTATTATTCGAATTATTCTGTGCTCTTTTATTTGTTTTTCTGCTGTTACAAGGCATCGATACGAGTAGCTATTGCAGAGGCGGCCATTTTCTCTCTGTATACAAACAGTGGATTTCGCATGTTTAACTACAGCAAAGCAATTCCCATATATAGTTACACACTGCCTATACATCCATCGCTTATGCATAGTCTATTAGTAACGTTTTCTGTTCGAACTCTGCATAAGTCTTGTACAAAAATTATGCACAGTTTATTTGTAACACTGATATTCTGTAACTCTGAAGAATTATATTTTTTGTCTCTTACGTACTTAAAATATCATAAGCTAAATTTCGTAGGACCTCATTTGCATCTGATTTTCCTGTGTAAAGAGTACGTACGTGAAGGTGCGCTTTTATATCTCAGCGTCACAGATCTGAGTGAGACAGACACTGGCAAGATCTCATAGTTGTTTCAATTTGCGCATCTTAATAATGACAGCTATGACATTTATTTGTGACATCCAGACGATTGTCTGATACTGACTCCAACTATTTGTAGACTTTTACAATTCTTTTCCAAGAATAAACCATAAAGATTTTTCTTGAATTGACAATCGATCGCGGCAAAACACTGGAACAATTGAAAGTGACATAAATGATGAACACTGCGTAATAAACGTCCAATGCAACATCAAGTGTTTAAGTTTATATGTACTTGCTCCGTGTATTTGGGCATGGCGTACGACAGGAAATAAAAGTCACCGCAGACAATTGCATATATCAACTGACTTCTAGGAAACCTCAACCAAGGCCAAACAAGAGACACAATCTTGGAATATGTTACGACGCTTTTCAAAAAAGTGCTTCTGTATTTATTCATTTGTTGAATTTATTGACGTCAGAGTAGCTTCTTACATTTATCAGGAAGAATGTACAGTACCTAGCTTTCCTGATACAATGTTGCTTTATTATTTTTTACTGTAACCAGGGAATGAATAATTTTCGTCTGTGCATTCTATAGGTTATTCATCTCCGGCACTATCTATTTTGAGATAGTTCTGTAGATAGTTCTAAGTGCCGCCGTATTCCCATTATTTCCTCCGTACAGTTTTGTTGCATGAAATACATGTTATAGAGTTAGGTGTTACTTCAGTAAATACAGTGTGGACCATGGGTACCTGACGATTTTAACATACAAAATTAACAATATAAAATACAAATTAAAATTTTATTGCTGTTATATAACAATAGATTATTGAATGTCCTTTGGGAACGTGACCTCATTTTCTAAATAGCACACTTCTTAAATGGCCCCAACCTCTTAAGATACATTGCTGCAGTCTCTCACGCAGATTCTGTATGGCTGATTGCACCATCTTGTTTGATATGGCTGTGATTTTCTCCTGTGTAGCCTCGTTGAGTTCATTAATATCTCTTGGTTTCCTAATATATACTTTAGGCTTGATGTAACCCCAAATGAAGTAGTCACATACTGATAGATCGGGAGGACGTGCGGGCCACGGAAATCACACGGTTTAGAAACATATCTTTAACCATTGTAATGGACGCGTTGGCAGTGTAAACTATAGCTCCATCTTCTTGAAACTATATGAGGTTGAGATAATGTAGCTCTGGAGTAAGGAAGTCTCCAACATCTCTATGTATCGATCAGACTTCACTGTGACAGATATGTCATTCTCTTCAAAGAAATAAGGACCTATGATTCCAAAACTGGCAACGCCACACCAGACTGTTACATGTGGACTATGAAGAGGACGCACATGAAGCTGCTGTGGATTTTTATCAGACCAATAACGAAAATGTTGTATTCTGAGTCAGAATTTTTTTTTTAATGTTTCCTCCACAAAAACACGATATTCAGCATTCCATAGCGCCATTTTTATGACAATGGCATACATTGCGCGTGCGCATAATAACTAACCTACTCACTTATATGTCATTGTTAGAGACAGTCAAAATTCGTGACTCGCGAAATCGCGAAAAACCTAAAAACCAAATAAACATAGTTTAAAACATGGTTCGCATAAAAAAATATCATATAATTACACTTTCAACTCGCGAATTTAGGATATTTTCTATCGTTATTCGCGAAAAGACGCAATTTTTCAGCAATACATTATCTAAATTTGGAAATTTTAGAATTTCTGGTTGAAAAATGCACAAGGTTTGGAATGCTGGCGCTAGATGGTGTGAGGTGAAATGATTGGTAAACGGTTTGATGCAGCTGAAAGCAGTTTGAAACCTCTCTTTGATCAGGTGGCAATCTTAAAGAATCTATCACCTAATGTAGAAGTACATGCATACTGTGAACTGAAGGACATAGTTAAAAATAGTCCTGGATTTTCAGTGGAAGAAGGTTTGCTGTCGTTACGTGAAGATCACAGTGATTTTATGAACGGAGCACTCCAAGCTAGGGTAAACTAGGTACTTATTGACCAGTATACGGTGATTGACCGGTTCCTTTTTTCAAGTATATTGTGAATAAACTACGATCGTGATTTCACTTTTTGCTGCATATACCCCTAGTAACAACCGTTATTTGTGGTTAGTTGTCGCTGTTCATCCCACTGAGTTAGTGTCTGTTGTCTGAGAGGACTGAAATCGATTGGAGATGCAACTGAACGTAAGCAAGTGTAAGTAACTAGAGAATTGCTAAGAATAATGCACGCAATAATTTATTTATTCTGCAAAGAATACATAAATTCTGGTGCTCGTTTTTACACTCACAGTGTGAGAAAAGGTATAAGGTTTCCGTCCACAGAATATTATTTTGTTAAAGTTTTTATATGACATAAAAATGCCCCGTGGTCAATCACTATAAAGTGTATGTCCGCAAACTACAGTGATTGGTCGTTCATAAATTATTTGTTAGAATAATGACCAATTTGCTCCAATTCTATATATGTTATCGGTTAAATGATGGGGATTTTTACAGGACTGATACTATATTATAATGCCTAAGCCAGGTAAAGCGCATTATACAGGGGAAGCTTTACGAAACGCTACAGAACCTGTCCGCAGTGGATTTGATTTAAATGAAGCTGCCAAGAAGTTTGGTGTCCTAAAAGCAAACTTAGCGTCCAAAAACAAATATCCCGTTGAAGGAAAAGTGTTCTTTGGTCCTCGTCCAGTGCTGAGTGAAGCCATTTGTAATAACATCAGAGAAATGACACACACTTGCTTCTGATAAGGCACAAAAGAGAAAAATGGAAGAATAGGCAAGAGAAGAAAGGAAGCGAATAAGAAATGAAAGAAAAGGCAGCAAGAAGAATTCTTTTCTTATTTTTTTTTAACTTGGTTATTTAACGACACTTTATCAACTACGAGGTTATTTAGCGTCGATGGGATTGATGATAGCGAGATGGTATTTGGAGAGATGAGGCCGAGGATTCGTCATAGATTACCTGACATTTGCCTTACGGTTGGGCAAAACCTCGAAAAAACCGAACCAGGTAATCAGCCCAAGCGGGAATTGAACCCGCGCCCGAACGAAACTCCGGATCGGCAGGCAAACACCTTTGCCGATAGAGCTACGCCGGTGGCGAATAGTTTTTAATGAGAAAGATCAGAAGAAGAGAAACGAAACAGACAAGAAAAAAGTGAAAATTGTGAAAATGTGTTGTTCAATCACTAATAAATGAGTATTCAATAACCGTGCAGTAGACGGTCAATCACTAATAAGTGTGTGGTCAATAACTGTGCAGTAGACGGTCAATCACTAACAAGTGTGTGGTCAATAACTGTGCAGTAGACGGTCAATCACTAACAAGTGTATGGTCAATAACCGTGCAGTAGACGGTCAATAACTGTAAAAGTGGACTTGTTGTGTTTATTTAATTTATCTTTGCATTAAAATTTTATTTTTTCTTTTGTTTATTGATTTTGATTTGTTTCTGAATCTTCACTTGACCCAATGCCTTTAAAATTCTCTCAATAAGTTACCACTGTTTTCCGCTATTTCATTGTTTTATTATTCATTAGCTTAAGTGGTCAATCACTATACAGTTTACCCTATATGGATTCCAGTTCCTAATGTTGACTGTGAACTTTTTTTTTTTTTTCACGGTTCTCGTGTGTGTTAACAAATAGAATAAGAAACCTTACAATGACAAACTTAGAACTGTTGTCCGCGTACAACTTTGAATGTTAAATATCTTAGAATTGTTGTCAACGTAAAACTTTGAATAGGTTATATAATTATAATTGTCAATTATCTTAAGCAACATAATCATTTATCTAATAAAATAGGGTGAAATTTTCAGGTTTACTCAAGAAATTTTCGTTTTCACTCAAGAATTTTTATCCTTTTTAACCAAGAATTTTAGCCCCTTTTATTCAAGAATTTTGACTGTCTCTAGTCATTGTTACGAACTTATTGTATGTTAAAAATCGTCGAATTCCCATGGCTCACTCTATATGAATGTCTCACAGGAAGATGTCCGTCTGTACTTAGATTTACACTGTTCCTGGTATGATATAGGCCTAATCCACAGAATATGCATACAAATTCTGCAAGTGCTACTGCACT
This sequence comes from Periplaneta americana, assembly GCF_040183065.1. Taxonomy (NCBI): domain Eukaryota; kingdom Metazoa; phylum Arthropoda; class Insecta; order Blattodea; family Blattidae; genus Periplaneta; species Periplaneta americana. The sequence continues at coordinate 149,203,111 of NC_091119.1, read as the reverse complement.
TTGTGATCACCTTATTAACTTAAGTGTATTGCGCATTATACTGTGTGTGGCAGACAGTCTCCTGGTAAGATTTATTATGAAACACTGGGGCCTGTTTTATAAACACACTAATAGTGTTACCTAATATTACTAAACTTATAAAAATAATTTTATTATATGACTGAATTCTGTTTCATAAACACCTTACACAATTTATAAAATACGCATACTAATATTATAGTTAATTTGTCAGCTGATTGTGTATGGAGTTCAGTCGCGGTTGCTCATGCATTGTGTAGTTTGTTTGGGAGTATAACATTGGTAGCCAGCATTAAGAAGCTATTTGAAATTAAGTCTGAAGTAGGCGGTATTGGTCCTCTATAGATTTTTTTAATGATATTCTCTCTGTTATCGAAGAACAAAGATGTTTCTTAATGACTATTCTCCACTAGCATCGGCTATTTCAACAGAAATAATAAGGTACACGTACCAAATAACGCCACCTTAACACTTTAAGTCACTGTTGCTCTGGAAATAAGTTATGTACAAAGACAAAAAATATGACAAAGACATTTTAATCTTATCTTTAGAAAATAGCACAATGAAAATGGTGATATTATATACTGGAGAAGAATTACAACTCAAATAGTAAATCTTTGTATACTGGCATTATTAGGAACAGCTTGTCCAATTAACGCCACCTATTTTCTAGTAACCTATATACTCGTACTTACAGTTATTAACGGATTATTTTTCCTAAGCAACACAAATGGAACTAAGCAACTAAATTTGAGTTTCTGTTAATAAATGATACAAAATAACTCAATACTAATGAAATATTTTTGATCTGAATCTGAAACACCAGATGGATTAGAAAAATGTTTTCCGGTAACTCCTTGCTTTCAAAAAGATATAATGAAACACAGTAGAAAGTTATAAACACAAAAGCATTAACCTTAGTTAAATATGAATGTTTTCCACAAGTAAAACAGAAAAATTAAGAGTTTGATAAGCAATTGAACCAATATTATCACTGTGCACATTCTGGACATTTGTAAGTTGAAAGGTTAGTGTTTTTCCTTATGTTCCACACTTACCATGTAAATACCTCATACAATATGAATATAAAAGCAATAAAAGTACTATTAAAAAACTGAGGACTGTCGTTAAACAAATGAGTACCGTACTAACATAACTTAAAATTTGTTCTGTAGATCTTTAATGCCGCGTGGCGTTAAAGCGCTACTGAATACTTGATAACATTGCACGCCTGTTTCTCTAACATTTTCAAATGTTATAGCCTAGATAGCAAATATTTTCTCTGCATAGAAGAATGTTTAAGGATCATGAAAATATATAGTTTAGTATAGTTATTATTTGCTCAACACACAAAATAAAATATTGCCTTTTATCTTGATACAAGAACAGCCTTTCACTATCAACACACAACAGCAAAATGGTGGAATATCATGTAACTCGTAAATGTCAGCAGGCAACTAGTAATTCATTTCATCACTACATATTAATAGGCTGGCGTTAAAGATATACATGGCGTTATTTGTCTCAGGGACCTCATAATGAAACAGTAGCGATCATCTTCTTTTCTTTCCTAGCAGTAATACCAATCGTATTCCACTACAGTTTAACTTTACCGGAACTTTGTAATACAGCACATTGAGTTAAATTCTCGCTTAACTTCAGCTTAACTTAATTTTTAGATTAACCCTGTTTATAATACCGGGCCTAAGACTAAATACTTTTGGTTATGGTAAGTTAAATATTACATGCTCCCAGGCAAAATATTACAGCCTTGAATAAGATGAGACGTATGAACTAAGTCGCGTGAAAAGCATTATAATTACCATCGTGATTATGAACAGTAATCTCACTACAGGTTTTGATTTAACTAGAGAAAATCAAAACTCGAGTGGGATTTAATTGACTATTACACGATTAGAAGAAATAAAGTACTCTAATAAAATATTAACTTACTTACTAAAATTCTATTTCGCTAATGTTAACTTCACCAAAACGTTTGAACGGAGCCACCATTTTCATTTTACTACCTATGCTGTAAACAAAGAACGATCGCAAAGTATGTTTTATAGTAGGCCTACCGTAAAGAATTTGCAGTTTGAAATGTTGGCAAACAAAGAAACAAATGGTAGGAAAGTGATAAAAACAGAAGAAAGTATATAACGATTAGAAGAAATAAAGTACTATAATACAATCAAATAGATATTAATTGACTTAACTAAAATTCTATTTGACTAATGTTAGCTTCACCAAAATGTTGCCCACACCTGTGGAGTAACGGTCAGCGCGTCTGGCTGCGAAACCAGGTGGCCCGGGTTCGAATCCCGTTCGGGGCAAGTTATCTGGTTGAGATTTTTTCCGGGGTTTTCCCTCAACCCAATACGAGCAAATGCTGGGTAACTTTCGGTGCTGGACCCCGGACTCATTTCATTCAGACGCTAAATAACCTAGATGTTGATACAGCGGCGTAAAATAACTCAATAAAAAACCAAAATGTTTGAACGGAACCGCCATTTTCAGTCGACTATCTATGCGGGAAACAAATGACGATCGCAAAGCATGTTTTATAGTACCGTAAAGAATTTCCAGTTTGAAATGTTGACTAACAAAGAAAGAAATGCTAGGGAAGTGATAAAAACAAACAAATGCTAGGGAAGTGATAAAATTGTAGCGATAAGCAGCCATGATTGGTTGAAAGACGTCCTTTCGTTCCGTTTTATTGGTCAAAGGTAGTATGATGTAGTAAAAGTGTAATAGTTAATGTAAATTAAAAATACGTGTCTTGTGTTCCTCAAAGGGCTGGAATGCGAAAAGTAACTCGATTTTCTCGCCAATTTGATGCAGATGTGTATAAATGCATATTATATTCATACATGGACTGTGCTTTCATAGCATGAGATTAGGAGCAATCTTTAATCGCGTTACTTACAGGGGCAGAACCTTCGGAGATTAGAAGGAAGTGGAGTGGGCATCAGAACCGTTCTGAAAATTATCTCGCACCTCAGTCCGGGATCGAACCGAAATAACTTTCACTTCATTATGCATATACTAATTTTAATAGAAATATGATAATTTGAGTCCAGGTGCTGACTCGCTGATGTTGGCTAAGCTGTAAATGAACGCACTTTGTACACAATCGCATCAACATATATGAAAAACCGGATCATGAAGTTATCTACCAGATTTATGATGATAAATTCGTGTTAATCATTATTAAACCCGCCTAACAAAAACTCGAACACCTTCCAGTATCATCCGTCGTTGTCATCCGAATTTAATGCCGAAATTAATGGAGAGCAAAGTTGTTTGCTTTCTTAACCAAATTACCGGGAACGAGCGACGTTGTAGCAATATCTTATAACTTGCTATTGATGTATCGTACCATATCACTAAATACAACCAAGACTGCATGCCATTAGCAGGTGACAGGAATACGCGTGTAAAATAGAAACCTCATTTATCATACAGGTATCAAATATCAGCCGAACTGTATTCATGAAAGAAATACCAATCTCCTAATAGACAATGTATAACAAAGCCTGAACACGACCAATTTTTCAATGTCACACGCTATTTAAAACACGTAATACAGGGCGTACTCTTTAACAGATAACTATCGACAGTGCAAAGGTGCGTATGTACGTGAGCCAGGTGACAGCGACAGCTTGTGGTAATCATAGAATGCTAATCAGTGGTGTTAACGTAGTGGAGCATATTAATTATGTGACTACCGTGATTTATATCCCGCCGCATGTGTGGGTGTTGCTGTTAATTAATCCTTCACACATTTCACCTCCGCCTCTCTGGTGCAATCATTATCCCTCAATTAATTTTTCAAGTTCTTCCAACTCGAGTACGAAGTAATTCTTTACAACTTTAGAAGCTGTTCAGAGACGGTGAGATTGTTATTATTATTATTATTATTATTATTATTATTATTATTATTATTATTATTATTATTATTATTATTATTATTATTATTATATGTGAGTAATTTGCAGAATTTGTATAACAAATGATGTCCATAAATTCTTACCCTTCCCATTATTGCATTTATAACGATAGAGTTATAAATTCTTAACATTGAGTAGTTTTAATACGAATGTAGTAAACGTCACAAGAATTATTTCCTTCATTTGAAATATTTCACGAGAATAAAATAAAAATCTCATAGTGACAGCTAAAATGCCGTGTCCACACTAGTTAAGTTTTTAAAATGGAGCATGATTATGTCCAGATAAAGGTTTATTTAATAATGTAATTGAGAAAAAAATTAAAGAAACATTTGATATTATCAAAACTTCTTCATTTATGTCTGAGTTTATATTTCCTTAAATATGATTGCATAATTACTCTAGTCCAGTAAATCAGTCAGGTCTGTTACACCATTCTGTTCCTATGAATACACAGTTGAAAAAGAAATCCCACAGATGTCAGCACAAGCCAAGATGGTGCACAAAAAGCCATTTTGATTGTACTGCTATGTTTACCCATTTTGATTTGGCGAGTTTGTGTGTCATACTCTTGCTTTATGTTTTAGTCTAAGCGTGCATTTTTACTCTGTCAGATCTGTTTGTGTTGTGTTTTCCACAAATAACAACATATAAAATCAAGAGGACATAATAGTACACGAGTCCAGTAGTTAACTTGCTATTTTGAAGATTTTTAAGCAAAAAAATTTTATGCAAATCAAGATTTCAGGTATAACTCCCTGTAAAGTTTGATTTGAATAATTTCGAGGGAAAAATTGTTCCGGAGCCGGGTCTCGAACCCGGGACCTTTGGTTTAACGTACCAACGCTCTACCACTGAGCTACTCGGGAACTCTAACCGACACCGATCCAATTTTTCCCTCTATATCCACAGACCTCAAAGTGGGCTGACAACCGTCAAGCAACCAACTTCGAGTGCACACTAACTCCGTGTGACTTAAATTGTGGTTTTCTGTTAACGAACAGTGACGTGTATTATGCAAATCAAGATTTCAGGTATAACTCCCTGTAAAGTTTGATTTGAATAATTGAATTGGATCGGTGTCGGTTAGAGTTCCCGAGTAGCTCAGTGGTAGAGCGTTGGTACGTTAAACCAAAGGTCCCGGGTTCGAGACCCGGCTCCGGAACAATTTTTCCCTCGAAATTATTCAAATCAAACTTTACAGGGAGTTATACCTGAAATCTTGATTTGCATAATACACGTCACTGTTCGTTAACAGAAAACCACAATTTAAGTCACACGGAGTTAGTGTGCACTCGAAGTTGGTTGCTTGACGGTTGTCAGCCCACTTTGAGGTCTGTGGATATAGAGGGAAAAATTGGATCGGTGTCGGTTAGAGTTCCCGAGTAGCTCAGTGGTAGAGCGTTGGTACGTTAAACCAAAGGTCCCGGGTTCGAGACCCGGCTCCGGAACAATTTTTCCCTCGAAATTATTCAAAAAAAAAAAATTTTAGTTAGCACATGCTTGTTTGCTTTGTCATGTCTGTTACCTGTCAGATCTGCTACTTCGTGTCATGTCTGTTACATCATTCAAAACAGTGCTGTAAAGCAAGGTGAGTGTACAGTGGCTGATTACTATAGCAGAGACATTACACTATATTAATACATGCAGAATATGCACTAAATAATACTTTAATTTTGACGTTCTCAATCGTCCATATGTTATACAAATTTTGCAAATGACCCATGTATTTATTCACACTGCAAATGGGTATATACCCGGTGGCATTGGTAACTAATTACACTCAATAATGACAATTAATAATAAACACAACTAATAAAAACAATAATAATTAATAATAATGATAAATAATAATAATAGTAATAATAATTATAATAATAATAATAATAATAATAATAATCCGTGGCGCTACAGCCCGTGAAGTGCCTAGACCAACCAGCCGGCTGCTGGCCTCATGCCCACATGCCGAAGCAGAGGTGGACGATCATCCAACCAGAATGGAGGTATCGTGTGGTTAGCACGATGATCCCCCAGCAATAATAATAATAATAATAATAATAATAATAATAATAATAACAATAATAATAATAATAAAGCACGATCACTTAAAATAACATTTAAAGTAAATCTAATTTGTATCTTAACCCTAATTTCATACCTGCACAAGTACCTTTGGCACTACACTTATTTCGCTATTAACTCCCTCACTCCACTGATTCTATCCTGATTTCACTAACACTTCAAAACCATTTCACTGTTCAAATACTTTGCACAGCCACTATGAACTATAGAACTTCACTGACACAAACACATTTTACATACACAATAGACTTCACTGACACTACACACTTTACACTTCACTGACACAACACACTTCCTCACTGATACAACACTTCAAATAATAAAATATCAATTACACCCTTTAAATAATGTGTATAATATACTACCATCTATTAGTAAAGTCTTTAAGCCTATTTTTAAATACATTTTTGGTTATTGGTAAAGCCTTTAGTAAGTCTGCAGGTAAAGCATTCCAGATCCTGATAGTAAGATTGAGAAAAGAAAAGTTTCCAGTGTCCGTCCTCTGTCTTCTTTCCCTCATTTATATGGGTGGTCGTTCCTTGAAGAGTAATTTGGCGGCTGCAACCTATTTTTTATTTCTCTCCAGGTAGGCTCACCTCTGTATGTTTTGAACATTTGCGCATAATCGAATTCGCGTTATCATGTTCGTGAGTGTGTCCCATTTTAATGGTGAATTATTACAACACTTGAGAGCCCGTTTTTGAATCTTTATTATTATTATTATTATTATTATTATTATTATTATTATTATTATTATTATTATTATTATTATTATTATTCACTTCTAATACTTCATATTCTTCAAGTGGGATCGACACTGGAATACAGATCTCTATATCTTTTTGCCCACCATGATATACATATTTGGTCTTTGGTTAAGGATTGTATGTCCGGAATCAAGGCTGATTCACAATAAACCGGGAACGAGAGCCAGAATGAAAACGAGAAGCAGAGGACGTGAATATAAAAATTTTTTATTCACAATAAACCGAGAACATAGACGACTATGCATATCGATATACACGTCAATAACGATATGTAAAGTCGATATTACGCATTCTGATGTTATTTGTGTATAATTGACCAATGGCGTTCTCTCATGAGTACAAGGGAGCCAACATAAACACAGGTTAACCAACTTCGAAATCTCAACTGAAACATTTCATTGGGTACGGTACTATAAATATGCCCATGCATCTATATTATCACAACCTATAAGTCTACCATAACGTAAAATAATTAGAGAAGAAACATTTGTAATGGAATAAAAATGAATACAACATCAGTTATTGAATTGAAGCATGAATATGTAGTGTGTAATACAACCAATACAGTAATAAAATATGATTCACTTACGATCGGTGTTGAAAGATGCAGCTATTGAAAGCCACGTATTCTCCTTCATTATGTCATCTTTATGCGAGGCGCGCCGCTTATCGTAAACGTGAGGATTTTCCTCAACACTCAATATTAGAATCTCATCAAATAAAACTTGCTCCATGATGCACATCACAGAACAAAATAATGCATAGGTTATGTCACGGTCTTCTTGCTACAAAATATATGACGACAAAATAGCTTTTAGATGGCAATAGAATGAATCTAGTGGGCTGTGATCGGAAACGTGAACGCCAAAGTTGAAACTTGGCCAACTCTTCGTTCCCAATCCCGGGCTCCGGCAAGCTTTTCGTTAATTGTGAATGCTCTCATTTAAATGTACACATTTTAACAATTTTACCGTTTTAGTTTTCGTTCCGATTCTCGTTTCCGGTTTATTGTGAACCAGCCTTCAGTCGTGTTATATTATTCGGAAACTTTCATCTCAATTCTAACTAGATATGTAATATATGTAGAGTTAAAAATAGGCCTACTAGTGTTGTTACTGTAGTAATATATGCGTTCTTAATTTGTGTTCACAGCATTTGAGAATGCCAGGGGCTACAAAATTGAACGTGAGCCTTATATCCAGGACATTGTTTCCGGAAGGGAGGTGGACGACGGATCCTTCGGACCACAGGGTGAGAGCTGGAAGATATGTAACGGACCAATCTCTGACCGAGATGATCCATTCCGAAGATACCAACATTCCTCATCGCGGGACAATCAACATCGCCAGTTTCACCACGGTCCAGCACGACAAAATGATTTCTACCCTCCTCAACCACCCGTCTCACGGCGTAACAGCCTAGTTTTTGAATCTCCGCTATCAAATTCCTATGATGACTACGTAGCACCCAGTCGTTACTCCAGAGGTTATGGAAATACGGCCAACGGTCCGCATATCGGAAAAATAGGTCACCAAAGTCGTCTCAAGAATAGAGACCATCCATTCGAACATCCCAATCGCCAGACCCGGGTCCCTCAGAACTCTAATAATGAATACAGTAGACGTGTAAATAGCGACGCTGTTGCCTCTAGGGGCCGTGGTTTTGTTCAGAAATACAATACACACCAAGCTACGTACATTTCCACAAAAAATAATAACGTCAGTAGGCCACAAGGAGCTTTGACTAACACTAATCAAGGAAGTGGACGCAAGGATGGTTATTCATATAGATAATCTCTGATTTTGTATTGGGCAGATTCTGATGTACTAAGAAATGATACGAAATTTTAGTATTTATAGTCATTATTTTGATAAGTTCTTGGGTTTTTTTAACTGTGCTTGAAAATTTATTTTTCTTTTAATTAATTACTTTTTTGGTATTTCAAAACTATACTATACTGGCAACTGGCTGGAAAAGCATAAAGGTAGAAAGGTCACATTGTCTTTCGCATAATTATTCTCACTTTATGGCGGCGTAAAAATGATCAAGTACTGTAATGTAAAATACTTTCACTATACAGAATGATTCAGGACTTAAGGTCAACCGGTGAGGAGATGATTCAGGGCGACATTTAGAGCAGGACGAAGTCCTTTGTCAGTTTTATTTATTTGCAACCGTTTTGGAATTACAACAGGTCAAACATTTACTTACAACTAAGACGACGTACTTACATTAATTACTAATTTACAGTACTTTATTGGAGCAGCTGCTCAAAATATCTTCCGTTTGCATGCAAACATGCCTGGGCGCGTTCCCTTACTGCCCTGTGCACAAGATCTAACAGCCCGTTTTGTAGTCTGATATCTGTTGCAACTGCATTAATTCGCTGTAGCAGATGATCTCTGTCTGCAATCTTCGTAGAGCACACCTTTTCTTTCATAAAAGCCCCTACAAAGAAGTCCAGAGGCGTTAAGTCAGGGGACCGTGCTGGTCAAGCAACAGGACCTCCCCTTCCAATCCCATAAACATAATGCATGTTTCGATATTCCGCATTACTAAACATTTTGATGCATTCTCTGTAGCTTCTCTGTTGGTACTGAACTACAGGCCCTATTATAAAACGTGAGGGGTGGTAACTTTGCCTCTCCTGTCTTCCGTTACGTAATCATAACATTTCACGGCGTGTGTTCCATTGTCATTCCATCAATGGTGGAAATCATGCTTTGTAAACAAACCTAGATGAAAACAATTGACGGTAAATTAGTATTTATTGAAAGTATCATGAGATGTGAATTAACTGTGTTACCTGTTGTAACTTTAAAACGGTTGCAAACAAATAAAACTGACAAAGGACTTTCCTGCTCTAAACGTCGCCCTGAATTATCTTCTCACCGGTTGACCTTACTTTTTTAATCATCCTGTATAAACCGAATAGTAAAATTACTAATTTTTCAGTATATTTATGATGATATTGCTTAAACTTTAAATTTGTATTGAAATGAAAGCATATCTAGTAATTGTGAAACAGTATTACAGTTAGTAGGTATTGTTGTTGTTTTCTAATGCCAGGCATTTGATTCACGGAGTATTACGTACATTTAGTAACAGGTATGTAAATAGCAGTGCTGCCCTTCTTTGTTAAAGCATCCGCATTCTCGTTTCCCAGGATTCCACAATGGAATGGTATTCATTGGAATTCAATTCTTTTATTGAGTGTTATTAATTGAGAGAGCATGTTAGTTATTTCTGCTGTTTGAGATGAAGGTGTGTGTCTCGAGACTATTAATGGAAGAGCTTCTTTGGACTTTGACAATATAACTGCATTCTTAAATTTATTAAATTATAGGGTTACAGCCATTTGTTTAGCAAGAGACAGTGAACAAAATTTTGTTATGTACAAAGCTTTATTTATAAACCTTGTCCGCTCACGCGGTGTTTTACGTCTCGGCTACTACGTGTGCCTCAGCCGATGTCTACCATACTTTAATTCCGCTGCCTAAAACTTGTATAAAAACTAACTTTATAGAAGATACTGGAAATGTCCTCCCTCGACTAAATAGGAGTTGTATCGGGAAAACACTTTCTGATTGACACGATTAACTTCAGTTACTGTAATGTTTCTGATTTAATTTCTTATGTTTTCCTTTAGTTCTTCCAATGTGTGAGGATTTACTTTATAAAATTTGTTATTTTGTTCGCGTACGTTCAAGATTTGCGTCAAGTTCATATAGTATTTACTCTGTTAAAACTAACTTTTCGCACGTGTTTTTGTTTTTCACTCTACCAGTAAGTTAGTTTCAAATTTTTGCACGATATCGTGAATTACAGTTCTGGAAGGAGACAATTGATCAGGAAATGTCTGAATAAATTCCACACGCTCGCGATGAGCTTATTCGTATTTAAAATAACGTTTACATAGAAAAATGCGTTACTCTAGAGTCAGCTGTCTATAACAATTTTTGCGAATGAATGTATAATGCCTTGAAACCGTCAGGAAACAGGTTGAGACATGAAATACGGAATTAAAGTATGAGCGCTGCCGGCTGTAGCACGCTTAGTAGCCGAGACCTAAAACACCGAGTAAACGGACAAGATTTATAAATAAAGGTCTGTAGACTGTACATAGAGGAGCTCTGAAACACCCCGTTAAGTCCACATCCAGTCTTAACAGTATTTGGAAAGGATGCAGACTCTCGGAAGGGTCCTACATAGGGCTACAACCGCAATTCGAAAATAAATTATTGAGGTAGAAGGGAATGGAATTTTTATTCTGGTAAAACCCTTTCGAAAGTACAAATTCGTTTCAGACTCTGTTACGATTGGAGGTGGACTTAAATGGTTTTGTTTCAGAGCACCTCCGACACACAGAAATGAATATAATGTACATATATTCAAATGCATTTTCCTCACTTTATGATCTAATGACACTATTGATTTGAACTTACATGAACATCACCAAAACAGAATTATTGATGTTCACAAACAGCTGAGCTGATAATTAGCGACGTTGAGACCAGCTTTTTCATTTCCCGTGTACGAAAATACTTCCTGTTTGTTGCCGATCGTACTTTGGACAGACTTAAAGACCCAGAAACAAAATTTGGGCCACTAGAATTCTGAGTATGCTGTAACTGGAACTTGGAAAATTCAGGTTGCCCAAATTTGTTTCTGGATTTGTACATAAAAATATAAGAAACAGTGTTGCCAACCACTTGGCATTGAAAATGCTTAGATATGATACCCATTAAAAATTCCGTAGATCGGATATAGAAATTAGAATTTTCATGAGAAATACCGTGAAAAATCTTTGTGACATGGAATTCATGTGACATTTTGGATGGAGAAAACGATACAGTTAACAGTTGCTCATGTGCATATAATCGGACAGGATGTTTTCTTGATTGATTTAGTTGAATTTGTTGTGCCGTTCACAATCAGTCCTAGGTTAAATAATAATTCTAAAGATTATTTTCAGAGCAAATATTAAAGTCATCACTCCAGTTACTTTTGAATTTTTTTAGCATAATGCTTTATTTGCACAAAATTTTAGTTCATAGTTACGTCTTATTGGTATTTTAAATTATGTAAGAAGATGGCAATTCTGAAACCCTGTGCCATCAATTAATATTTTGTATAATAATTTTGCAGTATTTTTCTCTTTCATATGGCATATAGCGGCCTTCAAAGTCTGGTCGTTGTTATCAGGTCTTTATTTTTATCAGTATTCAGTTCGGATTTTTTTAAAAATATGATGGGAACAGAGCTGTATTCAGATGCTCACACTTCAGCAGCAGAACTGTAGTTTAAAAACAATCCTGAAACCTCTACAAAATCAGTAGAATCAAAGGACTGGAGAATTACTAATCTTGTTGCATAACTATAAACAAGCACCGACGACATATTTTGGGAACATCAATAAAGAAACTATAAATAAAGTTGACAAAAATATCCGTACACATGGAAACATTGGTAGGTGAGTTTTCCCGTTTTTAGTTCACTTTAAAAGATATCGGTATCTGTTTGCCTTCATCAATCAATCATGAATGAAAAATTTTATTTGAAACTGAATTGGTAAATTCAGATAAAAAGATACTTTCTTTAAATGCGTTGGACGCGGAGAAGTAGAGATATATTTCGTCGTGTAGTTATAGTTCCTAAACTCAAGATAGTATGACTCGAAATCCAAAGATTTCTTCTATTCTGTTGGATCTGTTATACTGGGACTAGTACAGCATAATGGATCTAACAGAATAGGCAAAGCTTACAAGTCTTGAGCAACTCTACCTTCAGTTTAAAAACTGTAATCAGTTCCGAAATGCTGAGGAAATTAAAATTGCATACACGGTTGTAAAACCCAAAAACTTCAGCACAACGTGTTTCAAATTCTACGAATCTTGACTGATAACCAGTTAGAAAAGTGCTGAGGTATTAATGGGGGTTGCTAAAGAACGACAGTAGTTAGATATCTCTCGTCTGAGTAGAAATGACTGGTGTTGCTATGTCTGTCATAGATTTTTGAGTTTATAAAATGTGTAATGTAGAGAATATTATGTAAATGGTAATGTTTGAAGTTTTCCTACAACTGTGTTTCGGTGAACGGATGTAATCGTCGCCGTTTAGGCATGTTTCCAGACTGGTGAAGTTAGCGACAGATTGTGACTTTACAGAAATCAAGGCTTACTGACAATTCACTGCTACTGACGAGTGGCTTCTGTACCAGTTTGGTGGCTATAGCCTCATTCTCTCGAACAGGTGGTCTTCCTTGGCGAAGTTTATCTTAAGGCTTAGATTTCCATCATTGAATCGCTTAAGGGGTTAGGTACAGCTTACAACAGTAAAATTTTTGGAAATATTCAACTTTTTTTTGCTCCATTACTGTATCTTGTACAATAATGAAAATTGGTATGTGTAAAACACTGTCCTTCTGCTATATGAAAAAAATATTTTTACGATTTAAAAAAAAAATGTTCATATATATATATTTTTTTTTCAAAATTCAAAACGATGGCAGTTTACTGTGCAGTGATTAAGCATTTCCCTCATAACTCATAAACTAGTTAACTTTCTGTGTTCTCTTTCTTTTATTTTATTGCTGAAACTCATGTTTACAATATCATGCTCTTTCAATTACATTCCTTAATAAATAATTTTTTTTTTATTTTGTGTTAGAAGAAAATACTGATATTTGACCATTTTTAAAATGAATTTATTTTTTATCAGACAATCTAAGAAAGGTAGAGAAATTATCTTGCATCATATTGTAGTTATGACATGCATAAATATAAATACACACAAAACGTTACATCATAGACTGTTGGATATTTTTTTTAGTTATGTGGGAAACGCTTCATCACTGCACAGTGAACTGAAAAAAAAAAAAAAAAAAAAAAAAAAAAAAAAAAAAAAAGTAAATGATTTTTTTTAATCGTAAAAGTATTATTTTTTCATATAGCAGAAGGACAGTGTTTTACACATACTAATTTTCATTATTGTACAAGATACAGTAATGGGGAAAAAAATGTTGAGTATTTCCAAAATTTTACTGCTGTAAGCTGTACCTAACCCCTCAAACCAGTTTGAGGCCGTCCTACTACTGTTCATCCCTTCACACTCAACTTTACATATTTCTTTAGCTGCCGATTTTGCACTTATGCCTTTTTTCCCCACAAAGAAACAAAGGAGCACCCAAATTGCTATTTGTGTCATTTCACATTTCAATGAAACTGGTAGCCGCGCTTGACGGGCGGTGTTCTCGGGAATATGGCTTTATTTTCTTGCCGTGCGGGACATTAAGAAAATAATCTCGCTGTATTATACTTAGTATATTTACAGTACGCTTAGACATCGTTTAAGATTTAAGCTTCCATTGCAATGGTCGAAAAAGAACCGAAGATGTCGGATGCAAAATTCAGTTATTGATCTTATTTCTCACTTAAGGCGTGCTGAAATTCAAAACTCTATATCGTTCATAACAGGAGGTATGAAAACGTATAAAGTCCAAAAAGATGTTGTTTCTACGTTTAGATTCTTTAGCCATGCTGGAACCTACATTATTTTTAAATGTAATAATCTGAAATGTTCTGTTTTATGATATATGTATTGTGTTGAAAAATATTATTTTTGTCATTATCTGCTTAACAGGTTTTCATTAAAGAATTGATTTTAAATGATCATAATTAATAAACAATTTAAGCAGTTTGAAGCTTACAACATAAACTTGTTTAATCAGAACTGAAGTTAGTAAAACCATTAATAAATAAAAAAATATTAACTTGTTGGAACTTACAGTGAACAAATAAGAAATACATGTAAATTTTCACATAAGCCGTTTTGGAATGTTGGTATCTTTATTGTGGAATATGCACTCTGAAAGTTTCTTGACTTGGTTCATCCCATTAAATATTAATTTATTTTCCAATAAGTAACTGTGCATTAATCGTTACACCATCAAGACGTATCTTTTTAATGTATACAGAGTGTTTCAAAAGTGATGGTCAGAAATTTAGGAATGAGAAATAAAAACGAATAGAAGCAAAAAAGTTCCAGTAAACATGGGTCTGCAAATTAACCGTTTACGAGATAATGCCATTTTGTGCTGATTGGAGCTCGCTGAATACCACCTACTAATTACAACAAAAGCAATTAAGATTTTATTTTATTTATCAATCACGAGACAGTAAAATTCATAATTTTGGCTTCATCACAACAGAAATGTGATTGAATATAGCCTACTTAAAAGAAACTTTTTTTTTGTTTGAACAACAGTAAAGTTTGTGGATAAACAAGGAACAGTAAAGTCTGAACATGTTAACTGAAGAATTGTTCAAAATGCTGACCATGCACTTGAATGCATGTCTAGTCTTCTCCTCAAAGACCCGCGAATGCTGGAAGGCATCTACAATCCGATGCTGCAGTACTTCAGATGTGGTGATGTCTGTTATGTTAACTAGGCCTTTCGCATAACCCCATACAGAAAAATCCAAAGGATTTAAATCTAGTGATCTAGGTACAGGTCCTCCTCTACCTATCCACCGTTCACCATATCGTCTGTTTAGATACCGTCTCACACTTAGAAGGAAGTGGAATGGGGAAAGTGAGGCATACGTACCAAGCATAAATGTTGCCGTTTACCGTATCCAGTGCTCAGTTCACAGGCGGCCCAAGTGGCAAAAAAAATGATATTATGTCGTAAACTGTTAATTTGTGTACCTATGTTTACTGGAACTTCTCTTCGATTTTACTTCTCATCCGTAAATTTTTTACCATCACTTATATAATTATACTAGTGACTTCATCTATTACTTCTGTCAATTAATATATAATAGGTTCCCTTCCACCGTGTATATTAGACATCTTCAAATCGGCGTCAGACGGTAATACATTTTTTACTTGTTTTATCCAAAGTGTAAACGACTTTAAATAAATTCCCTTTAAGATTAAGGTTCTCGTAAAGCACTCATTGACCCTCAAAATCGCAACATATCATTAGCGAACTGTATAATCATGAACGAATTGGTGAATGTAAAACCCGCCACTGTTAAACATTGAACATAAGGGGAAAATGTAAGTCCCGTATGTTGTGCGTAGCGAGATCGAAGGTTATATTTCTCATGTATTCCTATAAGCAGAAAACCAATAGTCTGATGTCCGGTGACCGTGAAGGCCAGGGCAGATTCAGCTTAGCATTACAGATGCATGCTTACTTAATAAAGTATGCTTTCGGTGCTACCTATCAGCCTAAAATGTTTGTCCAGACAGTTTCTAGGAATTCTGTATTCATTTCTTTGTAAGTTATTTATAGACTACTCTATTTTTTTAATATAAGCATTGAACGTCTGTACATAATCTGATGGCCAACTCAGAGGGTATGGATATCAGCAATAAATGATAGTTCATTGTATGTTATTATTAAGAAACACCATCTTGTTATATTTAAGATGGATTTATTATTTAAAAGCCCTTAAATTTAATCTTCTGATTAGTTAAATGAGTTTGAAATTTGTTAGATCTTGCATAAATACAATATAATCTCAAGTTTAGTTTCCTATGAAGTTGCTGTTAAAATTTTGGGGATTTAAGCCAAAAGAAATTACACACGGATGTAGGCTATAAGTGGTGAAGATTCTACATGCAGATTTGTAAAGCGCAGAAGCACACATTACAGGCTTGATACAATAAAGTGAATGTGAACAATTGAAGTGAATATATATTGAAAATGTAGCTTGAAGTTGAACTTTGCTCACCCTGTAGCGTATTTCAATTGAAAATCTTCCGTTTATTTTCAAAATTTAATTGAAGTGTTAAATATGGAATGTTTGTAGGCTAAACAGTTTTAAATCTCGTGTAATTCTGGCATATATGGAAACATTTCATTAGACATTGTGAATATACTTCGTGTAGAATAGTAGATATGAGTATTATTTTTATGTAGTGAAGGGAGAAGAAAATCCAAACACAAAACCACGAGCTTTTGAATAAAAATACTACTTGATGTAATTTATTTCAGTGTCTGATTTTACAAATGTATTGTAAAAGCTTGACATTGTCATTGTTGAAAGCCATAATGTCTGATAAATAGCACAAAAGAATAAGGATATAAATGTTAAAGACTAAATGCTTTCTGGGTTCCCAGTATTGCCCATGAGGCGAAGGATTCTGAGCATTTATGTTAGTATTATTAAATTATAGAAAACTCTATCGAAATGTTATATTATATTATTTGTCTTTTCAAAATGATTGACAAATAAAGTAAGATGCATATGATGAAATCTTTTCTAAAACCGAGGACTATCAGTTAAAAACATGGAACTGATCATTAGTCGTTCATATCATTATAACAGCTTGCAGCGTAACCTTGTCGTATTTTTATTAATTCTATTGACACGGTTACGCTTTGAACGAATTTTTCGCACCGCTTTTGTCTCAATATAGCGTGTGAATATTGAAGAGAAATTGTGTAATCTTCCATATGTTATGCATTCTGCGTTCTGTGTTACCAACCATATATAAAAAGCAGTAAATTTACATGTTGCTGTAATGAATTACTACGGGGAGCTGACGAGTGCTTTTGATTTGTTTTAAGCCTACATTCCGGCTGCTTTTAATTTGTCTCATATTTTATTGGCACCATATAAAGCGGCTCTCATAAAAGCTTATTGCTTTAAGTCATATCCTCACTGGTTTTTCGTGTAACATTTACATATTTATATATTCAAGATATGCTCCCCTGTTTACAGTATAAAGCCATTCCAAAAATGGTTAAAAAGAAAACTGGCTTCTACTTCATAGAGTGTAATCTTCATGTGAATTATATACACGTAACAGTGTACAGTGTTACGGCCATGTGGTGAAGTGTGTGCTTAGGTTATGAAATAATCATGCTGAACTGCGTGCCTATGCCCTTAGGGCTGTCTATTCTTTCGGACGAAACCATTCCGAAGAATTAATCACTTTATATTGTAACTGTAACTTTATTATATTTCAGAGAATAAATAAATATATTTGATGTAATTCGCCGTCTGGTAACATTTAATTTTGAAACCGGTGGGACATTTCCTTGATATAACACAAGAGCAGAGACTAGCCAAACGATAAAATATTGAGGTATCGGGGCGGAGTCCCACATTCCAGCCGTAATTACTTTTTAGTCTTTGATGAACCGTGTGAACTGTGAACATAAGGGAGATAACAGACAGGCATGTGCTATCTTGTTAACTTTAAAACATTATATAAAAGATGTTTCTAACTACAGTTATAGCGTATTGGACTTGCTTGTTACAGAATGTCTGCGTCATAAATAAGTGTAGAATTGGTCGCTTTGTGTTACTCGATACACTTTTCGGTGGAATACAAGACAAACTAAATGGGAATGACTTCATTTTTAATACTGCTTGAATAGTATTCCCTTTTACAGTTCCTTTCGGATGTTCTTATGGAGTGGGGATGGAGAAACATGCGCACATAAAATTAAATTGATAGTCTCATGTCTCAGTAACAAAGATGTTTACCGACCTACTCGATTCAATATAAATGCAGTGTAGGGAAATCCTGTATGTTCTGAACTTTATGTACAGTGCAATTTTTAAGCTACGTAACATTTTCGAGCTGGCCGCGTATCGGGAACGACCATTACTCCTCCCGCGAAACGCGGTGGGATTACGTTCCGATAGAATCGCAGGCGATATATTAATTTTTGTAAGTCATTAACATCAATGCAGGGTTTATCACGTACGACGCAATCGCTTACCCACATCTCCCACGATATGTCTACCGCAAACGTCTAGCACAGTTGCCGCGTCACGACCCGGCTTGTCTCCCCTGAGTTATGCGTAAACTAAGAAGTAATGTGATTAGATTAAGCTCACCGCTCACCTTTATTTACAGAAGACGCTCAAAATGACGTCCCTCTGCTGCTAGAGAAGCCTGGCACCTTTTGAACACGTTATTACACACTTGATGAATTTTGGCTGCCGAAATTGTTGAAATCACAATCACTGAAATGCTGAACGAGGCAACGATTTTCTCGGACCTCTTTCTAAGGCCGCTTCTGTCTTGTCTAACTTTTCCTCGGTTAGAACGTTTGGTTTTCTACAGTGCGACAGAGAAGGCTCTCCGCACGGAGTGTATGCGCTAGCAACTGCAGTTATGTTGGCAGTAGCTGGAACTTACGCTAGGAACAAAACGTGAACTATGTACTCACCACAATCATAACAGATGCTGGAAGTGTTTTCCTCGTTCTTGAAGGCACAATTCGATTCTTTTACACTAATTTGCAAACACTTTCACTAATTTTTCTTGCGTAATCGATGCACATAATTACATTCGGCTTAAGTTCATTAATTGTTTTAGCATTATTACCATATACCGAAGATTTTTCCGCACCCAATGGCTAATTTTTTTCGTAATCACTTTCTTTTAATTAATGAACCACTGTAATTTTATAGGGGTACAATTGAAATTCGCTTCTTACGGTCTTATGTGCTGTTCACTTATAGATTCCGACATCTTATGCTAATTTGCTCTTTGATTTTGTAGGACTCTACAACATTATATCCGAGATTTCATCAAGTTTTCCTGTCGTTAAAATTGTAGGCCTGCCACTTCCTGGTGCATCGAGAACTGACCCAGTTCCACGGAATTTATTGATCAAATCACGTAGAGTATCGTTATTTGGAATTAGGAAAACGCATATGAAATTTCTGTTTCACATTTTCCGTAAACTTATCACCTTCGCGAAAAACGTATTCCACCAAAAATGCTTTCTTCAATGGAAAGCATTGTCACCAGTAGTCTTTAGCCACCACTGACTCACAGTTAGACTGCAGTACACCCTGTCTGTCCTCAACTGATACCATTAGCTAAGCAACCTCCACTCAAGTATGTGACAATTGCAGTTGGGACTGCATACACTCCACTGTCTCAAATGCGGGGAACTTCCCTGGCGCACTATAGTTTCCTTTATGTTTAACATGGATCCGTCTCTTTAAATTTTTCTAGTAATTTGCATATCATCGATTTATCGGAAACATGTACGCCGGGAAATTTCTGTATAAAAGCAAGCTGACATTCCACATGGGTTTAATAGGATTTATACCTAGAATGACTATATGGTGGTTTTTATTAAGATCTTGTAATATAGCTGCTCCGCCTTCATTAAATTTATTAGGTGAAATTAGATTATTAAATAGTTTGGTTGGCTGGTCGTGATTAACTATATACACTTTAATATTTTTATCTTTTTTTAGTGCTGCCTATACTTTGTGTTCTTGCATAGTTTAACACAATAAATTCTCGTTTCTCTGTAGTGTATAACATAGTGAACGAAACTACACACAATAAGAATGAACTAACGTGTACTCAGTCACACAGCAAACGAAGCTGACGAGGCTGAGTAATACGCAGTGTTTACAGCTAAATCGCCTGCAAGACTAATCTTGTTACGAGAAACGGGGAAGGCCTCCAGCTGCGCAACCGGTGAGTGCTGCCTTCCTGCCAAGCTAATGCTTTCCGAGCAACGCCGGAGACCTCGAGTTGCGTCGTACGTGAGAAACCTATTACTAACCCATTTCATATCAGTTGCTGGGTATGTTGTCTGTATGTAGGCGTAATTGACACGTCCTTAAAAAGTTCGAATTTACTTGAAAGCGTTCTTGGAGACTATGAAGTATCTCTCCTGATTTTGTCTTATGGTAGGGACACTCAATTTTCGCTAATGATTTTTTCAGTAATTTCTGCTAATAAAATTGAGTTGAGAGTTAAAATTGTTATAGGTATGAGACTCGTGTAGCAGAACAATCTTATGCATGAATAATCTTATTTATTTATTTGTTATTGAACATAACAGGCAAAGCCCAATTACAATGTTCAAGACTAACAAACTAATTTATAAAACATAAACAAGAAAAAAAGAAACATACTCATATTAAAAACTGAAACAAAATAGAAAAAAAAAAAAGAAAGAGAGAAATTCAAATAAGATGTGAAAGTAGCTTCAAATTAACTAAGAACAATATTCTGTGAAATATGATAACAAGTAATTCTGTATTTAGAGACATTCATATTGAAAATATCTACATTCGGATGAAGATGTAATTTATTGTATTTGTAACATTTGGAAAATCGGGGAACTTTTGTGGGCTTCAGTATTTGCCCTTGGTATGAAAAATAAATTTCGAAATTTAGTATTAAGCTTAGGTGCATGTAATGTTATATAATCAAATAAACCAATACAGTCCAACTTATTGTTAATAATTTTATAAAGAAAGTTTAAAGATTGACAATTTCGTCTAATTTGCAAACTAGTAAAATGTAAATGTTGTAGCATTATAGCATAACTCTCGTAAGTAGGATAGTTATTATAAAGTCTATAATATAACAATTTTAGAAATTTATTTTGAATTTTTTCTAGAAACAGAATATATTTGTTAGTAACTGGGTTCCAGATAACTGCAGCATACTCTAATTTAGATCGAACAATGGAATTATACAAAATTATTATAGTTTTGACTTAAAATTTACAAGAATTTCTCTTTCATGATTTCTTTTCTAGGTAAAAAGAAGAGAAAGAGGAAGAAGAAACGGAAAAGACAAGGTGCGAGAAAAAAGTTGGAACCCGAACAAATAACACCAAAGAACCTACATGACTGTGGATCTCAATCAAATAAAACATGCAGTAAATAAACTTTTATATGGAACTCAATCAGTGTATCTTATTTATTTTACGTAACGCTCGTGTTTATAGAAATGTCGCTGAACTTGTGCTTTTACTTTCTGTTCAAAATAATACCCATATTACAATATGAATTGGATCTGTTTTATACATGTAACAAAAAAAATCCTCCTGATTGCTACTCAGGAGTAACATAGAGTAGAATCGACGATCGCACTTCGAACTACGCCTACGGTGTAAATGTTTGTAAATTTTCAATGTTTAGTTTCCTGTGTTGCTTTTTGTGGAAGCCTAATATCATATTAATGTTATTCCTCTCGTCCATAAAAGCTGCAAACCTGCTGTGCTTCTAATTCTAAGAACGAATAAGCATTTATGCTACACACAGTTTTAATTAATGAAATAATGGGCCTATATTCTTTCAATTTAAACTTTGCGCAGTTCTCTATTGCCTAGAACAGTGGTTGCCACAGATTGTCATAAAATGCAGCCTGCAATACACAGCAAAGGAGAAGATAGGCGGGGACGATACCCAGACTACTTCACGTTGAATGAACAAGTGATGACTAAGGGAAGGGTAATAATGCCTTACCCCTCCGCCCTGTTTGTGTATTAAGGGGTTGACTCGCGAGTCAAGAAATGCCGACCGCTGGCCTAGAAGAAAGCGAGAGAAGGGATCGGAGTCGTTCAGTGATGCGAGCTAACTCTTTGGTTCCTGCGCCTTTAGAGGAGTCGTTCACCGAGAGTCGTTCCTAGTGCCCTTCCTCTTCACATCCATCTTGCACCTCAAGCACACTACCTTACCGCCAACCTGGGTGGCGAGTTGGTAAAGCGCTGTCCTTCAGTGCTCGAGGTTGCGGGTTAGATCCCGGTCCAGGTCGATGGCATTTAAGTGTGCTGTTATAACCTCGGCAGTTGCGAGCGTCTTTTCTTCACTTCAATTAATGTAATACTTTTTATGTAGGCCTATTATATTTTAGATTTTCTCCTTCACGTTGTAGATACAACATTCAGGACTAGACGGCCTGGGTAGCGCAGTCGGTATAGCTCTGGCCTTCTGTGCTCGACGTTGCGGGTTCGATCCCAGCCCAGGTCGAGGGTATTTAAGTGTGCTGATATAACCTCGACAGTCGCGAGAGTCGTTAAGTAAAAGATAATTAAAAAAAAATCTGTTTAAAATGATTTAAAGAAAAGGTCCCCCCCCCCCGGTTAAGTAACTGTCACGTGATTTCCCCTGTTTCGACGACCCTGCGACATAACCACTCTAACGAACAACTTCTCCTCTCGGAGGTACCATAATTATAATTTATTTTTCTGTTTTCTTTGATTGTAAAAAGAGAGTAAAAGTGAAAGAAGCTTTAGTAGAAATAGTTTCCTATCCAAAGATATTTTTACGACCTAGGTTCTCAACCAAAGTGAACTCTGGACACCTCTACTTCCAGTTTGTCGCGAAAAATGGAAGTACAACCAATAGATTCTTTATGTAGGTTTTGTTAACAATTTTTTTTTCGCGAACACTCAGTGTTCTATAGTTTTCGAGAAAAAGGAATGTTACGGGTGCTTTGAAGCATCCTGTATATACACACTCACTCACTGATACTTTTATTACGGTTAAGGGTTCTTGCCTATAAAAGTGCAATATCCAAAACTTATAACCCCAAACATGATTCGGCTTGACTTTAAGGTTTTCACGATTAAGTACCGTATCTTGGACGTGTTAGGAGACTGTTACATCTTTAATTACTCTCCATGGGTCACCGCTAACTATATAATTACGGGCCATAAAATTTCTGGCAGTAAATTGTTTTTCCCTGCCCAGTCCAGGCCTCCCTATTTGGCAACTTTGTGAAGTGTCATTATTGTCCTGCAAGAATACAAAAACTTGGAGGAAGACTTTACAAGAACTGTATTCCAACAGGCATCGGAAACCGTACACCATAATTTGCTATCTGAATTTCGGTCATATAGGAACTGCACACCAACATTTTCTACATTGATTACAGTCATATGGAAACTGCACACCAAAATGTTTTCTACCTGCTTTGCCGATACTATAACATCATAGTTTTAATTTACCAAACAATTTTAATTTTGTTCGACATGGAGCGTTTGTTTACATGTTAGTTCGTAAACCAGTCACCTGGTAGCACTGCACTGTCCACGACATGGCGTGATTCAGACCTACTTCCGACATAATAACCTTGGTTGTGCAATAGTTTTTCATTGTTTATATGTTAGTTCGTAAACCAGTCACCTGGTAGTCTACAGCTACACAACAGAATACACAGTACACTAAAGAAGAAAATAGTGTTTTGTGTTAGTCAACAAAGTAGTAGTGCTCAGAAATCCTTGGTAGTAGCATCACAGTCTAATATATACAGTCGCGAAGCTCAATACTTACTAAATATGCAAACATAGATAGTTGCTCACCACCAGGATCGCTACTATCGCCTCATCACAGAGACTTTCCCTAGCAGACGATAAAATGTTTTGTACTTTCGATATCGTGTTCTTTTGAAAAAATTGACACCTTCCTTCCACTATTGAAATATGAAATACATAAGGTTTATACAGCGACATCATTTTATTTTTACTTCAATTTTTATTGTACCTGAGTTTTTGAATGTACTTCACTCCCACCCCTTCTACTAAGGAAGTTCCAACTCCACACAGAACCAAGACCGCAGATAGTAAGCAGTACTGAGTTACTGAGTATAGTACGTTCCAGAAATATGTTCGCGTTTTCCAGTGACGAAAGAGCTTTCAATATTGAATCATATTTTCGCACAGGTACTGTCCGTTTGCCTACGTCGCATCCCGATTTCCCCCACCTGCTTCTGCTCGCCCCTCTGTAATAGCTGGGCTGTCTTAGCTCTTTTCTGAAAACATTAATTTCTCTTAGGAATTGGAAGTTTACGTAATATTATACAGCTGTTTAATTTAACTTAAATAAAAGGGCCTCGTTAAGTAATTAACTATCACGTGATTTCCTCCTTTTCTACAATCCTGCGGCATAACTACTTGGACGGACAGTAGATAGCATGTCTGAGTAATTTTATATTTTCGGGTCGGGCAGAAGTGAAGATTGAATTTACAGTACGTAGAGTAGGTACATAATTATTTCAACATGAGTTACTAATACGAAGGACGAAACTGGCAATTGGAATTAGATGCAATAGTCTATAGTGTGATAATATGCACAAAAGAACTGAAGCCTGTATTGAAATGAACGGCCACCATTTTCAAAATTGTGTTTAAATATTCATATTATGATTATTTTTCAATTTAACTTCTTTCTCTATATTGTACGCTAATGTGCTGTAGGCAGTATAATATACACTGCATAATGAATACGTTCGCATGGATAACTCACTTCGTGAGTAAAAACACTTACTCTTAATACAGTACTGTACTTTGATTAAAGAAAAACCTAATGAAAATTATCAAACTCAAAATCGCGATATTTCCTAGTTTACGTAAATGGATGAACTACTTTTCTTCCTTCCTATACCTAGTAGAGTGATTTGTGTTTTACGCCAGTATCATCGAACTCCAGTCTTGGAGGGGGGAGCAAGCGGTGTTTCCGGTTCTCTAAAGGTATAGACAGGTTAATATTAAAAATGTTAGTAAAGATAAAATGATGTCCCTGTATATTATTTTCATAAAATATATATTATATTGTATAAACTCACCTTCCTGGATCTTTCGGAAGAAGGATAACTCTGACCTCTTTTTCTTACAATTTATAGTGCTACAAACGTCTCCTTGTCGCATAGTATTATTGACATTATTATTGTATTTTAGCTATTTACAGTTATTACAACCGATAACGAACATTTCACAGTTTACACAGTTTTCACAACAAAGCGAAATACGGCACAGTCAATGCCTTTTCAGTCCAAACCGTAATGTACCATATGTTCGAGTTTTCTATTTCAGCGTATGGAACTCAGTGAAATATTATAACTTTATTGCGTATCATTGCTAAGATTTATTTAGTGTAATGTGTCCATAAGTTCCGTTTACTTCTTGTTGCATAATATGTTGCAAAAATAATGACAAAACTATGTTATTTTAATGTGAAGAGAATTTTACATGTTAACATAATTTGTTCGCGTCAACATTTTAAGTTTAGAATGGAAGCTATTTTGAGGTTTAATAAAAAAGAATTTATATTGTGATTTCAATTTAGTACATCTACCTTGCTTAATTTTAGACAAACAATTTACCATACCATTCCTATGAAATTAGTGTACGTACGATTGTGTTACTTCGTCTCCTAAATAGTAGATAAATACAATAATTCAGTACTCAATTGTAGTATTAAAATACAGAGAAACTTAATGTGCGGGGTATCATACATGACATTATGCTTAATTACAATATATAACTGCGAATTTAGGAATATAAGTTAAATATATTAAACATAACCTATAATTTCCATATGAATGGCAAGGTATTGGAGATCACTAAATTTAGACAGAAAGGGGCAACTGGTACAGTAAACATAACCTATAATTTCAACATATCTAAATATCCGTGCGGTGCAACTGAAAATTATTGAATCGTGCATAAATGAATGTACAAGAATTTCCATGCATTCCAGCTAATTTATATGGTTGAAACGCCGCCCTTCCTGATCGGGTTAAGCGAGTTACATGGTCTGCCTTAAGATCTGTATTAGATCACGATGACTGTGGCACAGTCTATTGTTCCTAGTACTCACAGCGCTCCAAGCGGCTAGCAACTACCGCGAGAATTGCAAAAAATCATCCCAAGATTCGTGACTTATGGTAGCATGCTGCCGATCAACTCCGGACATGTCTACAGAATCACTGTAAAGCATTGCCTTAGTACATGTAATATAATTTTAACTTAACTAATGTACGCTAGATCCTATATTTTATAAGTTGTGCAGTTTCCGGGTAGGATTAGTAAGACCCTCGTGAATCAGTGTGCAGTTTCCGCCTACCCTATTCCAACACGTGTTGTTGCTGTTTTACACTTGGTTTTCCTGAGAGATTGATTCCTATTTTTCTGAGTTTGAAAATTCCGCATTATACAGAACAGATTATTTTCACAGATTAAGTCTTTTTAAAAGACAGAAAAGATTGTGATAATGAAAGAAAAAAAATATTTTCGTATATTCAGTATTGCGATACTAGGTTGGTAAGTACTCTCTATAACAGAAGCGAGAAAAAGTTTGAGAAAACGAGGCGCTTGCGCTGAGTTTTTTTAACTCCCGAGATTTTGTTATGCACTTCACGCCCTGTATTGCATATTATTTTTGCACAATCATAATTTATATCTTTATTTATTATGTATTGCAAATAGAATCACTGCTGGGTATACTAAGTGGGACCATAAAAGAAATAACATCTTAAAGGAACTTGAAATGAACTATATACTAGCAGATATATATCACTATGGAGATAACTGGCGTCAGCATGTGAGGCATATGTCTAGGACTAGAATCCTTTGTGCAGTCCTGCATTACCAACCTAGAGACAGGAAATCAACTGGACGTCTAATGAAGAGATGGGCTGAAAACTTTTGTGGACCATAACAGTCCTTCTGGGATTATAACCTGTATGGCTGATGATGATGCTGATGATAATGATGGTGATGATGATGAGTTATGTATTAATTTTGAACTGAACGTTTGTCATTTAGTTAATAGCAATGTGTAATTTTCTAGGTGACCATGTTTTTATATTATTTTGTTTTATTTGGTCCATACGACTGTCTTTTATGTGTATGCATTGTTCAAATAAAAAAAAACCGATTGCAATGTACGAAATTGAATGACAGTCTTTATCCCATAACATTTAATAATAAGTTCAAATTTCACGTTGAATATTAATATTAATAAATAAAATTACAGCTTGATCTTTGAAACTTCTTGTTCTTTTTTAATTTACAAGTGACTTTATTTCAAGTTTTTAAAGAATTTACAACACCTATGTTGCAAGTGATTTATTATTTCGCTAAACTGGAGAATTTGCTATGGTAGCTTTGAACCGTGCCGTTACGGTTACGACCAAATTGAGCTAAATACACAATGTCTCTCGCGACAGGAACAATTTTGCTTTGGCACGTACGCGGACCTCTCATGCAGTAGCACCTGATCCTTACTTGCATTTATTTTCGTGTATACATACCAGATCAAATCAAGAAGATCCCTTCTTGCTCCGATTACACATCTTGCATATTATACGAAGGTTAGGTTTGGTTAATTTAGGTTTTTATTGACCAAGTCCGCGCATGCGCAGATAGCCAATATGAACCTGTCGGTCATGGCCCTGTTGACAGTTTTTGTTTCGTAATATTGTTAATAATAGGCCCATGATGAAAGCGGTGAATAATTTCATGTTCGCTAAAAGTTTTCTTCGTAAAAGTCGAGATATATTCTCTAAACCACAAAACGGCAACGCGGTCATAATTACGTAGTTAACGCTTTGGTGAATATTAACCGGAAATTTACTTTCCTTCATTTGAATGATATTCCCTGATGAACAACTTTTCCCCACTTTATTTCGTTGTGATAACTTACTTTTAGATCTTACTACAGCTGCATTTTCGTTTGGTGTATTCAAAACACCGTCGTTGTACTGCATAAACCTTGCACTTGACTAATGGAGTAAATTATTTAAGAATATAGCCGCGAATTTTACTATCGTCATTTCGATTGTCTTTTGTTTGACATGGCTCGGTACGGCCCGGTGACTAGTGGCCAGCGAGCAACGTCGACTACCGATTTTGGCCTACCGAGCGTATTAACCAGTTGTTCCATTTTTATTTACTGCTCTGTTATTTCCAGCGTTTCCGTAGTAACCATTGAACGTGTTGTATCTTCAAGTTACATGGCATGCAACAATGTTGGTAAGTATTCAAAAAGAGCATGATTGTAAAAAAAAAAAAAAAAAAAAAAAAAAACATTATTTCCGTAATGCCGTCAGTGTACAAGGTGGGTCATAAGTCGCTTTCCCCAATATTCGTTCTTAGGTTTCATACTTGTACACATATATAGATGTCATAAACTGAATAAACGAATAGCTGGTGTAGTAAGTGGTGGGTGGACAATAGAGATGAACAAAACTAACTGCCGCTCTCGCTCGCTGTGTTCGTTGCATTTGTCTTTCGAGTCTCGTCTCTAACTCTCGTGCGCTTCGAGTCTCGCTCATCATTCTCGAAATAGCATTTGGTCGACGTGAAAACTTTTTCGTAACTTTGAATAACATACATAATTGAAATAAATAGCATTAGAGACGTTTGATACAAAAACAGACAAAAGAAAACAGTATCACAGTTATCAAAATGAAGGGTACACGTGAATAACGATCAAGGTCCATTTTAGAAAGTTTCGAGAAAAACGAATTTTAAAGTTTAAGCACTTAATACTTTGTTATGTGTGTATGTAATAGAAATTGACGTAGTGGAATGCCAAGAACGATTATTTCTTACTACTAGCTAGACCACATGATAGTACTTCATTTCGACTATAAGATAGCATTATTAAGTCAATTTCGATTTTTGATGGACCTTGATCGTTTTTCCCGTGTAACCTTCAAATGTTCTGGTTCTACTATCAGATATTACCTATGGTTATACAGTATAAAAAAAATCTAAAATAAATTTGAATTTCTAAGAAACAAAACAGCGTTAAATAAAACTTGTTGTATTCTTGAACTCAAACATCCTCAACGGTTTGGTGTTTTTTTTTTAATTTGTTATATTTTTCGACGCTTTGTAAATTGCTATGGCTATCTAGTGTCTAAGTGAGATAGAGGTGATAATACCATCGGAAGAGTCTATGATCTAGCATCGAAAATTACCCAGCATTTGCTCTTAATGGGTTGAGAGAAAACCCCGAAAAAAAACATCAACCAAGAAACTTGTCCCAACCAGCACTCGAACCCGGACCCGCTCGTTTCACTGTCAAACATGCTAACCATTACTCCACAGCGGTGATTTAGTGGTTACTGTGATTTAAATATTTCTTTGATCAAGTCTACTTGCATTCTGCTTTATTATTTTCTATTTAATAAAATATATGGACTTTAGAGACACTCAGTATTTTATGAATCGAATCTGACTCCGTACTGCCTGCGTAGGAAGTCCTGCTGTGCAAGTAAGTTTGTGGGAAAATGAAATATTTTTGTTCCTTGATCACCTGAAGAAATTCCTTCATTGCAAGAAGTTGAGAAAGTTGCTAAAAAAGTGCTGCAATTGGAAAAACAAATGTAGCTCCGCGGTAGAAGCCGTAATCATTTCCATTCAGCGTGTTTTCGTTTTCCGAAGACTGTAACACAGTAGAAAAGTTCAGTTAGTGTTGGTAATACTCCCCAATTTAGTAACTCATCTCTCCTGCGGCCTTATCCCCGACTCTGGACGAGGGGGATGAGAGGGGAGAACGACTTCAGTGCTGAACTTTCTGTTGGTTCCAACTTGTAAGATAAAGAAGACGTCACGCTTGGCTAGTAATTTGAGGCACTGCTTTCTTTTGCTTGCTATTGGCTACGGACTCTAGTTTGAATCTCGGGCTACGTCATACGTTGTCTTTAATGTACCTTCGGAACATGCATTGACGCCACAGTCTCGTCATTTCATCGAATCCGGAATCTCCAAGGACGTCTGCTTAATGAAAACAAATCAGACACACAAGTAAGTCACAGCTGAATGCAGGATATTAAATAACTTAAGATGACTTTATGAGATACTAGAAAATGTATAGCCTACGTACTGTACGTTGGTATAATTATTGTTTGTCTCGATATTAAAGTATAGGAATCCAAACTACTAGGCGGCAGTGGTGTACCAAGATCAAAGTTTAATTATCGAGTAATAGCCTATATGCATGTAAATTATGTAAGTTACGCATGTAAACGGGGGTATATATATATATATATATATATATATATATATATATATATATATATATATATATGTCCACACCTGTGAAGTAACGGTCAGCGCGTCTGGCTGCAAAACCAGGTGGCCCGGGTTCGAATCCCGGTCGGGGCAAGTTACCTGGTTGATGTTTTTTCCGGGGTTTTCCCTCAACCCAATACGAGCAAATGCTGGGTAACTTTCGGTGCTGGACCCCGGACTCATTTCACCGGCATTATCACCTTCATATCATTCAGACGCTAAATAACCTAGATGTTGATATAGCGTCGTAAAATAACCCACTAAAATAAAATATATAGATAGATATACAGACACAGATGAATGAATGGATTGATGAATGAGTTGGATGGATAGACAGACAGACAGATAGGCTGGCGGGCAGGTAGACGGACAGGTAGGTAGGTAGGTAGGTAGGTAGATAGATAGATAGATAGATAGATAGATAGATAGATAGATAGATAGATAGATAGATAGATAGATAGATAGATAGATAGATAGATAGATAGATAGATAGATAGATAGATAGATAGATAGATAGATAGATAGATAGATAGATAGATAGATAGATAGATAGATAGATAGATAGATAGATAGATAGATAGATAGATAGATAGATAGATAGTATTGTATTTATATTCCATGGTATTTGTACATTGCTTCACAGCTAGAATATGGAAAATGTCACGCGAAAAAAAAATCTTAATATTACTATAAAGTCTTAATTATAGTCACAGTGTAGTTGAAATATGCAGAAGAGTTTTACAATATAGTCTAGTAGTATAACATAAAATTTTAATATCAATACTTAATACAACACACAAATATTCATGAAGCGTTGTTAATAGATGGATGGATGGATGTGTTAATGGATTGATGGATAGATAAATGGATGGATTAATGGATGCATAGATTGGTGGATGCGTTGATGGATAGATGGTTAGGTTGATGGGTGGATGGATTTGATGAATGGGTGGGTTGATGGCTGTATTTATAGATGGATAGATTGATTGATTGGTAGGTTGATGGATAGGTCGATGGATGAATAAGTAAATGGATGAGTTGATGGATGGGCTGATGGATGTATAGATCGGTTGATAGAGGTATGGATGGTTGGGCGGATCATTTGATAGATGGAGGTTTGTATGTGTTGCAAGATGGATGAATGGATGGATTGTTGGATAGATGAATGGATAATAAATTAATGGTTGAGTTGTTTGGACTTTTTCCATTGCTAATTTTCAAAAATTGTAGTACAACGGTTCGAAATGAGATCCACTCTTCGTTGTACTATAATTTTTTTAAATTAGCAATGGAAAAAGTCCAAACAACTCAACCATTAAACTATTCACCGTTACTCTCCCCTCCTTCATTCAGGATAATGAATTAATGGATGGGTTGATGGATTTACAGATAGATGGATGTGTGGGTGAGATGGATATGGATGGATGGATGAGTGAAGTGTGTGCGTATGTTATTAGATAGATAAAATGTTATTTTTATTTAACGACGCTCGCAACTGCAAAGGTTACATCAGCGTCGCCGGTATGCCGGAATTTTGTGCCGCAGGAGTTCTTTTACATGCCACTAAATCTACTGACATGAGCCTGTCGCATTTAAGCACACTTTAATGCCATTGAACTGGCCCGGGATGGAACCCGCAACCTCGGGCTTAGAAAGCGAGCGCTATACCAACTGCGCCAACCAGGTCGACTATTAGATAGATATGAATTAGAATGATGGGTAGGTGGATAGAAGAATGAATAGGTTCGTATTAGTTAGGAAGATGGAGAGGTAAACAGATGGATAAGATATTGCATTTGGATACATTATAGTCCTAGCAGGAGTATTAACCGAAATTATGTGTATGTACTTTATATACACACTTAGGCATATACATGAGTGTCTGTACATAGTGTATTATCCATTCATAACTATTCTTCCTAATATTTCTAAAAATCGCCCTGAGTGGCGCAGTTGGTATAGTGCTGGCCTTCTGTGCCCGAGGTTGCAGGTTCAATCCCGACTGCTGGGTAACTTTCGGTGCTGAACCCCGGACTCATTTCACCGGCATTATCACTTTCATCTCATTCAGAAGCTAAATAACCTGAGATGTTGATAAAGCGTCGTAAAATAACTTACCAAAAAAAATCAATCCCGACTCAGCTCGATGACATTTAAGTGTGCTTAAATGCGACAGGCTCATGTCACTAGATTTACTGGCATGTAAAAGAACTCCTGGGACAAAATTCCGGCATACCGGCGACACTGATATAACCTCGGCAGTTGCGAGCGTCGTTAAATAAACCATAATCTAATTTTTAATATTTCTAAAAATATATAAAAAGTCAGCGGTTTACATGAAATGAGAAGTATGGACTATAAATAACTGGAATTACATTTTGGCGAGGTTGAGGATCGTGGGAATCGGGCAATCGAATCTGTGTTGAACCAGCATGTACACCGTAAGCGTACTGTACATGCATGGAGTCTATCTCTGCAGGCGCTCGGTCATCCTCACCACCCTGGCCAGCGGCGCTCCTTCGTACAACACAAACACCGTGTTCACAGACGCTCGCTTTATTTATAGCTATGTCGTTGTAACTTGGAGCAAAGAAATATGCACAGATGTTACAGCGCATTAATATTTTGATAGCAATCAATTGAAGCTTATGACCGTTTTTCTCCTCTCATGTTGGAGCTATGCACCAACATTTGGTATTCAAAAGTAGTCATGTTGTCGGCACGACGCAAGTTTCATGCCTGTTAGAGGAACCTTCTGCAATCTTATCTGTAGAAACCTTTCAAAGTTTGTATACTGATGAATAATGTACAGAAAGTGAACTACAAAATCTTAATTGTACTTACTTACTTACTGACTTTTAAGGAACCCGGAGGTTCATTGCCGCCCTCACATAAGCCCGTCATTGGTCCCTATCCTGAGTAAGATTAATCCAATCTCTATCTTCATATTCCACCTCCCTCAAATCCATTTTAATATTATCTTCCCATCTACGTCTCGGCCTCCCCAAAGGTCTTTTTCCCTCCAGCCTCCCAACTAACACTCTATATGCAGTTCTGGATTCGCCCATACGTGCTACATACCCTGCCCATATCAAAGGTCTGGATTTAATGTTCCTAATTATGTCAGGTGAAGAATATAATGCGTGCAGTTCTGTGTTGTGTAACTTTCTCCATTCTCCTGTAACTTCATCCTTCTTAGCCCCAAATATTTTCCTAAGCACCTTATTCTCAAACACCCTTAATCTATGTTCCTCCCTCAAAGTGAGAGTCCAAGTTTCACAACCATAAAGAACAACCGATAAAATAATTGTTTTATAAATTCTAATTTTCAGATTTTTTGACAGCAGACTGGATGATAAAAATCTCAATTTTAAGAGACAAAAATCGTGCTTGAATAATAACTTAATATATTCTGCTTTACTAGTTTGTTTTGCAGAGATAAGCCGAATTTTTTTACGTTACAGGCAGATTGATGTAACTTGTTAGCCACAATTTAGAACAGTAGGCTGTCTTCTACTATGAACTGTATGTTGAACTCTCGTTAAAACATATGAGGAATTCTCCATCTATCTGCCAGCAGTCCAGTTTATATTTGGTCTAGAGCAGCCGTGTTAATTTGGAGAGCATATTGATGACGTAATGTATAAGAAATCTGCGCGTTTAGCTAGGATGGACACTTTGGCTAATCAAAATAACAGATTTTCTTGTGCCAGTATCTTGATTTATGATTTGAAGAATTAGGGACAAACATAATAATTACAAAAACAAGTCATTTTAAGCTATCATTTTTACGCGTATGAAATAAACAAAGCTTAGGCTATAAAACATACACCGATTTAACAATAATTGCGTTGCGATAACAGTAACGAATATTGTGTGTCTATTCATTGAGGGATTTTTTTTTTTCGGCAAGTCTGCATGAAATTTGAAGTGGACTTTTCGTTTACCGTCCCCGAAGCTAGATGTGTGCAGAAATTACGTCACAGCACCCAATCTGTATAGCGCTATCCTACTTTTGACTCGCTGTGTTTACATATCCACTGACAGCAGCTGCTGCTGACGTTTCGTGTACTGTAATGCCTAGTCGTGCACAGGACTTGTGCGATGTGCACGGTTCTGATACTGCATTAGTACATTATGCAACGAGCCTATAATGAAGGTAATTAAGAAGTGAGTATGGATATTAATGAATCGAGCGCAAGCGAGTTTCATAATTTTCATACGAGCTTCTTAATTACCATTATAGGCGAATTTCATACGACTTTTTATACTCGACCATATTTCTAACTTGATATTATTAATTTTATTGTATCTGACCTGGAGCAATGTCCCGTATGTTGTGAGATGTGCGCAGACGCGAAAGTATTGATTTTTTCCGAGGAACAGATGTCCACAGTGACCTTGCTAGGCCATAAGAACCTACAGAGATAACATTGAAATAAAATTAGACATTGAAAAACGAGATGACAAATTGAATTTATTTGAATATTATTTACAATTAACGCTAATTATTATAGTAACAGAACATAACCTTCTGCGACAGTATTGGATTTCCAGCCTCCGTGACTTTTCGCTAATTCTCTTTCGATTGCATATCCGAGAATAATCGATACTTGCGGTTTTATAACGGTAGAAAGCTGACCTGTCATTGGCTGAACAGTTGTAACCTGAGTCGTCATTGGCTGAAAGACCTGACCTTTAATGAGTAGGTGTACTTTAATGACATGCATTAAATGTCTGCTACCAGGTGTATAATTACTACATTTCGGCATGGTTGAGCATAAAATATGATATAGTATTACGGCTGGTCTAGAGAATGAGAATAAAGAAAGGTAACGATTATGGAGAGCCATTTCAAATGCATATGTTCCACCAGTCTCACAACAGCGCAAATATAGATTTTAAGCTATTTTTGAAAGCAGTATTGTATGCCTAGCAGTTCTTTGTATTTCATCTTCGCTTCAAAATTTCAAATTTCAAATGCATCGGAAAATGCTATAACATGGTCAAGTACAAATTTATATAATAATACAGAACATAACATATAATAAAGAATAATACATCAAACTACAGAATATAATTACAGCAATAGAAATAGAAATAAAATAATACAATCAATATAAAAAGAGCATACAATAATATTAACAAAATTTGAGGTCCCAATGAGCAGCGCTCGTGTTCGGTCGCAGTTCAGATATATTATTAATATAAGAGGAATATAGAAAATAAAATAGAAACTAAAATTAAAATTACATGTACAATGAAATTATATAATAAAACATATTATTAATATAAGAGGAATATAGAAAATAAAATAATATAGGAACTAAAATTAAAATTACAGCTACAATGAAATTATATAATATATTAACATAGAGAAAAATAATATCGTACGTGAATGAAGTAGGACAGTTTATGAAAAATATATATTCCGAAATTATAGAATACAAATATAATGTAGGCTGATTAATTCGTACACATAGGCTATAAATTTATTTAATCAAATTGAAGACATTAACACGTTTCTCATTTTCTTGTTATATGTTAGTGGAATACATGTTAGAAGTTCTGGGTTTAATTTAGCTAAAGAATTATACAACCGAGGGCCAAAATTAATGCTACGCTTTAGACCAGCAGATGTGAAACATTTAGGTTCTACTAATGTTGAATTATTATTTCGTCTTGTGTCATGATTATGTGCCTGTAATATAAACTTGTTACGATTTTTATGATACAATTTTCACAGAGTATATTTAGAAATTTGTTCAATATTAAATATATTAAAATACATTAAAATGACTGTCAGTCATGGCGATGGCCTTCCATCCAGACGGCCGGGTTCGGTCCCCGGTCTGGGTGAAATTTTGTGGCGGAAAAAAAAGACGTTACACAGGGCTTTTCTAGGTGTACTCCCGTTGCCCTCTTTCAATAACTAAATAAATGAGTACATGAATGAATGAATAAATAAGTAAATAAATAGATAAGTAAAAAATGGACAAATAAATAAATAGGTAAGTAGATAGACAAATTTCTTCAATTTTTTTTTTCGTTGTTGGTAATTCTATAGCATCTATTAGATGCTTTATGGTTGTGCTAACAGATGGAGTTACTTGTCAACAATATGACGCTGAAACGTGTGTTCAGGTTACTGAACAGCGACAGTCCTGATGTATTTTTATATTTGTGATGATTGGTTAATTAATATTAACCCGGCACACTCACAATCACACTCACATTCATACAAATTTTCAGGCTGTAGACACCCAGGGAATTCTTCTTTTTCAAGAAAAATTCACCGGGAGCAGAGCCCGGGAATCGAACCCGGGACCCCCTGAAGCCAGCATGCTGACCAACAGACCACGGAGGCAGTCAAATAGACAAATAACACCAATCTTTTTTTCCTTACTGTGGTTATCGGACCGATTTAAACGGGGAGAGCGCCCATTTCGGCCGGAACAGCGCTCCCCCCTTAGTCGCTGCGCAACCTTAGTGACTCACTATAGATAGCCTATCGTGACTCAGCTGTGTGGTGCCATCTGTGAGTTCAGTTATGTTGGATAAGGATCCGATGAAGTTCCACTAGAGTGCCCTTTCACCTCTTCCCTCGAAAGCGTAAAACGTCACACACGATTGAAGTCATCTGTACGCCAATCACATTATTATATGCAGCAACGTTTTAGGTGAATACTATTGAAACGATGAATTTCATGATGGTGAATATTAAGCTGCGAATGCACGAAACAAGGCTGCCTCACGATGCTTGCTTCGCTCAGTGGATATCTTGCCTCGGAGTAGTAGAGCTGAGACGAGATGTTATGGCACGAACATGCGCGAAGTTTTAAATTGCCGGCCAGCAGGGTAGATGAGTGGGGGTTGTTTGGGTTACGGTTCGCAAGCTCAGAGCGGCAGTCATATCCTTTTCATCTCTTTCCAAAAACATTCGTCTTACCTTAGTATCACCACTTTCCTACTCAAGAGTCCGAAGGTACCTAATGGAATTACGCCCGCTATTCCATCTTTATATTCTTATTCTCCATCCGAATCAGACGACTGATCTGTGCTGGAATCAGATGTCCCTAAGTCTATGGAAATGTTCTCCAAAATACTGTCCATCACGTGCTCAATTTCAAAGTAATTGTTCTCTACTTTCTTCACATAATCATACACTGATATCCATTTTTGGAAGAAGCGATTGCAGAGTCGGCCTCTGCTTATGCGTAGCGTAGAAATTATAGATGAGTCTTTTTAGGACTTCCTCATCAAAACTGTCTACAGCTGCAACAATCTTCTTCTTCGGCTGTGATTTTTCCGGACTGGAGAAAGAATCTGCTGTTCCTACCTCAATATTTTTCCCTTCTTTCCTGATTCTTGCCAAGGTTCGCTTTGAAATACCAGTGGCAGCCAGTACTCTTGCACACACGCTTTTCAATGGAATTGGTATTCCGTTTACAGTCTCTTCTGACATGAATTTCCATACATTGTATGCTATTTCATGTCCTTGACTATGAACTACTCTATGATTTCACACCTTAGACAATGCCATAATGAGGGCGGTCAGAAGGACAATGTTTTCAGTACTACCAGTAGCGGTAGTAGCAGAACGATCTGAACACTCGGAATGCTAGTAACCAACTAACCCAACATCCCTCCAGTTTAATGTGAGGGCGAGTCCAAGTAAACGAACTAAAATGCGTCTCTCGCGCCGGTGCCATAACTTCTCGTCCGGGCTCTAATTGGCGGTTGCGCGGTTGCCTCACCCATGAGTCAATTTCAGCCAGTTTTTGGATGCGATCAAAAGTGGGTTCTTTGCAGTGATTAACTTGCTACGTATGGACTGTTCGCTGGTAAAGATGCCATCACTTAACCAGATTTACTACCGCAATTGCCGCGCACTAACTGCTTTGCGTTCTTGCTTCGCTACCAAAAGAACAAAGCTGCGAGGCAAACAACACGCGTGGCTGCCGCGAGAGGCGGCCGCGCGTGGCAGTCTCGCTTCGTGGATACACAGCTTTAAAGCTACGGTTTGTTTACGGCGATCATCGCCGGACGCACATCGCCGGCGATTATAAACGCTGGCGATGATCGTCAGGAAGTGGTTTCTTTATCGCTATCATTTCTTATTTGTTTCGCTGACATAACTCGATTCAATATTTCTACATGGCCTTCTCTAAATAATGATTTTTGAACTGTATGCGGCGATGTGCATCCTGAATTTGCTTCAGAAGCAACCTCCAGCGATCTGCGTCGCGTTCAACAATCTACGTTGGCGATCATCACTGTAAAGCAGCTGTGGCGAAAATGTAATCGTGCGCCGAGCCACTGTGTAACCTGCAACGTGCATAGCACCTATGGAGGGAGGCGGACACCCAGAGGGGAAGTGAAGCAACTGTCTGACTTATTAACGGATTTTCATTTTCCTTACGTCAAGCACTTAAATATAATTTTATACAGTACAAAGTTACAAACTAATGTGTAGTACGTGTAACGAAGAAAGAAATTAACAATAAAACATAGGACACATTATCACAACCTAAAATTAACTGTCTTCAGAATGTCTCTGCGACAGAGTTCCAGAATCAGGAATTATGTCACTTACTGCCAGTCGTAGTTGATCACGAAGGTGTTTGTCTGTTAGTCGTGATCTAAATTTGATTTTTACTATTTTCTTCGTTGAAAATAATTTTTCACAAACGTAAGTTGTAGCGAATATAGCTTCAACAGAGCAAGTGAAAGAACGAAGGTCCGGATATTTTTTCTTTGGCAAAGATTTGAAAAGTTCAGCATTTGTCAAGTCCTTACATCTCGCTTTCATTTAACATCACGTTGTAAATCTGTGAGTTTAAATTGAAGATCTAACCGCATTATTCGTACATCTGCAAAAAAGGATCGACGTACAGAGATAATAATAATAATAATAATAATAATACTTAACCTTTTAATTTTTTCTTGAGTGACATGTAATATAATGCCGTTTTATGTAATACAACCGTTTTCGTCGTAATACTTGTGAACAAATCATGCATTTAATGTTCTCATCATATTGGCAGCAAAAAAATGCGTCCTCCCATCCTACTTAAAACTTTCGTTTTTGTAGAGGTTTCGAGAGAGACATTGCGACGATACGCCACTCGCAGGTCTGAGACTAATACAAATGGAACGGAGTTTGACTCCAGTTAGTGAGAGGGTGGGCAGGTAGGAAGCAAGAGAAATGCATAGGCCTAGCTATCATTGCGAGCCATAATGTGCTCGCGAGTTACATATTCGCCACGGCTGCTGTAAAGAAACCGTACGCATTCATTTTAACTGCTAGCAACTCCAGGCGACAATCGCCAGCGATGTGCGCCCGGCGATGATCGCCGTAAACAAACCGCAGCTTAAAATTGAAAGAGACGATGGAATGATGATAGTAAACAGAAGCACGCCGAGTAAAAACCTCGGGAACCTTGGCTTTGTTCATCACAAATACACTTCAATCATCATCGAGTTTTTAACGTGATCCGCAGTCATCGTAAGCTAATGTTGTGCCAACTGAGTGGTTCCATGTTTAAGATTTGGCTATCTTTATATATTATTCCTTAGTTCAGGCATGTCAAGTGATGCCCACAGGAGCAAGCGCACGCTTTACAGCGGAAAGGAAAAACACAGACGAAAGAGGTGGTATATGCCGCTTGGTCGAGCTATATTCAGGGATGGCCAGCACTGATTCAATAGATAAAGGGAAGCGAACAAACTGTATCCATGTTAATTTTTAGATTTGCCTGAGAAGTATAAGTGCATTATAAGAATGTAAGTTTTAATTTTAATGCTCATTTTTCTCAAGTTTGATTTTTTTATTCAAAAGAAATATTTTCTCAACTTTTGGTATACAAAAATAAAATTTTCAGGTATAGGCCTATTTATTTAGTTGCCTTACAGAATGTTTTCGTAAATCTAATATACCGTATACATATTACTGAAGATAGTATATTGAAAATTTTGAAAATATTCGCATGGAAATTGTTTGTAAGGAAATGAATTAACAAAGCAACCACTGTTACATCATAAGCAAAAGATACGTGCCCATGTGTTGTAAAAATGTCAGCTCTATAGCTTCAGCAGATTTCGAAAAAATCATTTAATATTCTGATGATAGGAAGTTGCTCACAAATATCACCTTAAAAGCATAATGCGATAAGAGTTTTGTTATGTAATATTAGTTACACTTAAAACAGATACAGTTCCTAGGTAACTTTGCTTTGTACTGTAATATTGTTTTGATTAGTTTATTGATTACTTTTGTAAGGCTAAAGATACCATCAATATAAATTCCAACTTATCATGTCATACTCAATCTCTTTCTTTGGAATATCACTTTCTTTTTGAATGATGTGTTTCATCCATTTAATACAGTATAATATTATACTACTATGGAATTTAAGTGAATATTCCTTCTTAACTCTCTATTATGTTATTAAGATTTAAAACACAAGTGCAATATTAAGAAATCAGTGTTAGTACTTTTGTTTTACAAACAATATAGATAATATTAAACAGAAAGAAGCCATATAAAAATAACGCCATAAAATTTCACGTTCCGTTTGAAGTTTGTGCACCGTTGTTTTCTTAATCCAACAGGTTGCTTATTCATATACACAGCCCTTCCTCTTTCCATACTTAGCGCTTGCTGCCCACGCACGACGTCAAGGTCAGAAAAATGCGCTTACTTTGTCATCACTGCCTTAGTTTGTATGTAACTTGGAAACACCCTGTTGTTTGGGCATGAGACGTCCTTCAGAATAGTGAAGACTTCCCAGGTTTTGGAATGAAAGCTATCAACTTTAATACCATTACTGGCGCCATTTTCGCTCAGAGAGGAATAGAAACTACATTGGAACATAAATTATCGGAATGCCAATAAAGATGCACACAAACGAAGTAGTTTCTTAACTATAAACTTGGAATACAAGATATCTCCGACGTTGCCTAACTTTCAGGTATTAAAACAGGGGTCGACATTTCCAATAATAATATTGATTACGTACGTATATCACGAATAGGGACTTTATGTAACAATTGCTTGTGTTTGACGGGAGCTACCGTGCTAATGGGATGCGCACGTGCTTCTTGAAAATCCAGCCATTAAGAAGCTCTTAATAGGCTATGAACGTAAACATGAGATTTGGTTTGATTTACAGGGCGGCAGTTAGAAACCTTAACGGCCTTGGATGGCTTGCACACGATGACCATAAAGCAAGCAGAATGGCACCCATCTCCTTCCAGCACGCGGCGCTGCTTGTGAGAAAGTTCATCGAAATTAATTGATTGCATATTTGAAACTATAGCTAATAGAAAATGAATAATTGAACACAAGTCTAGGTAACCGGAAATTTAGATTTTTTACTACGCAGACTAAAAGGAACCAGCTGCCGACATAGCTCAGGCGGTAGGCACCTTTGCTCATTCGGAGTTGCGCTAGAGCGGGGTTCGAATCCGGCTTGGCTTCATTGCCTGGTTGGGTTTAGACGTGCGAGTAGGATACGTCTTTCTCCATATCGAGTAGCCTATAGACATCCGTTCCGGGATCCATGGTGAAAAAAAATGGCAGAATTTCAAGTGCTTACTATAACACTACGAGCTACAACCGACTGATAATGTTATTAGTAGTTAAGTCATGAACCAATGTAGCCACCGGCGCACAGTGTGCAAAAACGCAAATCTAGCTGGACAAAATTAATAACTTCTCTGCATTCCAATGGATTGTTATGAAACTTTGTACAGACCTTATAGATAGCACATATTTTTTGTGCACAAACTCTGACTACATTTGTATAAGAGAAACTACCCTTTTATAGGAGTGGTTTTACACCAAAATAATAACTTCCCTCCTATCTAACAGATTTTTATGAAACTGTGTACGGAAGTTACAGGTATAGGTTTCGCAAGTACGGATTACCTACGGAAGGAATGCGAATCAAACACTGCGATAAGGAAGAGAGGGCGAGAGGAAAGGTCACGAGATAACTTGAATGATATTTAAGAGTACAGTCGGAAGAGAAATGACATCGATAGAATCAGTCTTGCGTTGTGATAGTTACGACTTTAGTTTGCTCCAATGCATGTGAATACGTGTCTTGTATCGCACGGTATTATTATTTCATTCGTAAACATATGTTGCGCGTTTAATTAGCTTCGAATTTTTCTCCTGCTACGTTCTTTATTTTCACAGCGATGTCCTCATTTGTTCATCTTCTTGGAAGAGACAGTACTTCCATCGACTCGCACCTCTACTCCCTCGGCGTCCCTACATACATTCGTCAAAACAGACAGCAACGCCATCATTTCTTTTCAGTAATCGTTTCTTGCGCGAGCTATAGAATATATTTTTGTGTGCAAACTATATTTATGGTTCCATAAGAGGAACTACCCCTTTACTGGGAGCACATTTACGCAAGATTAACTTCTCTCCTACATAACAGATTTTTATGAAACTTTATACAGGAGTTACAGATAGCAATATATTTTTATGTACAAATTCTGATTACATCTGTATATCTGTATGCTACCTGTAGCCCTAATTTTTGTACAAAGTTTCTTAATATATATTATACAGGAGAGAAGTTACTAATTTTGTATGCTGTAAATGCACCACTATAAAGGGGCAGTTCCTCTTATGAAGCATAATCAGACTTTGTAGACAAAAAATAAAATACTCCACCTGTAACTTCTGCATAAAGTTTAATAAAAATCTGTTAGATAGAGAAGTTATTAATTTTGTTAAAATCACCCGCTATAAAGGGGTATTTTTTCTTGTTCAATCGTAATCAGAGTGTGCCACCTGTAAGGCATATAGCCTATAAAGTTTCATAACAATCCGTTGGAATGCAGAGAAGTTATTAATTTTGTCCAGCTAGATTTGCGTTCTGATTCACTGTGCGCTTGTTCAAGTTATATAAAAATGTATCCAATGTATTTTTGATGTTCGATGTGATGTGAATAATTTTTCAGGCTAAAACACTCAAAAATGATTAAAAACTTTCTTATTCCATGATTCTTTTCTGGTGTTAAGCCAAATATGGAATAGTTATCTATGTCCAACCACTGAAAAAAATTAATTACTGACAAATGCGCAAGAACGCGCAAACTTTAAAACAGGGATACAACACTCTAAATGATGTTGTATTAAATGGTAAATGAATTGTTGTAACCGGACGTGACCAACTATACTAAAAAAACACATTATATTTGAAAAATTTTAAAATATTTTTTTTTTTAATTGTAATGTTTA
The DNA here is from genome assembly GCF_040183065.1 of Periplaneta americana. Lineage (NCBI taxonomy): Eukaryota > Metazoa > Arthropoda > Insecta > Blattodea > Blattidae > Periplaneta > Periplaneta americana. The sequence continues at coordinate 149,159,431 of NC_091119.1, read as the reverse complement.
AACCTTCTGTAAGAAGAATAATACTATACAAACTTGTAATTGAAGTTACATTAGTAAGAACGTGCCTATCTGAACAGATTCTATGTCTCGCAACACAATACATCACCAACAATGGGCTCTTTTTCACCTACATAATAAGCCTCTCTGTCTACGACTGAACAGGAGCGAGAAGTGTTAGGAAGAACTCGTTGTTCATACCCTTCTAAATATAGCTTGCTGCTGATGTAACAGTAAAGGCTATTTCTCACAACATTCTCCAAATGTTAAAGAATATGAATTCATATTCACCTATGCCTAACTAAACAAGTCGAAATTTGATTTTTGCCCACCTAGATTGGGAAAATTGCACACTGTGCGGCGTAGCTCAGTCGGCTAAGGCGCTTGCCTGCCGATTCGGAGTTGCGCTCGGACGCCGGTTCGACTCCCGCTTGGGCTGATTACCTGGTTGGGTTTTCTCCGAGGTTTTCCCAACCGAAAGGTGAATGTTAGGTAATCTATGGCTAATCTCTGTCTCATATCGCCAAATACCATCTCGCTATCACCAATCCAATCGACGCAAAATAACCTAGTAGTTGATACAGCGTCGTTAAATAAACCAACTAAAAAAAACAATGTAACTTGTGTGGCCACACCCAATGACGCCATCTCCCCTTGCTACCGGTATGAGTGCACCGAAGTTGCATATAAAATTATCTGTATTACGCAACTTGTCTCTGTAATATCTCGGCATCGATAGCAGCTATAGACCTCTGCGGACACTGTAAAGAATTAAGTTCCTAAAGTCTTATGATTTGTAACAATTTTTGTGATAAGTACGTAAGAATGATGTCATTTTTAGTTAAAAATTGAAAAACAAATCTGTACAAAGCAACTGACAAAACATCTTAAGCTTCAGAATTGAAGAAATGATACTTCTGAATAGTTAATTCTCTATTTGTAATATTCCTTTACTCTTAAAACTGAAGAAAAAAGGTATTTTACAAGTAACTTCAAATTACTGTAACTCTGAAAATATTGATATTAGGACACATGTTTATATGACATTTTTTGCTCAGAATGTCTTCGGAAATAAGCTCCGTAAGTGACGATAAATCCTCGTGAATCACCCTGTATATTGCATTATTTTATCTGTTAATTTTAAAAGTTCTTCTCAGATGCCTTACAGTTCTTCCCAGAAAGAAAACTGAATTATTTCTAGTGCTTAAGACTTTATTGTTTCAGATTTTATCGCCCAGTCATAAATTTTTAATTTCGTTTAAAAAAAAAAATCAAATATTTCTCCCTGTATTTTCGTTTGAGTAGGAAATAAGTTACATAGAGTATGATCTGCAATTTCATATTGTGGAGCCCTGCACCGCTTCCACACTGCGTTCAGATCTGATAGCATTTAAGAGTCCGTATTTACATGATTGCCTTTGGCAAGAATGGGAGTCGTTCTAATTATGTGATAACTATACGGTGTGATTATGCAAATGCCAGCTCGGTCCGTGTATTTACATGACGGGAATGTGGAGGAAGAAATTATATTATCATACATTAGCCCCGAATTAAGGATGTAAAAGACGATACACTGTTATTACCACTCACTGCCTGCTGTATGACGTATCGATATCTGGGTAATAGATTACAGCACTGAAGTGTTGGGATCGGGCAGATTGAATGTCGGGCTGAAAGAGGACTCCTCAGGACCTTCCAGGAACATTGTTAATCGAAAACCTCGAGCCCACCCTCCTATCCCTTTCGGAGTAATGAATTTAAATGATAATTAAGCCATCAGCATCTACATGCCTTAATTATTTTTCGCAGGACTGTCTGCTATCAAAAAATATTCTTACACAGCGTAATAGAAAACCTAGTTTTACTACTATATTCTTGTAGCGCACTGATTTGTCTCTCGTGACTTTTCTGTGGAATTCTTTGTTGTGCAAATTCCGTGAAAAATCTCACGAAATAAGCACCTGTGGTGCAGGTCTGCGTTGAGAATGCTTTTATCGGTTATTTAATAACGACGAAGAATCAACTGCGCGGTTGTCTAGCGTCGGTGTAATTGGTGAAGCCGAAATGGTATTAGCTATGACGAAATGAGTCCGAGGATTTTCCATGGGATTACTGGCAATCGTAAACACAATTCGATCCCACGACCAAGTTTCGAAATAGGCCTACTTACTTACAAATACCTTTTAAGGAACCCGAAGGTTCATTGCCGCCCTCACATAAGCCCGCCATCGGTCCCTATCCTGTGCAAGATTAATCCAGTCTCTATCATCATATCCCACCTCACTCAAATCCCTCCGATCTTCCAACAACACTCTACATGCATTTCTGGATTCGCCCATACGTGCTAAATGCCCTGCCCATCTCAAACGTCTGGATTTAATGTTCCTAATTATGTCAGGTGAAGAATACAATGCGTGTAGTTCTGCGTTGTGTAAGTTTCTCCATTCTCCTGTAACTTCATCCCTCTTAGCTCCAAATATTTTCCTAAGAACTATATTCTCAAACACCGTTAACCTCTGTTCCTCTCTCAAAGTGAGAGTCTAACTTTCACAACCATACAGAACAACCGGTAATATAACTGTTTTATAAATTCTAACTTTCAGATTTTTTGACAGCAGACGGTATGACAAAAGCTTCTCAACCGAATAATAGACATTTCCCATATTTATTCTGCGTTTAATTTCCTCCCGAGTGTCATTTATATTTGTTACTGTTACTCCAAGATATTTGAATTTTTCCTCCTCTTCGAAAGATAAATTTCCAATTTTTATGTTTCCATTTCGTACAATATTCTGGTCACGAGACATAATCATATACTTTGTCTTTTCGGAATTTACTTCCAAACCTATCGCTTTACTTACTTCAAGTAAAATTTCCGTGTTTTCCCTAATCGTTTGTGGATTTTCTCCTAACATATTCACGTCATCCGCATGTAACTCGTTAAATTCCAAACCCTGTCTGTTATCCTGAACTTTCCTAATGGCATATTCTAGAGCAAAGTTAAAAAGTAAAATTGATAGTGAATCTCCTTGCTTTAGCACACAGTGAATGGAATAGGCCTACTAGTTTTGTGAATAGTTTCACTACTCTTACTACTACTGCTACAACTGTTGCTACTACTTCTATTAACATTAACGCTACCGGTACTAATACTACTATTACGACTAATACTACTACTATTACCACGGTGCGTGGCATATAAGTTACAATTTACCCGCATTATAAGGGCCGTAGCTCTGGTGTTTTGTGGACGAAAATGAATCAGTGGTGAATGATAGTGATTTAGACCTATAATCCCGATCCCTTACAAATAATCCTCCGGTAAGGGTGATTATTAGAGGAGAAAAATTCGCTCCAGCGCCGGAGATCGAACCCGGATTCTTGGTTCTACGTACCAAGTGCTCTGACCACTGAGCTACGCCGAAGTTCAATCCACGCACCGGATCGAATGGCAGTTGACTTAATAATATGTCAACATATACTGTATGTCGAACTTGGAGTCAGGCCACAAAGGGAAAAACACTGGAGGGGAGGGATTCGATCCGGTGCTGTGGATTGAACTTCAGCGTAGCTCAGTGGTTAGAGCACTTGATATTTAGAACCAAGCACCGGGGTTCGATCCCGGCGCCGAAGCGAATTTTTCTCCACTAATAAGTTACCATAACAGATATATTCTGTAGGACCAAAAATTAATCTTTACGTAGATTTTTCGCCCAACAGTGCATATTACTGTGGAATCCCAGTCACCAAGTCACTCAGTTGAGTGCGTTTGGTAAGATTATATCTGCTCCAAATTTTAAAACCAAGTCTATCGAAACCAATGAAACTATTGTCCTGGTGAAATCACGTACATATTAACAAAAGAACAAATAAAAATTAAGCAATCCCATGGACCTTTGATTTCGTTCTACATTCTTCAGCCATTTTCTTTGGGTGACTTTAAAGAAATAGATCGAAATTTTTTGTCTTGTTACTGGAAAATGGTAACAAAAAAATATACTCCTTTGACTTTAAATTGAAGCCAAAATCTTGATTTCGAGGATCACTAAGAAGTTCCACGGCATGTACACTTGAGTGCATTGTAGGTGGGAGGTATAAAGAATGCCACCTACCACACCTCTTCCCCAATGTACGAGTCGTAGCTCACTGCCAAACCTTTTACTGGTTGTTCTTGTGCTCGGGGAAGAAAAAAAATTTGTTGTTTACATCTTACGACCGTCAATGCACATGAGACATACAAATTGCAACTGCCAGTCGTATAATGGGGAGGAGATATGATAGGTAGCATTTGAAGAGTCCACTGCAAGAATGATGAATGTCATTTGGAATACATTTTGCAGGAGAAGCAAATGAAAGTTTGAAATGCTTAGCGCTCAAAGCTTAACTGTGATTTTCCGATCATTACTGGACAATGACTATCAGTGTTAATTCCATGTAACTCTGTATGTACATTCTATATGTCTTAAGCTATGCATTGACAGTCTTGGTTCATTTTCGACAAGAAAGTGACATCCATCATTCTTGCAGTGGACTCTTCATTTGTTAATACCGTCCGACTAACAATACACTCGAGTGTACACTTACTGTAGGTCGAAGAAAAACTCATGCAGTGAACTAAAGGTTAACCACGTTAGGTTCGATCCCCGGCATCGACTGGAGTAATGCTTGTGTGGACAAAAATTGGTTCTTCCGTTTCTTTCAACATTACAAATTCAATGCATGTAATACTCTTCAAGTCACTTTACTCTTCCATTCATTTCATGTCATTGAAAATATATTGTTTTAGGATAAAGTGTGGAGAACACACTATCGTGCAGCGGTGCCTGACGGAAATGCTTAAGGTGTGATACCCGTTGGCATCCTGGAGTATTCCGGGACCAGCGAAATGGATTCCTTGCGGCGAGGCTCGCTAATATCCGAGAGATAGTCATAGTAGTATTTAGTAGTAATATTTATTTATTTAACCTGGTAGAGATAAGGCCGTCAGGCTTCCTCTGCCTCTCTACCAGGGTATTACAACTATAACATGGAGAATAAAATTACAATTAATATTAAATTTACAATTACAATTATAATAAAAATCAAAGTACGAAAAGATTACCTGACTAATGAAAGCTAGACAATTTATCATAGAAGTTAAGAACAAAGAATATTTTGTATTTACTGAATTAAAAATTAAAATAGAATAACAAAATTGTATAGTGATGAAATTACCAGATATTGAAATATTTTGTGATAGATTAAGAGAACTATTTACAAGAAACCATGTCTGAATGAGTCTCAATTACTGACCAAGTGCCTAGTAAGTTTGTGTTTGAATTCAAGTTTATTTCGACAGTTCCTGATGCTAGCAGGTAGAAAATTCCAGAGTCGTGGCATAGTGATTGTGGAAGGACGTATATGTATTCTTAGACGTCTGCGATATCTGGAAACCGTTATGAACCTACTGAGTCATCTGTGTAGTATCTCCGAGACTTGAAAGTCCTGTGTAGAGTTTCCCGTACCTCCAGGAGACTGTATGGTGTACACGCAATAGGATTTTCACCTACCTTTTCCCGCTCACACACAACATTAGAGCATGTTAAAGCCATTCATAGATAAATTGTTATTTCATTATAATAACAAATCTCACGTAAGTCTTTTAGAGTTTGGATTGAGGTCAGAACCAGTCAGTGAGGCTGCATCTCGTCTAAAACAAATGTGGCACTTTCTATTGCCTCCGTTGGATTTATATACACAGTCTTCTTCATTTCTCGCAGTGAATTATGCGCTTTTGTACGAGATGCTGGAGGGCAGGTGGCAGGGTTCTGCAGTACCGATCGAAGGGCCCATAAAAACAACCTCTCCCCTCATTAGCTTTCAGCGGTCGAAGACGGAGGTAAGCTTTATTTTAATTGGATGTGAAGAATATGATAATTTTGGGTAGCTGACCTATTCATACAAGATAACTGGATCCGTTTGTTTCTCTACTTTTATGAGGGCTACAAAATGATTAAGTTCCTCTGCTGTAATCTAAAGTAAAACGCCATTAACGTTCTGTTGCATTATTCTCTTTATGCTTTCCGCTAAGAAATTGGCACCCCGGCGCGTTGTTTGTTCAATATTCTATTACTTTTAAATCAATTCAATTATATCAGTGCGTAAGCGTTTTATACTGGTTACAGTTTACGGAGGATATTTGAGCATTTCTCATTAAGTAATGCCATGATTTATGGTTTTCTTTATATACTTACAATCGTATTGACCAACTTGATTGACAGTGTTATTTACCAGGGAACGTGATTAACTGTTAACATTTAACAATTATTTCAAAGGCATGTTGGGTCCGATAAGTATAATTAGCCTAATACAATTTTAAATATGTATGGATTTATTACCGTCAGAATTACTTATCAATAATCAACTATTCAAATTATTAGATTATGACCAGGCTTCGAGACTTTGGACCCAATAGAGCAGTTCAGTGGGAAATCCGCATAACGGCGTACTGAGTATAGTGGTAAAGCGTACAGTGGGAGGGGGTACTGTAGTATTAATGCCAATAAATACGCAAAGAAAAACGCTCGGATTTGAAGGTTCTGACGAATAATTTGGTTTTCATACAAACTGTGTCTGAAACTACTACACGGTTAGAGAAGTCAGAGCAAGAGATGCCGGAAGCCCTCAAATTAATTTAGAAAATGATGCAGAGAATTAATGAGACACCAAATACACCGGTTACTGAACGTGTAAAACAGAAGTGGAAATCAATTTTATGTAAAAATAACGGATATGGAACATTGTGTAATATAAACAGCAAATTAGTGGAAATAGAGTCACCCGAGAATAAAGGACTGTCTCTCAGAGACTGCAATGATGTTAGGTTTCATCCTTTTGCTCCTATCACGTCATGCGACGTAGAGCGCAGCTTTTTACATTACAAACTTTAGCAGATAACCGAAAAAGATTTACGTTTGAGACACTGAGAATGTATCTTATAGTAGGTACATTGCAATTCGGTACTGTAACTGCACTTCCTAAAGACGACCAATAGGATAAATGAAAAAATTAAAATTGTTAGATGAAAGAGTAATGGAACGGAGAAAAAAATTTCTCTCCGGCACCGGGATTTGAACCCGGGTTTTCAGCTCTACGTGCTGATGCTTTTCCACTAAGCCACACCGGACACCCAACCCGGTGTCGGACAGAATCTTCTCAGTTTAAGTTCCAACTCTTGGGTTCCCTCTAGTGGCCGCCCTTTGCACTAAGTCATAGATGTCTATGAACGTAGGACCGAAGTCCACACATGTGCTGAGGTGCACTCGTTATGAGTGACTAGTTGGCCGGGATCCGACGGAATAAGCGCCGTTCCATTACTCTTTCATCGTATGATGACGCAGAATATCTGCACGGAAATATCATATGTACTTCGGTACATTAAAATAATATATAATATTGTTAGGCCTACATGCTTATTTCCACCATTAGCACTGTGTTTATTAAACACAAATGCTTATAAAAGACAGGAGAATAAATGCTTTTCACATTCTTTTGGCATTATCATTGTGTAATGTATATTTACTTTCAGAATGTACATATGTGAGTTTCCCCATACTACCGTACTCTATTCTAAATAGCATCGTTGTTACCTCAACACATCTCTATCTACCTGCAACGAGTCAACAACCTATAGTGCATGAACAGTAAACTTATTGTATCGGGTCCAAAGTCACGAAGCCTGATTATGACATAAGATGGTACATAATAACTGACGAACATTTTCGCCATGAGTATGGCATCCTCAGGTCTCATAGTAGCGAAGACACATAAGGAACACTTATATTTCTGGTTTAAATACAATAATTAAAATATGTTTAGACAAACAAGGTTAAAATGATGGGCAGTATAAACATAGGTGATTATGAACATATTTAAGTGACATCAAAATCTACAACCAAGTACACAACATTAAAAATGATAAACAATGTGTTGGTGGTTAAAATGTACAGCTGTCAAAAGAAAAAGTGGCCGCTCTCCTGAAACAAAGTTCCCTTCGGGTATCTTCGCTACAATTCGGAGACAGGCGATGTTACATGTTGTTGGACCACGTTGCCTGATATCTACAGTTTTAATTGAAGTATACTGTGTGTTATTCGATAGCATAATGGTAGCGTTCAGGCCTCTTATTCATGAGGGCCTGCGTTCGACTACAACCACGTCCTTTTTATGTTCTTTTTTGTTCTGTTTTTGAGAGGGACAAACTATACATAATGGCTCCTTTCTCTTTTACGATTATTTTAGTAATTAACATCAGGTTCATTAATATATTATGCCATGACTTTATCATTATGATATTGTGGCTGCAAATGGAAAGAAAAAAGATTTTATTCTCAATAAAAATATCTTTCGTGGCATAAACAAAACAAATTTACTGGCGTCGGCCTTAAAACATTCAAACAATTAAGCGTTCAAAAAACTAAACAAAAAGCCACAATTCAATATTTAGTCTATCTTCCTCTTATCTCGATCATCTTGCAGTCGAGTGGGCATGGAATTGACAAGTCTTTGCAAATAGCGACTGTTTTTAGACACGATATTTCAGGCATTCTGAACATACATACATAAGTGTTCTGTCCATGGGCAGGTCTTTCATTGCAAACCCAGCAATCTCCAATCTTTCCTATTTTCTGCCTTCCTCTTAGTCTCCGCATATGATCCACATATCCTAATGTCGTCTATTATTCTTTTCAACCAGAGACCCAACCAATTACTTTATACCTTTCTAATCAGTTTCAGCATCATTCTTTCTTCACTCACTTTTTCAAACACAATTTTATTTCTTATTCTATCTGTCCACTTCACACGCACCGTTCTTCTCCACATCCACATTTCAAATGCTTCAATTCGTTTCTCTTCATTTCGTCGTAATGTCCATGTTCCTTCCCCATACAATGCCACACTCCACACAAAGCACTTCAGTAGTCTCTTCCTTAGTTCTTTTTCCAGAGGTCCGCAGAAGATCCTTCTTCTTCTATTAAAAGCTTCCTTTGTTCATGTTTGCAGTTTTTCTTGGGAAGGATAGGCCTAAATGCGGTAACATCGCGTTGTTTTCCGCACACCACTATGTCTTTCGCATCTTATTAAATTCCAGGGGGCCCAAGCGTGGAGATGAGGAGAGTGAATTTGACTAATTGGGCCCTCCGGACTTCACCGAAAGTCACGGCAAGGGTTAAATATTAATTCTATCAGGATGTTTGACCCTATCAGAGATCGGGAAATCTCAATTAGCCTTTGCCTCCCGCATCCTGGACTAGCTTCTACGAATCATCAGAAAATCTTAGAGTGTGATTGGGCCAATTTTTCCGAAAATGTTTCCATACTTTTGCCCTCGTAGCTCAGCGGACGAACGTCGGAATTTAGATGTCGACGTCTCAGGTTCAATTCCTCGTTACTCCTTTTCATTTTATTGTGTTTCAAGATAGTATAATGTAATAATACAAAAAGAAAAAGTAATAGCAGTATTATGCAACTGGATTTTTCCAAACCTAATATTAAATTTATGTTATTTATATCGCTAAAGAACGATTACAATATAAATAACTTGAATATTATTTATACAGTATCACTAAAGAACGATAACACAATATAAGTGATAAATATCTGTTTGTTTAATTAATATAAGATATTATATAATACGTATTTAATTATCTAAATAAAATAACCTATTTTACAAAGAAAGATGTTTATTTGTGTTATAATAATTACTTACATAAAATACAGATTATTTATATTGCGAAAGAACAATAACAATATAAATAACTTGAATATCATTTTATAATGCTAATGAAGGAAAACAGAATATAAATGATAACTTGAATATTATTTATATCGCTAAAGAACGATAACAATATAAAAAACGTGAATATTATTCATATCGGAATTTCACAGATTTATTACAGATGTATTTAAGATATTGTAGAAGAATAGTAATTAGTAACAGTGTCCTATTTATTCTTCTTGGAGTCAAATTTGTAACTTTTAAAAGTGTGGTTACTATGTTGAAGTGTATGTGTTGCAACGGATGCTTGATTTGTTATGTATGTGAGTCAGTTATGGGATGCTTGATGTCGTCGCAATGTCGTAATTATAGTTTGAATGTGTCTGTGTGACTATTGTGTATTAATTTATGATGTATGGTACGGAAAGCTGCATATTTGTGTTATAGAAGTGTTACGTATGTGTGTTGTTAATGTTGTTGTATGTTTCAAATTGATAACTGATATTTGTTTTGCAATCGCAATGCCTAATTTACGGATTGTTTATGTTTTGTTTACATCGCGTAAGCTAATTTAATTTGCTTTTCCATTTCTCTTTATGCTCATCTTTTTTGTATATAAAACTATAGCCCTAACATACATATGTAAAATAGGGCTAACCCCCATTGGAGATACTGTAGCTACAATAGTAATAATTATTATTCATATCGTTATAAAACGATAACATAATACAAATGATGACTTGAATTTTATTCATATCTCTAAAGAACGATAACAAAATATAAATAACGTGATATCCATAAAGAACGATAACTGGATATAAATGATAATTTGAATATCATTTACATCGCTAAAGAACGATTAAAAAATAAAATGAAAACTTGAAGGAGGCCCGAACCCAGAACCTTTGAATCATTAAACAAGCACTCTACCGCTGGTCTGCGAGGAGCAGATAAAGAATACTTTCATAGTTCCGGAACTGCTTGTACAAGCACATGCATCGTGTAACATCGCCGCGACCCGAAGTGGACTTCGAAAATATTCGCTGTTCACGAGTGCGGCCACTTTTTTTTTTGACAGCTGTACAACGAGCAAGATTTCATACCCCGCTTATTACACAGCAACACGTGCGAGCTATATACCGCAGTATGTTCTACTACTTTGTAATCTATGACCACCTGCAATATTGAAGTCTGTCAAACTGTTTTATCTCATATCTTTTTGCAAGATACACGATGGAAGATAGTTGAACTTAACCCATCCCCTTCAAGTCGCTGACCGCATGGAGTGTGGGGTAGTACTTATACGGCGTTGAGACATCTTGCAATTGAGGGCTTTGCCGGAAGAAAGGCGGATAGACCAATACGCCCTTCTTCGGGAAAACGGTTTGAAATGTAGTGATTAATTATAGTAGCGAAATTTTGTTTTGATTGTACTGTAAATACCTGCAGGACAGGACTGCGTGCGCGTATAACGTTTTATTCAGGTGGGTTTTAAAATCTTAGAATGCATGTATCTCAATTCGCCATATTGACGTATACGCCCTTTTTCCGGCAAACCCCTCAATTGTTGTCAGCGCTTTCGAAACACTTGTAATTATCTCACTATCCGTAAGTGCTACAATTTGTTTTATTTGACAAAACTTACTCTAAATAATGAGATCTATGGAGCCTGTCAATTAATGTACTGCCTTACCTTCCACCCTGTATACAGTAAACCTTCGTTAATACGAATTAAGTTAAAAGCACCTTAATACGAATAATTTTCCCGGTCCCCACGCAAATGCAACGATTTTAATGGATTTTTATTCGATTAATAAGATTTTTTGTTTATAGGAACTTCGAACAAATCTTCGGTCCCAAGATTTTTGTCCTCTCTTTTAATACGAACAAAAGACAACTTTTATACAGAACAATATACACCCTTTACAGTTTATCAGTTTATTGCATGGGTATTTTCTTCGCTCGCTGTCATAGTAAAGGCTTCAAATGACCTTGAAGATATCGATTAGAACACACATATGTATTGCTGTGTTTCCCACGGGAACCAGAGTAGTAGTTTGTCTTCTCTGTGTCCTATTTCGAGAGGTGCCATTGAGTGCACAGTGATTTAACTGTTAGTTTCTCACGGTCAGTGTTCGGGTCAACACCTCAATTAGAGCAACAACATGAGTGAAATAAAGAAAAAATCTGTAAATATCAAAACTAAAGTTAAAATTTTTAATCAAGTGTCTCACGGTACTGTGACAAAAACTCAAATTGCAAAACATTTTCAAATTCCAAAATCTACTCCTTCCACCGCAATAAGAAACAAAGATAGAATTGCCGCCGCTGTAGCTTCCAGTTCTTCATCAGGAAACATTAAGCGAATTAGTGAAGCAAAATATGAACAAGTGGAATCTGAGGTTCTCGAATGTTCTAACAATACAGTATGAGGGCAATATAAGTGAGTTTGAAGTGATTTAAATTAAATTCATTGTGGTAATAAAAGTGATATTTATAAACTGGATAACCACTATATTTGGAAGAGGAACTTGGACCAACCAAGGAAAAGATGGAAAGAGGCCAGAGATGGCGACTTCTCTAAATCGTAAGTATTGATGATACATTTTTCTAATACAGTACTCAGAAAGGTTCACAGGCACGTAATTCGAAATTCATTATTACTAACTACAAACCATGAGAAAGTATTTTGAACTGAAAGAGTGATAGTGCATTCACTGTAATAAAAATCGAACAGAAGTATGATAAAGCGAACTTCGTTAATACGAACAGGCGATTTTTCGGCCCATTGAGATTCGTCTTAACGAGGGTTTACTATATATTATATGTCATACAGCTCTTATTTATCTTATACCTATTGTAGTCTTATATATAAGCCTATATAGTCACTTATATCATCATTAATTATGAATGATTCATGAATCAATCGTATCAATTTCTTTCTTTCTTAATTGTTCATTTTACGACGCTTTATCAACTGCTGTGGTTACCTAGCGTCGGAATGAAAATGAAGGTGATAATGGCAGCGAAATGAGTTCGGGGTTCAACGCCAAAAGTTACCCAGCATTTGCTTTTAATGGGTTGAGGGAATACCTGGAAAAAGCCTCAACCAGGTAACTTGTCCCAAGCAGGATTTGAACCCGGGCCTGCTCGTTTCACGTCAAGCAGGCTCACCGTTACTCCACAGAGGTGGACATCAAATTAATCATATATCATATACGTCGTAAGTGGAATGGGTTTTAGCTGGTAGGATATAAAGGTGACGACCAAAGACTGTATGGAAGGATGAAATATTCAGAAACTTGTGGGAAGGAAGGGCTAGAGAATGGGCATTGGTATGACAGGAAACGTTGAAGAAAAGCGACAGAACGTTAATTGAATGCAAAAAAGTGTTTTAACATTCTAAAACCTGCTACATAATAAATAATATTACATTATCTTATATAATGTCATGTCGGGTTTTATATCACGTATCATATCATGTTATGTCATATATCATATATCACATCAAATTATGGCCAATCTAGAGCATCCACCAGCAACTGAACGAATATTGCACACTTTTATCACTGCCAATGTGGCGCTATAAACCAATTTTCAATACTTTTATTACAACCACAACACATTTCAATTCTTATTGTAATATATATATATATATAGAATTATTACTACATTAACACATTCAGTATATCACAAAACATACATTGGACGAACTAAATGTAATTATTACGAAAGTCGCCGTATTTCCTTTCTCGAATTACGATCCACTTCCACTAGGTGGCTACCGACACGAGAAGCAGGGTCGGCAATACATTCAAAAGAAATTATGCTAAATGCCAGGAATGTTACTTCAGGTGTGTAGTATTATGTGACAAGTTAGGTTAGGTTAGATTACGTGTGTATTGTGTGACAGGTTGGGTTAGGTTTGATTAGGTGTGTAGTATTATGATAGAGATTAGGTTAGGTTTGATTAGGTGTGTAGTCTTATTATTACTATGTTGGCGAAACTGAAACCCACTGTTTCATTAAAGAAATATGGCATTATTCTTCATTCACTGGCGACAATTTTCGTATATGAGCAATGTATGTATTTAGAACCGATTGGGTGGGCTTACGGCTCTCCCAGTAATCACATCAATTTATACTAATCAATACTATAAATCTGAGGCATTTTCAAGGTATTTTTATCAAGTTCCTATAATGGCTGGGACATAAGTAATATTTACCGAAAGTAATTATCTTTTTTAGTTTGTTTGTAGCGTGCCAGTATTTCTTTCTTTCCTCCAATGCTTCGTGACGCAATATAATTCAAGTTTTCTCTTAGAAGAATATAGATCTACTATATTATTTAACATGAAGTACTGTTAATTCATTCCACCTCTGCTTCGGCATGTGGGCGTGAGGCCAGCAGCCGGCTGGTCGGTCTAGGCCCTTCACGGGCTGTAGCGCCACGGATTATTATTATTACTGTTAATTCATAAATAAATAGCCTAACATCGTAATTATATTTCATAAATAGACCCTACTTCAATTTTCAATAATGATTGTGCCTTATTCCTTTGCCTTTTGTAGAAGTTGTTATATAAATTCATTACAACTTAATAAGTTGAACTTATTTACTGCTGATGATTCTTATTGTAGCCTACATCACGTATCTCAGGCACTTATAATTTGTCTCATTTGTATGATTGTGATTTTCCCTATAACTACAATCCCTACTTACTGTAACACTTCCTACAACCCTGCCTGAAAGCTGAATAGTCGTATAGTTATATGCCTTGTTTTGCATATCAAATAAGTTGAAAATTATAAGATTGCGTGCTGATTTCATGTATCATGTCATATCAGGCTGTCACTTCATATGTTATATGATATATCATAGCCTATAACCAAAGCTCGGAACTTGGGGACTTGTGTGTCGTGTGCATGAGTAAGGTTACAGGTACAACGAACACAAAGCTCACGCTGTAAGTGCTCAGGGACAGTCGTATGTATTAAGAAAGTGGTCACATCAAATAACAGGAAGACGGATGGGGAAACTGTGTCATTTCGAAGCCAATGACATTCAGAGAATTACAGGTAAACGGCTGTTTGAAGAATTAGAAAATACGTGTTATTCGAAAAGTGTATTATAGAATTTTAAAAATAGAAAGAGGTAAAAAGGAAGCTTTTGGAAATCTAAGAACAATTTTTGCTATATTAGCAAGTTTCGACCTGATATTTAGATAAATATTATCCTTATTTTTAACTGAAACCAAAAAGAGGTATATTACTGTCAATAATAAAATTGAATTAAATGTTCCAGTTAAGGAAATGTGCAGAACAAGTAAAAGCTGCTAACTTATTACTTTTTTAAACTTTAGGTACAGAATTTCGTCGAGGAATTCGGAGGAGATACATTATTTTTTTCGAATGAAGTGTTTATATTTTGTAAGTTGTGCCACACACAAACTAGATGCATTCATTGAAAGACATTGTAGTCCCTTAAATTGGTGGAAAATTTGTTCCTAGCCATGGATCGAGTCGTAGAGGGACCTGCCCTAGTAGTGACACACAAATTGAAGACTATTTTCGAGAAAAATTGAGGATACACTTATTTTTCTCAGACACGAGATTAGCTAGCAACTGCTGAAAATCGAACGGAAAACAGTGACAGTGAAAATATTCAGTATTGTAAGTTTGCTCCCATCAATTCATGTAACATGGAAATAAATTTTTCTCGTTTCAAATCAGGTTTAACAGGCGAAGAAGTTATGGGTTCGAAAATCTTGGAATGTATGTAGTCATACACTGTAATAAAATTTACAGAGGAGAACAGTAAAGTTGATATATTTCTCATGTTTATTTTTATTATATATTATATGCTATAAAATAACGTGTTTCAACCTACCGTAATACTATCAATATGTTGTTCCATCAGACCTGACAGTACCTCCGTGCTGGAAGCCGGAGTTTGTTGATATTGGAGTCCGGTCGCTTAACCACGTGTAAAGACACAAGTCCCCAAGTTCCGAGCTTTGCCTATAACACATCCATACCCATACTTAATAAAAATGCCTCAGACATTTAATTTGTTTGAAAACTGCTACAGTTGAGACAAAATAAGCAACTTGAAGACTCTTTCTTTTTCAATTGCTGACACCTTAAGATAAACTACATTACTCGAGTCAGAGAGAGTGAGAGAATATATATTGATTATTTATTTTTTCGGGAATGTACTTGGAGTCACGTTCACAAGTTTGAGAAACACTGCCCAACACAGAAATGAGATCCTTTGAAATCACTGGTATTAAAAACAAGATGTTACCGAAGTAGTTTTATTACTGACTTTGTAGCAATAAAAATCCAGTCGGAGATGCCTGCATGTAACACTCATTTGGACGGTAACACAACATCTTTATGAGAACGACCGTGACACACAGTTATTATCATGACTAACTACTAAACACAACAAGATGGCGTGTATCAGAAGTTACAAATAATGTAAACACAGCTTCCCCATTTACTAACAAGATTGCTTTGCGAATCTGTAGAAATATAGATTATTAGTAATCATTTTAGAGCAATTTAGACAGATATTTGATAATATGTATCTATAGTGTCTCCCATGAACAACTGACCACCACGCACTTGTGCTTCATTTATTTAAAGAACCTTGACGATAGAAAGGTCTAAGTCACATATTATGAGAATCTTGAATAAAATTGTGGAATCTGTGACTAAAATGTGGTAACTAATTTCGTCTTTGGCAGTTGTTTAAGAGCCCCACGCTACGTGGTCTAAAGCATCGTGCCTTAGACCAGGGCTGGGCAACTGAACGCTCCGTGGATTGCCAGCTCTCCAATGCAAAACAGCTACGCAAAAGCGAATTACAAATTACATTTGTGCGAGATCGTGAGTATTTGCTTGTTTTCCGCACAGAACCAATACGCGGTAAGTGTGAAATGCCACATTCAGTATTCCCAACGTAACACACATAACAATTTCCCTCTTCTTACCGCTTAAGCGCGACATCCATTTTACTGCTTTAGGTTTTTAACATATTATTTTTAGAGACGTTTAACATAGTAATAATTATAAATTGGAAACTTACCACTGCAATTTCACCTAAATTGCAATGTTAATTATTGTTTTTGAATATTTGCAAAAATTAAGTAAAGTCTACTACTCCACGAAACTTATTGCATTCCTGATACAAGTAACATTAAGGAAGCAGTGAAAAAATCAACGAGATTCCAGATGCCGCTGTTATTACTGCAATATGTTATATAAATAATATTGTTAAAATATTAAAATGAAAAATAAATCATTACATAACCTTACCGTTTGTTTTAAGTTCGCATTTATAGACTGGGGGGAAAAAAAGACAGGCGTATATCACGGCCTGCTGGAGAACATTTTACAGCAACAATGTTGAAGAAAGATATTTTGGTGTTCCGAAGTTGGCGTCATTAAACAGAAACCAACATGGAGATTTCATTGCAACTAATTAGAAATTCGTCTTTCAGGTATGTAATAAACGATCTTCGCACAAAATAATGTACGATACACGAACGGTATGTTTATTTTAATGTTCTCGGAAATTAAAAAAGCTCAACTACGTTTCGCTTTTTCAATCTTTTCCTCGACCATGAAAACGTCAACATACCGCTCTTGTAACGTATATTACTAATACCTATCGCTCTTGGATGTAATAGGAATTATATTCATTCTCTCAATAATTAATATATTGTAACTTCTATTCAACAATGATGTGACTTTTATTTCTAACTTTAATCACACACCCGTCAACAATGGGTATTCCACTCAACACAGCAGCACAGTAGTCATTTATTCGCAGCTACCCTCCACATTTGGAGGCTGTTTCCCCTATCCGCAACCTGAGGACGCGCCATGCCGTGGTGATTGGGACCCACAATACATTATTATACTATTATTATTATTATTATTATTATTATTATTACTCCTAACGAGAACTGTAATAAAATATACTATGTTTGCACCATTTAACATTATTTTATGTGATTTTGACAAAAATCGTTAGAAATGTAGCAGCTAGGATACATAATTATTTTGGAGCAGAAGTTTTATGGCTCCAAGCAATCAATGGGATGTTACAGTGTGGCGTATACTTGAATCAATAATAATTTCTTAGAATCGTTTTAGATTACATTCAATTATCGTTTTCGGAGTCTTGACATGCGGTCTTAACACATCGCTTAACTGTTGATTACAAGAGGAGCAACTGTAAATACAGCCCTGCTTGTCAGTTAGGCTGTCAGCCTGTCACGAGTTCATCAGAATCTCATAAATACTATTAAAACGGGTTATTAGTAAACATAATACGGAGAAAGTGGGAGAGTCCTACTTTTTGAGCTACCACATGAGAGTAAACAATTTTTATAACTCCTAAAAGTATTCGGGTATATCAAATGCAAAATGATATTACAGTTTACAGGGGTGTTGTAAGGCTAATTATGTCATCATCATCATCATCATCATCATCATCATCATCATCATCATCATCATCATCATCCTCATCGAGGCTACAATCAAAGAAGAGCAGTATCGCTGTGGTCAACCAGTATACTATATTTCCTCCCTCCATTTAGTTTTTATAATAGTCGGGTAACTAGGAAGATAGAGAATTTCGCAAGAAGCGAATTTATTTATTTTTATATGTTTTTTTTAACTAGCTAGCTAGTGAGTACAAATTAAAATTATAAAACAAGAATGTTTCTAGCCACTACCGTAAGAGCCAGGCTCGTGTACAGTGTGGTCTTAGCCAATAATATAACATAAAATTTACAAGGTACAGTAAGTAACTTAATTCAAGGCAATAAATAATACACAAGAGCAAAAAAAAAAAAAAAGGAGAAAGCGAAAGTAGAGAAAAAACACATTTAATAAAAATTGAAAATTACTCAGAAGCCAGTGATATTCAATAAAAACATGAATATAGTCGATAGAAATAAAAGGTAAAAAAATTAATTTGTTAATATTAGCCTATATATCATGAATAATTTTATAAATTTCTTTTTTAAAAGCTTCACTTTTAAAATATTTCAAATTTGGAAAATGGTTCGTAATTTTATTATAAAGTCTTGGGCCGAAACTAGCACCATGTTTAAGAGCTGCACTTGTATGACATTTAGGCTCAATTAATGGGAAAGTAGACTTTTGTCTACGAGTACGATATTCATGTCGATTAGAATTATGTTTTATTTTATTTCTGTGGCAGTAAGTTAGTAAACTATATGATAATATTCTTACAAATATTCATTAATTTTAATATTTGATTTTTTTCTGACAGAGGGCCCGAAATCTTACATCGCAATCCGAGGCTTATTGTGTCGACCTCTTATTAAGGGATGATTTTTGAAGTTCTTAGGATCGCATTTCAGTGAGTACGTTTTTCAATACTTGGTGCCATCTTATCGATTCAGCTACGGGATCCAGGTCTGACGGAGTAAGCGTAAACCGGAACGTCCCTCCGTCTCCCTGTCGATATTCTGCAGCCTCCTCAGAACGATACCATCTATTTTCAAGTCACGTACTACGTCCTGCTGCATATTATATTGACCTGAAGATCGCATTACTGTAGGTATCGTGATTAGCACGTTGTCGTCTGTCGATTCTACTACACAGCTCCTAGGTCGGTCGTAGTCCGCTGTGAAAGTCTCTCCATCTCCTGGGATCTATGCAGCCCCCTAAGACATCTGTATGTATATCACGGTATCTCACTCACTGCACTGGCACTATAGGGTAGATGAAGGTAATTGTAAACAGGGGGTAATTGTAAACAAATACTGTGAGAAATACGAAACTGTCAATATAACAATTTTAATTCGGGGGAATATTTAAATTAATATGTTGGCTAACCTACAAAGCAGTTTCGTGCCAAATAGGAGTAACTGCTTAGTTGTGAATTAATTTTTTGTAAGAGTCTACAAAAAACGTTGAGAAAGAATTTTGCTTCACCATTTTTGGCATTGTAAGTAAACGTACAGTGCTATTTTTTAAGAATATGTTGTTTTTATGAATAATGTATAGTAGTTAACATTTATTACAATGGTTTTGAGGTCTCCCATAATCTCAGTTCTTTAAATTATGACATGTTTACATTTGCCCCATAGTTTTAATTGCTTGGGGGTAATTGTAAACATGTTTTACTATGGTTACATTTCGTATTTTTCAGTAATCAAAGAGACCCACACCTAACTACACTGTAGAGGATTTAGAGAGGGTTGTCACAGATGTGAAAAATAGTAACTACAGTTATCGTGAAGCTCATTAGAGGTACTGAGTTTCTATATCGTCCTATATCATAGGTTAAAGGGACGAAATGTACCAGTGATCAAACTTGGAGTTGGAAGGAGTGCAGCTCTTTCTGCTGAAACAGAACAAAAAAATGTTCAGTGTCTGATAGCCCGTGCGAAAATTGGTGTTTACAATTACCCCCCTCTCAAAGGGGTAAATGTAAACAGGTAGGGTAAATGTAAACTTGCAATTAAAAGATGAAAAAAGCCAACCTTATTATTTTAAACCTATTTTCAGGGAAAATAAAAATCTAAAAATAACACAATGTTTCTTTGTCTTGCTTACCGTTACTGAGGGTTGTGTAATGTTGAAATATATTTGAAATCGTTGAAAAGTGTTTACAATTATCCTGGTCTACCCTAAAACATTTCACCGACCTTTCGAACACAGTTCAATGACACTATAGAACACATTTCACTGATACTATAAATTGTCATCCATCGAAACTATTCACTGTCATTGTAAACTACTGCTGGATTTCAAAACATTTGTCCAAAAGGGTGAGATGAAATGCACTAGCAGTTTCTCTTTTGGTGTATCATCTATAAATAAACGAAACGGATAATTATTGATCTTAAAATCTTCAAACCCGGAATCTACAGGAGGTTGAATCCTTTTCTTTTTTCTTTTGTTCAGACTAAAGAGTTAGCCGTTGTTACGATGAAGAAAATAGAGCGGACGCTGAAGAAGGAAATGACGAAGTCCCGGAAGATGCGAAGGATGTATTACAATACGGAAAGGAGCTGAGATAGAAACAGAGAGAGAGGGAGAGAAAAGAAAGGAAGAGCGGAGGAGGAGTGACCTAAGAATTAGGGCAGGAAACTGTAACAGAATGTGCGAATAAATTCCATGGAAACAGTCTGAAGACGTTAAGCGTGTAGGAGGGGAGAGGGACGTACATTTATATGTTTACCGTTCTATTGGTAAGCCTGGGGAATTGTTTACACGCGTTCGAGAGTTGGTGGGCATTTTAGCTAATAGTCCAGCACGTCAGGAGTTGCTGTTGGAAGCCAAGTTTTATTCGGCGAGGGAACATCTAGTGAGAGGTGAAATATTCGGTAGTCTCCTCGAATTGCGTGGGAGGACGGGGGCCGCCAGCTTACATCGATTTACAAACTTGGTGCAACTCCACTTTGCGAACTGGAATCACCTGAACAGAATAAATGTTGCAAATATATTGCACATACGTTCTCATGTACGTCTTCCAGGAGCAAGTGAAATATGTTTATGTGAGACTGAGAGTAACTCAGCGTAAAGTGCTTATGCGGTATCCTTGGTTTTTATGTGGGAATTTCAGTTGTTCGATTCCCGAGACAGACGACCCTGAGATTTTCCCTTCTACTGCTGTAACTAAATTACAATATGCAATAGAAACCCTGGCCTACTTTTACCGAAGAACTGGACTTTCGGTATTTCATTCCCAAGACCCGGATTCAGATCCCGGCGAAATATAAATGTCGCATTTTTGGACAAAAAATGTTTATCTTTTTTCTCTATTTTGTTTCCCAATAGTCTACTCTGCATTTTTGAAAAGTTTCAAGGGCGTAAATAAGCCTTGCAAAGAAAGGGGAAGGAAAAAGGAAAGAAGATAGCCCCGGCCATGTTCTTTTCGCTTACATCGCTTTAGAAACAAACACACAGTAAGCACTGTGCATCAGTGGTGGATTTTAGGCGACCAGCGAGAGCCGAAAGCTATCATGCCTGCCTTATACAGGGACATCATTTTATTTTTACTAACATTTCTAATATTAACTTGGCTATACCTTTGGATCAACGATTAAAAACCGGAAACATCGTTTGCTACCCCCTTCCACGAATGGAGTTCAATGATACTGTCGTAATATACAAACAAATCACTTTACTAGGTATAGGAGGGAAGAAAAGTAGTTGATCCATTTACGTAAACTAGGAAATACCGCGATTTTGAGTTTGATAATTTTCATTAGGTTTTTGTTTAATCAAAATACAGTACAGTATTAACAATAAGTGTTTTTACTCACGAACTGAGCTTTCCATGCGGAAGTTTTCATTATGTAGTGTATATTACGCTGTCTACAGCACATTAGCGTACACTATAGAGAATGAAGTTAAATTGAAAAATAATCATAATATGGATATTTAAACACATTTTGAAAATGGTGGCCGTTTATTTCGATACAGGCTTCAGTTCTGATGAGCATATTATCGCACTATAGACTATTGTACGTAATTCCAATTACCAGGTTCGTACTTCGTATCAGTAACTCATGTTGAAATAATTCAGTACCTACTCTATAAAGGAGACCTTACGTACTGTAAATTCAATCTTCACTTCTGCCCGATCCGAAAAAATAAAATTACTTAGACATAGGCCTACTATCTACTGTCCGTCCAAGTGGTTACGTCGCAGTGTCGTAGAAAGGGAGGAAATCACGTGACAGTTAATTACTTAACGAGGCCCTTTTATTCAAGTTATTTTAAACAGTTGTGTGGGTACAATATTACGTAGACGTCCAATTCCTAATAGAAATTAATGTTCTCAGAAAAGAGCTAAGACAGCCCAGCCACTAGCTTTTACAGAGAGGCGAATGGAAGCAGGTGGGAGAAACCGGGATGCGACGTAGGCAAAAGGAAAATGATGCAATATTGAAAGTTCTTTCGTCAATGGAAAACGCGAAAATATTTTTGGAATGTACTGTTTACTGTGACAGTAAGGCTACCATGACTGTATATGCGGTCTTGGATCTGTGTGGAGGACGGTTGAAGTTCATTAGTAGAAGGGGTGGGAGTGAAGTACATCCAAAAACTCAGGTACAATAAAAACTGAAGTAAAAATAAAATGATGTCCCTGTACAATCCGACACTCAGCAATGCTTGCCGTCTAACGCTGTGGAGTAGCGGTTAGTACGTCTGACCGTGAAACGGGCGGGTCCGGGTTCAAATCCTGGTTGGGACAAATTACCTGGTCGAGTTTTTTCCGGGGTTTTCCCTTAACCCAGTGGTCATCAGCACTCTCTGAAATGGGTAAAGTGCATGGAGGGTAAGGAATTCTGCTCCGTCGTACACAAGAGATAGAGAGACAGCATACCCGCAAGCAGCGACGATTGCACGCTAGGGCACTGTCTTGTCCGTGGGTAAGAAACGCTAGCCCGTGCGTGTAGTGTTTTGATGACCGCTGCCTTAACTCATTAAGAGCATGTGCTGGGACCCTGGACTCATCTCGCTAGCATTATCACTTTAATCTCAATCACACGCTAGATAACCATAGAAGTTGATGATGCGTCGTAAAATAATCATTTAAAGAAGCAATGCTTGCCTTTCTGTCTACTCGTATCGGTTCGAAACATACCTGTCACTGCCGGGGAAGGTGGGGGTGGGAGTTAAGAGTCTGCAATGACTCGAATAAGTTAAACGCCCAGGCCTGACATAAACCCTCCTAATGACGTCATAATTATTTAAAGGTCCGCGTTCTTGAAGTGTCAACTTCAAATGCATTTTTCTCCGCTGCAATATTTTGTACATTTTTCTTCATCTAAATTACTAAGGTTTCTATAATTTTGTAGCTAAGATGCTGAATTTTTTCTGAATGTTGTGTATTCATTATTCGTTATCATTCATTTTCTTACACAGTATGGCCATGAACACTGCAACATTGCGACGCGCGAAACTGTCGTCTGCTAGCGTATCCAATAAGAAATGAGCACTCCAGTGTTGGCAATATTCACCGTAGATATTTCCTTTCGTACAGTCTACAGCAACGAGCTAGAGTCTCAACCTCGTTAATATACCGTAAATAAAGATGAGTATCTTCCCTGGACCTAGAGACGAATAAGGTATTTTCCCTGAACCAAAAGCCCAGAAGGCGATGATTGTGACAAGGTTAGAGGGGTTTAAATGAGGGGATAGTTAAGTAACAGGAAGCGAGGTTTTCCTCTATTAACAATGATACAATTTTTAAAACGTTGTTAACATTACTTCTACGACTTCCGCTAGCGACCACTTTAATAGGCACTTTTAATGGATACTCTTTCTACTTGATAATGGTACCACGTTAACGAAGTCTCGAATCGCAACATTCAACGTACAAAATCAAGTTAAAATTTTTCGAGTTCAAGCAGATTTCGTGTTTCATAATAATAATAATAATAATAATAATAATAATAATAATAATAATAATAATAATAATAATAATAATAATAATGTATACATCTTGATTACACAACTTTTAACACTATATCACTTCGGAATATAAAGTAATATATATATATATATATATATATATATATATATATATATATATATATATATATATATCCTATATATATGCTTTCACGTGTTAATTAACTAGATTATCTTGTTGGCTGCTCGAGAGGAAATTAAACACAGAATAAATATGAGAAATGCCTGTCATTATTCGATGACAAGATTTTGCCATCTAATCTGCTCTCAAAAAATCTTAAAGTTAGAATTTATAAAACAGTTATATTACCGATTTTTCTGTATGGTTGTGAAACTTGGACTCTCACTTTGAGAGAACAGAGATTAAAGTTGAACAATTTCGAAGGAAAAATTGTTCCGGGGCCAGGCATCGAACCCGGGACCTTTGGTTTAACGTACCAACGCTCTACCAACTGAGCTACCCGGGAACTCTACCAGACACCGATCCAATTTTTCCCTCTATATCCACAAACCTTTACAGGGAGTTATACCTGAAAGGTTGATTTGCAGAGATTAAAGTTATTTGAGAATATGGTTCTTAGGAAAATATTTGGGGCTACAGTTACAGGAGAATGGAGAAAGTTACACAACGCAGAACTGCACGCGTTGTATTCTTCACCTGACATAATTAGGAACATTAAATCCAGATGTTTGAGATGGTTAGGGCATGTAGCACGTATGGGCTAATCCAGAAATGCATATAGAGTGTTAGTTGGGAGACCGGAGGGAATAAGACCTTTGGGGAGGCCGAGACGTAGATGGGAGGATAATATTAAAATGGATTTGAGAGAGGTGGGATATGATGATAGAGACTAAATTAATCTTGCACAGGATAGGGACCGATGGCGGGCTTATGTGAGGGCGGCAGTGAACCTCCGGGTTCCTTAAAAGCCATTTGTAAGTAAGTAATACTGGGTGACAAAAGCTTCTCAACCGAATCATATAGTACCGGTAGGTATTTCCCATATTTATTCTGCATTTAATTTCCTCCTGAGTGTCATTAATATTTGTTACTGTTGCTCAAAGATATTTTAATTTTTCGCCTCTTCTAATGATAAATAATAATAATAATAATAATAATAATAATAATAATAATAATAATAATAATAATATATTAATATTGATATTGATAATAATAATATATTAATATATTGTTATTATTATTATTATTATTATTATTATTATTATTATTATTATTATTATTCATACATGAGTGACATCATTGACACGTGGCCAACAGGGCAACAGTTCGGAGACTCCTTATAAGATCGCGTTACTTTTCCAATTTTGATTTTCACGAGTCTTTGAATCACCTGAGCCACCAAACTCAGCTGATACCAGAAGGAATTATTATTATCATCATTATCACCACAAGCAGCGGGGGTTCGCTAGCCCGGGGTGCCGGCGGGGCGGTGACACGGTCTCCCTCGCGCGGCCGGCCGGCCGGTCTGTGGGTGGAGTTCCTACAACGTTACACCCGTCAATCCTCCCACACACTGGCCGCCAGGTCGGCGCCACATATGCTCACATTTAACATACTAACCTATCTTGTTTCAGCAGAGTTTTGTCAGCTGACATTATTCGAAACAAATTTCATGGCTCTTGTAATATTCCGACTTGGCGTGCTCGACCTCAACAAGTACGTGTAAATATTGAATCGCATTCCGTATATCCTGCGCTTTAGATCAGAGTCTTGTCCTATTGTGAATGCCCCGATGAAGTCTCGTAACACCTCTAGCCTTATAGTGAAAAAGTTGGCACCGATACCTTTTATTGGAAATTCATTGACCTCTGTCCAATCTAGTATTCACAAGGCCTATCTCTCTTCCAACGAACACTACACAGGTGTCTTCGGACAAGAAATGTAAATATAGCCTACACTAGACCTACACTTATCGATAACGTAACTGTATGGTGTTGATATGTTATCGATTGTTATATGAGACAGATAAACATCAATATAACATTTATTTATTTTTAATTTTAATTAATTAATTAATTAATTAATCTATTTATTTATTTATTTATTTATTTATTTATTTATTTATTTATGTCTATAACAGGACAAAGCCCCAATCACAATAGACAGTACAAATATTTGCTTAGAACATAAAAATAGAGATAACATGAAAAAAAGAGATACAACAGATACAAATGCAAGATATAAGTGTAAATACAAAAGGAAAATGAAGAAAAAAAAAACAGACAAATAGATACTACCTAAATAAAAGACACAAATAGAAATATAAATGAAAAATACAAAATAAAAATTAATGAAAAATAGATAAGTATAGATATCATAACCAAAAGATGTAAAATGTAGCTATAAATGGCAAATTACAGAGTAACAAATAGATAGCAATATTATTTAAAATCAACTACCTTCAGTATATTAATAAGAAAATGTTTATATTTCATGTAAGAAATGTTGAAATCTAGATCCCATGTTTTACATATTTCATTGAATTTTGAACACATTTTTAAAATTGGTGAATTTTTATGTACTGAAGTGTTTGGTTTTTTATAATATAACAGTAATTGACGATTTCTTAAATGTGATGTTCTAGCGTTAAGCTGGATTTGTGATAATATTTCTCTATTATCCAGTAGACCGTTGACTATTTTATATAATAAAAGTTGCTTAGCAAGTACAGTAGTGGCAAAAAAACCGCACAAACCCTTGTAGCTAATTCCAGAGCCTTGTTCACTCCAGAGCACGATAGACTGGTAACTAAGACTTTCGTGGTTCGAATCCTGCCTGGGAAGGAAATTTTTTTTTTGTTCCTTATTCAAATTTATTCCCAATACTTTTCGATTGCAGCGATATTTTACTACTTAATTAACTTATTATTCCCAGAGCATGAATTTTACAAGCAATCGAAAAGTATTGGGAATAAATGTGAATAAGGAACAAAAAAAAAAAAAAAATTCCTTCCCACGCAGGATTCGAACCACGAAAGTCTTAGCTACCAGTCTATCGTGCTCTGGAGTGAACAAGGCTCTGAAATCAGTAGGGTCCGGTTTTTTTGCCACTACTGTACATACTGTAATTATATCAATAATATACACTTGGAGCACAACAATAAGTAGTCTATTTATAGCTTTATGAGACACATTGAGAAAATTTTATCAAAACGTTAGAATGGTGTGAAAATTGGAGAATAGTAATGAAGTTCTTAAAAAAAAATTGCTATATTCACAACTAAAAGAAAAAGAAGAAAAGAAAAATGTAATCGATTATCTCATAACAAGCAAACAAGACGAAGACCGTGGATATCGGATGAAAAATAAAGAAGGTAGACGTGCAAATTCTAAATGAGGCATTAGAGCAAGTGGACAGCTTCAGATACTTGGGGTGTACTGTAAAGAGTAACATGACCTGCTGCCGGAAAGTCAAAAGGAGGATAGCAATGGCAAAGGAACCTTTTAATAGAAAAAGAAGCGACCCTCTGGAAAAAGAACCAAAGAAGAGACTAATGAAACGCTTGATGAGGAGTGTTGCATTGTATGGGGCAGAAACATTCTCCATAGATTTTATATATGTAATGATTTGATTTAATTTAATTTCATTTATTATATTCCATAGATCTTAGATTAGCATTGAAGCTTTAAGATGTGGAACAAGTCAGAATTTTAAAACATTAAAATTTTTTGGCGAGATGAAGTGAGGTGAGACCGAGAACTCGCTATAGACCACCTGGAATTCGCCCCATGGTTGGAAAAAAACCTCGGAGAAAACTGAACTAGGTAATCAGTCGAAACGGGGATTCAATCCAAGCCCAAGCACATCTTCAGATCAATAGCGAGTCTGTCGACTAAGCTACAAAAATAGTGCATAGCAATGAGATTATTAAATTTACAAATCTGAACAGTTATTCATCAGTTGAGCTATAAAATATAATAGAGAGCAACTAAGTTAATTCAATTTAAAAGCATAAACAATTCAATCAATACAAAAATAGATAATACATATCATGCAAATTACTTGAAATTACAAGCATAAACAACTTTTGTCAGGTTTACTATGCTGCCATCTAGTTGTTACATAAGGATTCACGTCATAACTTCCATTTGAATTGCATTAGCGACTGTACTGCCATCTCGTGTTCGTTTACGGCGGACGGGTGGAGATCCTGGCGGTTGTTCTCTTCAAAGTGCTACCGATTTTGACATAGGTATGAACAATCTGTTACATATGTGATCTGGGGGCATTACTTTATGAGGGCTAATGATTGCAAAGAATAGTCTATTAAAAGCTTATTGACCTTTTAATTGTGTTGTATTTATTAAACATAAGCTCTGTTAATTTTTTAGTAGGTTATTTTACGACGCTTTATCAACATTTCATGTTATTTAGCTTCTGAATGAATGAGATGAAGGTGATAATGCCGGTGAAATGAGTCCGGGGTCCAGCACCGAAAGTTATCCAGCATTTGCTCATACTGGGTTGAGGGAAAACCCCGGAAAAAAACTCAATCAGTTAACTTGCCCCTACCGAGAATCGAACCCGGGCCACCTGGTTTCACAGCCAGACGCACTAAGCTCTGTTAATAAAGGTGACTATTCAGTCTTTAGCTAAAATTATATTTTGAAATTAGGGATTTTTTTATTGTAGTCTAGGGAAAAAAAAATTGGAGGTATTTTAGGAATTTTTGGTCTCAACACGTTGGCCGCACTGTTAGGAAAGGATTCATGAAAACTACGCTCGTGGATATGTTCACAGACTGTTTCTTAAAATAGTGGTTATTTATACAGGCACTTAATAAGCTTTTTTATGAAAATTTGAGCCATTTTATGACTTATAAGTTCACTACTCTTAGCCTGCATTGTAACAAGGCTAGTTTCTCTGTACAGAAATAAAAATCATCTTATTTATATTAGGGCAACATATTATTGAAATAGATCTTTATGTTCACAGAGTCGTAAAATGAGTAAGAAAATAATTGAATTAAAATTTTACACAACAGATTTGAATACATCGTGGAGGTTCGTTAACGTTTCGGAAAGGGTAACAACCTTTTGTTCACCTGGTTGTGTAGGTTTAAACATTAAAAGTTAATAAAACAAAACATAAGATTGCGTAGAAAAATATTCCAAGAAAAAAAAAACGCCCGAACTTCTCTATATATATTCGAGTGAGCACAATTATTAAGTTATAAAACGCAGGCAAGAAGGGACGTGAAATTCCGTTGTCACCATTAAGCGTGTGTAGCTCCGCTCTTATATAGGTGCGTGGCTTTTAAGGTCGTGATGTCTGTCGGTCAGAGATTAATAACGGATTTCATAAGCCTTGGAGAAGGTCGTTATTAAACATAAATTAGACGGAACACGACTCACTTGTTAGGAGAAACTAGACTTTCCTTATACAGAGTATTTGCATAGAAGAATAAATTTAGTATATTTAGATAGCTTGTCAGTGATCTCTTCTGGGCTCGCGCAGTGGTGTCCAACAGAGCGTTTCTACTCCTTTAGAGGTGAATTGTTTTTGTAACAACTGCGGGTTGTATTGCACTGCCAGATGGCGCCTCTGTTTAAGAGATAGCATAATAACTGTCAGAAATTAGACGAGATTTTTTGCGCGATAGTTGGCTACTATTGTAAGTGTGTATGTATGTATGTATGTATGTATGTATGTATGTATGTATGTATGTATGTATGTATGTATGTATGTATGTATGTATGTGTATGTATGTATGTATGTATGTATGTATGTATGTATGTATGTATGTATGTATGTATCTATTTATTCACACTGCAAATGGGTATACACTTGGTGACAGTGGTAACTAATTACAATAATGACAATTAATAATAAACACAATTAATAAAAATATAATTAATAATAATCATAATAATAATAATAATAATAATAATAATAAATCCCCCAAAAAGACAAAGTATATGATTATGTCTCGTGACGAGAATATTGTACGAAATGGAAATATAAAAATTGGAAATTTATCCTTTGAAGAGGTGGAAAAATTCAAATACCTGGGAGCAACAGTAACAAATATAAATGATACTCGGGAGGAAATTAAACACAGAATGAATATGGGAAATGCCTGTTATTATTTTTTGGTTGAGAAGTCTGTTGTCACAGATTCTGAAAGTTAGAATTTATAAAACAGTTATATTACCGGTTGTTCTTTATGGTTGTGAAACTTGGACTCTCACTTTGAGAGAGGAACGTAGGTTAAGGGTTGTTTGAGAATAAGGTGCTTAGGAAAATAATTGGGGCTAAGAGGGATGAAGTTACAGGAGAATGGAGAAAGTTACACAACAAGAACTGCACGCATTGTATTCTTCACCTGACATAATTAGGAACATTAAATCCAGACGTTTGAGATGGGCAGGACATGTAGCACGTATGGGCGAATCTAGAAATGCATGTAGAGTGTTAGTTGGGAAGCCGAGACGTAGATGGGGAGATAATATTAATGGATTAATCTTGCTCAGGATAGGGACCAAAGGCGGGCTTATGTGAGGGCGGCAATGAACCTCCGGGTTCCTTAAAAGCCAATAATAATAATAATAATAATAATAATAATAATAATAATAATAATAATAATAATAATAATAATAATAATAATAATAACAATAATAATAATAACAATAATAATAATAACAGGGAACATCCTAAATTAAATGAAGCATGATCACTTAAAATAACGCTTAAAGTAAATCTAATTTGTATCTTAACCCTAAGTTCGAACTAAAACCCACGAGTATGATATGTTCATACCTGCACAAGTACCTTTTAGCACTACAGTCATTACGCTGACAACTCCCTCACTGCTTTGGAACTACGACACATTTCACTGATTCTTTCCTGATTTCACTAACACTTCAAAAACATTCCACTGTTCAAATTACTTTGCACTGACACTATAAACTATAAAGCTTCACTGACAGAAACACACTTCACTTACACAACATACTTCACTGACACAACACACTTCTTCACTGAATCACTGAAACAACACTTCAATAACAAAATATCAATTACATCCTTTAAATAGTGTGTATAATATACTATCGTATATTATTATTATTATTATTATTATTATTATTATTATTATTATTATTATTATTAAAATTCAAATTTCAA
This sequence comes from Periplaneta americana, assembly GCF_040183065.1. Lineage (NCBI taxonomy): Eukaryota > Metazoa > Arthropoda > Insecta > Blattodea > Blattidae > Periplaneta > Periplaneta americana. The sequence continues at coordinate 149,128,052 of NC_091119.1, read as the reverse complement.
ATTTCAATTTATTTACAATTTACATTTGAATTGAATACATATGAATAGATACCCGAAATGAGCATAATGCTCGTGCTTATTATTATTATTATTATTATTATTATTATTATTATTATTATTATTATTATTATTATTATTATTATTATTATTATACAACTTTGATTGGAATTGTATATAGCCTATCTTACTACCGATGTCAATGTTGCTACTAATTCTCTGTCTAAAATTGTAAATGAAGCTATATCTAAAGCTGTTCCTTTCACCTTTGTGAAAAAGTAGCACTATTCTAAATGGTTTTCAAACAGCCTACGTCAACTTATTAAGAAAAAGAACAACGCACATAGAAATTTAAAAAAATATAAATCTCATCACCACTATCAAATTTTCTCTAACTATAGAAAACAAGTTCAGGCTTTGGTTATGTCTGATAAATTTAAATGGTTAAAATCCATTGATGATTATTTAAGAAAGGAGCCAAATAAATTTTTGAAATATGTAGAATCTTTTCAGAAATGTATAATATTTCTACTGAATTTATTATTAATGGGGTTCACATCGCTGATGAAAGAGTAATTGCAAAGGCACTTTATGTCAGTTCAGATCGACCCTAAGTCTTATTTTCTCAGTTGTTATTCTAACATTAATGACTTTTCACCCCTATCTGTAATCTCTTGTTAGGGTGTTACGGAGGTCATAAAAAATGTCAAGCCGAATAAGTCTTTGGGTACGGATGGCATCCCTAATTTCATAATTATGGGATGCTCTGAAATTCTTACATCTGTTTTAACATTTATTTTTAATTTGAGTTTGAAAACAGGGATTTATCCTTCTCTTTGGAAAGAAACATCTATTATTCCCATATTTAAGAGTGGTAATAAAGATATTATAAGTAATTATATACCCATTTCCATACTTAAGAACTTCTAAAAAATTTTTGAAAAAATTATTCATAAACATATTTCTTTTTACTCGAAAAACAAAATCAATTCGACCTAACATGGATTTACAAAAGAGAAATCTACGACTACAAATTTAGTATCATATCTCAATCTTGGTATGCCTATAGTTGAAACTCAGGGTCAAATAGATTCTATTTATTTTGACTTCAGCAAAGCATTTGAAGTTGTTTCTCATAATATTTTATTGCATCAGTTGAAGACCCATTCGTTCAAAGTTGCGAAATCAGCACCATATGATGGATTATAAAAGAAGTGTAAGAGTCGTCCTGGATAGCGCAGTCGGTATAGCGCTGGCCTTCTGTGCTCGAGGTTGTGGGTTCGATCCCGGCCCAGGTCGATGAGTGTGCTTAAGTGCGACAGGCTCATGTCAGTAGATATACTGGCATGTAAAAGAACTCCTGCGGGACAAAATTCCGGCACACCGGCGACGTTGATATAACCTCAGCATTTGTGAGCGTCATTAAATAAACCATAATGTAATAAAAAGTGCAAGAATGATCTAATTATAAATTCAAAAATAGAAACAATAAGCAGATACGTGCATTGATATGGTGTTTGCTGGAGGAATGGACTTATTTTCTTGGATGAATATTAGGTTTCATATCTATCATAGCCTACGTTTCGCCACGGTGGTTCAGTGATAGCGTTCTGGGCTCATAAGTCAAGGGGCCCTGGTTCAAATCCCGTTTAACCCTGAATTTATAACTTCTTTGACAAGTCCACGGTCCAAGCTGTTTTCTTGAGGTACTCCAATTCCCCTGTGACATACCAACAATAATTCTTCATCGTCATTATCATCATAATCATCATCATCATTCATTACAAGTGTGATATATAGGGTGTTTCAAAAATACGGGGCATAATTTCAGGTATGTATTTCCCACATGTAGACAATCAAAATAGTTCATTACAACATGTGTCCGGAAATGCTTTATTCCCGAGTTATGGCCTTCACAACATTGAAATTCACCAGAACCATACCTCATGTTTTAGAAGAAACTCCACTGATCAATCGTCAACACATTCACTTCTTGCATGATGGCGCTCCTGCACACTTCAGTCGTACGGCTCGCCGGTACTTGGATCGAAGGTTTCCTGCTCGATGGATAGGTAGAGGTGGCCTAATTGCTTGGCCTCCACGCTCACCTGATCTGAACCCTCTCGATTTCTACTTGTGGGGCCATTTAAAATCATTGGTTTATTCGTCTCCGGTGCCTGATTTGGAATCCCTTCGGAATCGAATTGTGGCATGTTCTGAGGACATACGCAATACTCCTGGAGTTTGGGATCGTGTTCGCAGGTCAATGAGACATCGATGTGAGGTCTGCATTCAAGCAGGAGGTGGACATTTTGAACATCTTCTGTAATGACAACGACCTGCTGAAAGAAAAACGTTCCGGTGAATTTCAATGTTGTGAAGGCCATAACTCGGAAATGAAGCATTTCCGGACACATGTTGTAATGAACTATTTTGATTGTCTACATGTGGGGAATATATACCTGAAATTATGCCCCGTATTTTTTAAACACCCTGTATATCTACCGCCTCTGGTACACTCTGGATAATCTCTGACGAAGTATGTGATCTAAGCTTTTCGACATTAGCGACATCTATGAGTCCGCTCGTAGAATCGGGGCGAATAACGGCAAGTTAAGGGCTTGTAATTGAACAAAGAATTATCTTATCATAGATCCATATTAACGGCTCTCCAACAAACTAATTTGTATGAAACATAGTAATTTCATTGTAAACACTTGTGCAGATATATTATGGTTTACATTCATTGAAAAAACAAAGGAAAAACAATAATTAATAATAGACCGCATAAGTTGCATTAAATTTATTTCACTATCACTCAATTCTCTTATCCTGTACAGCCCTCAGAGCAGAAGGAAGCAACATATGCAAATATTGGAAAGCTAGATCGCTAATGGCTTCAGTGCTGGAAGCGACTCGACATTAGAAACAAACCAACTCTCATTCACACGATTATTCATATCCACAATCCTTATAAATAAGAGTCAATTGAGGAGTCCAGTAACAAAGATGGAAAAGAGCCATTTTTATTATTTGTCAGTAGAGCCATATTTTTGTTTCATTATGTTAACTTCTAGTGTAAGATATGAACATTTTTTATGTCGTATTGGTAACTTTATTTACAAAATAATTCAGATCTTCACTTAAAATTAGCCTGTTAGTTTAAAGCACTTAAAAATATATTTAAAAATGACATTGTCCACTTTTGGAACTAAGATTGACTTTTGTCCGTTTTTTTTAAATAAACAAAGATGCGAGTGTCTATTTTTTGAAACACAACCCAGAATAAGGATAATGATGAGAAATTCTTATGTAAGTTATAATTTTATTCAATAACTAATACTTAACTGTAATATTTAGAAAAATTAAATTTACAATGTTAATTTCTATTCAATTCTGATAATAATATCACTTTCACTTCTTAGACTTTATTTTATTGCAATTCTGCACAGAATTTAAGGATCTTAAAAACAGTCACATTTATTATGAATGTCTACATTTTTATCAGAACTCTGGATTACAGTACTATACCACTAAAGACAGGGGTTTTCCTTCGACTCATTTCTGAAGTGTTTACTTAGTAACTTCTGAATATTCGCAAGTTTCTCCGAGTTTACTTTGATCTCTATTTTAATTGGTGAATGATTCAATTCTAGTCGCTTTTCTTTAGCACGTTTCCATTTTATACGATTTAATTAGCTTTTTATAGTCAGTATTCTCCAACTTACTGCGCCCCAAAATCCTTATATTTCAATAAACTTTCGAAATAAAAATTGAATGTAATCATTAAAATACACAGATTCCTCAGAAATGTCAAAATGTTAACATTAAGTGATTATCATGACAGTTTTAAGCCATTTCCAACAATCTGATTGGTTGAAATGGCCATGTCCGCATTTAAAGCAAACTATGTATGGAGGTGTCCGATTATGAAAGTAACAAAAAACTAACGTTCACAAAATGTAAATGACAGCTTCTGAAATAAACGGACCATTGGTTTGGAAAGAGCGTGAAAATTCTACAGTATAGGCTACCTATCCTTAACTGAATTTCCATAAAAATGGTGTATGTCCGTCTTTGATACCAGACCCCCTAATTCTTTAAAAACGTAAATATCACAACCCAACCGAGACCGTAAACCAGCCATGTCAATTGATACCCTTAAGGCTGGTTCACAATAAACCCGAAACGAGAATCGGAACGAAAACGAAAACGGTAAAATTGTTAAAATGTGTACATTTAAATGTGAGCATTCACAATTAACGAAAAGCTTGCCGGAGCCCGGGATCGGGAACGGAGAGTTGGCCAAGTTTCAACTTTGGCGTTCACGTTTCCGATCACAGCCCACTAGATTCATTCTATTGCCATCTAAAAGCTATTTTGTCGTCGTATATTTTGTAGAAAGAAGATCGTGACATAACCTATGCATTATTTTGTTCTGTCCTGTGCATCATGGAGCAAGTTTTATTTGATGAGATTCTAATTTTGAGTGTTGAGGAAAATCCTCACGTTTACGATAAGCGGCGCGCCTCATGTAAAGATGAGAAAATGAAGGAGAATACGTGGTTCTCAATAGCTGCATCTTTGAACACCGATCGTAAGTGAATCCTATTTTATTACCGTATTGGTTGTATTACACACTACATATTCAACAACTATTGTTGTGTTCATTTTTGTTCTATTACAAATGTTTCTTCTCTAATTATTTTACGTTGTGATAGATTTAAAATAAGTTGTGATAATAAAGATGCATGGACATATTTATAGTACCGTACATAATGAAATGTTTCAGTTGAAATTTCGAAGTTGGTTAACCTGTGTTTATGTTGGCTGCCTTGTACTCATGAGAGAATGCCATTGGTCAATTATACACAAATAACATCAGAATGCGTAATATCGACTTTACATATCGTTATTGACATGCATATCGATATGCATAGTCGTCTATGTTCTAGGTTTATTGTGAATCAAAAATTTTCATATTCACGTCCTCTGCTTCTCGTTTTCATTCTAGTTCTCGTTACCGGTTTATTGTGAACCAGCCTTTAGCTGCAAGCGCGCGCTTTAGAGCTCAGTGTGCCCGCAGCTCTCGTCGGGAGATTAGACAAGAATATAGGTACTAAACGAACGGACCAGTCTACTGATAGGGGTTAGTGAAAGCCGTAGACCAGGGTAATGTAACGCGTACATAGGTTACATGCAAGAGAACATAGAGTAAATTTAACCGAGAATGGAGACATTTTTGAGTAAAGAAAAGTGATGGGGACACACAGTGCATAATATGCAAAAAAAGCAAACAAACAAACAAACAAACAAAATCATCACCAAAAAATTTAACTTGGAAAGACATTACGAAAAATATAACGAAGAAAATTATGAAAATATTGAAGGTAACCACAAACTGTAACTTAACAAAAAATTTACTTCTGATGGAAGTATATTAAATTAATTACGAATTGTATAAATGCATATAGAGTGTTAGTTAGGAGACCGGAGGGAAAAAGACCTTTAGGGAGGCCGAGACGTAGAGGGGAGGATAATATTAAAATGGATTTGAGGGAGGTGGGATATGATGATAGAGACTGGATTAATCTTGCACAGGATAGGAACCGATGGCGGGCTTATGTGAGGGCGGCAATGAACCTTCGGGTTCCTTAAAAACCATTTGTAAGTAAGTAAATTTTCATTTCTAATTTTTAAATATCAATCATCCCATAACAGTTTATTATGTATTGTCTTCTTTTGAAGACTGCAATATCTGATGAAATATGTATCACATCATCAATTAGCTAAGATATGTACCGTCATTTCCCATGACTATGATCCTGGAACACAACTATGGTCCATTCAAATTTTGTACTCCATAACGTAGTACCTCGTTTATCCATACTTTTGCTGTACTGTAGTTTGAAGTCATGTCACTGCAGCTATCTACGAACGGTCTACGTTACTTCTACAATGTTCATTGAATAGTTGTATCGTGGACCATAATTGTGTTCCCGGACCATAGTTGTGGGAAATGACGGTATCTAAAAATTGCAAAGACGTGTCATTCTTTCTCTGATAGACCTTTTATTAAGAGTTGTATTCTAGACACTGTAGCCAAAATATCTCCCAATGATATAAGAAAGTGCGAAGAAATATACTTTTTATCCAGAAAAACTTTAGCCAAGAGAATACAAGAATTATTAGGAGATACTGAAAAAAAAAAAGGAAGTACTTATGTAAGGAATCTATTATTTAGTTTCTCATTATTTCTTGATGAAAGCACAGACGTGTCTAGCATATCGCACCTTGTAGCTTTTTTTTCGCGGTATAAATTAAAATCTCATGCTTACAGAAGAACTATTACTGTGTTTCGAAATCGGTGGCAAAACATAATTTAGATTTTAATAGTACAAATATATAACAGAATGTTGGACACAGTGCTACTTTAAAGTGCCTGCTATGTTATAATGTGGCAATATACTTTTTGAGAGATAGTTCATTTTTGTTACTAATTTCAATCGTGTCATATTCAACTATTACATTTTTACAAAAGCAATGTAAAAAAGAACTATGAATATCTACGTATTTAGAAATGCTTTTGTTCATATCACATTTCGTCTACACGCACGACGCGACGCCCGCTTACTGTTTGTACACCACTGATTTCCTATTCCTCTACAATCAGCAGGTTTCTACAAGATTCACTTGTCAATCTCCTGGCCGTGTCCTAGCGCCTGGCGCCCGCAAATGATTTCAAGGTCATAAAATGCGCTTGCTTTTGACATCGCTGCCGTAAACGTTTCATGCAATTAAGGCTGGGCCACAATAAACCGAGAGCGGAAACGAGAACGAGAACGGAAATATTGTTAAAATAAATGTATTTGAATGTGAGCATTCACAATTAACCAGCGGTCTCAAACATAAGCTAATCGGACAGACCTCGCTCCTTCCGGAATAACGCTGCCCTCACGATAAGCGTTCGGGTATGTTCGTGACAGTAACATCAAACACCGCGTAATATGAACAGATCGACTTGGTCACTAGTTACAGTTACACATTGCTTTCCGTTAGCGTCCGCAGAGAAATGGCTCTGTCTAAAGTGACTAGGAAATCTGTAAACTGTGCTTTACGAGAAAGTTTGGAAAAAGATTATTAGTTTTCAGAGTGTGGAACTAATAAAGTTGAGATAAAGGAATTTTTAGACAGTCTTCAAGCACCCAGTACCAGAGCTTATTGATGAGGAATGGATACAAGATTTAGCCTTCTTTAGTCATATCACTGCGTCTTAGTCAAAAGCCTACAACGGAAAGGTAGCTTAAGAACTGACATGTATGATAAAATCAAATCTTTTAGCATGAGGCTCACGTTATTGGAAGCCCAGCTGAAACTCGGGAACATTAAAGGGTTATCTGGTTTAACAGAACAGCAACAATAGATACAGTGAAATTTTGAAAGATTCAAGGAGTTTCATCTTTTTAAAAAGGGTTTTGAATTGTTTACAACTCCATTTTCGGTTATGTATAATATGTATAGGTTATATATACACGGTCTTACTAATAAAAACTCTATATACAGACGTTTAGCTGTCTTTTACTTTTACAATGAGTAGCTCGTTTATACGTCGTGTGTAAATTCCTTACTAATAATCACTACATACGTCGTGTATAACAGTATGTTACACAGCTACGTCATAGTTTCGTCATTACTTCATTCCGAAAGGTAATAGAATACCTGAGGTTCTCTATTGCATCCGGTAGAGCGCTCTAGTGTGCCGTGTTAAGTATCGATAGAACAACTAGCTCTGATCGATTACCACACTACATTTTGGCCAAAGAGTACAAGCTACAGCAATATTATTCTAATTATTCTGCGCCCTTTGGTTTGTTCTTCTGTGGTTACAAGGCAACCATCATCATAAAATGACAGTCGATACGAACAGCTGTTAGAGGAGCGGCCATTTTTTCTCTATATACAACGCTTAAACAAGGGGTTTCGTGTATATAACTACTGCAAAGCAATTCCCATTGTATAGTTACAGCCTGTTTATACATCCATCGCTTATGCATGGTTTATTAGTAACGTTTTCTGTCTCAACTCTGCATAAGTCTCGTATAAAATCTATACATGGTTTATTAGTAAGACCGACAGTATATATATATATATATATATATATATATATATATATATATATATATATATATTCTTCACCTGACATAATTAGGAACATTAAATCCAGACATTTGAGATGGGCAGGGCATGTAGCACGAATCCAGAAATGCATATAGAGTGTTAGTTGGGAGGCCGGAGGGAAAAAGACCTTTAGGGATGCCGAGACGTAGATGGGAAGATAATTTTAAAATTGATTTGAGGGAGGTGGGATATGATGATAGAGATTGCATTAATCTTGCTCAGGATAGGGACCAATGGCGGGCTTATGTGAGGGCGGCAATGAACCTCCGGGTTCCTTAAAAGCAAGTAAGTAAGTATATATATATATATATATATATATATATATATATATATATATATATATAGAGAGAGAGAGAGAGAGAGAGAGAGAGAGAGAGTGTTCATTTATACAATTTTTATAGTTGATTTTCTTTCGTCATTTTTAATACGTTACACTTTTAATTTTAATTTTGTGGCTCTTTAATATGAATGTTACAATGTACAAGTAGCCTAAGTTATTTATCCGGCCCCGGGACAATTTTTCCCTTGAAATTATTCAAATATGCTTTACAGGGAGCTTTACCTGAAAGACTAGATTTGCATAATATATACATCACTGTGTACGTTAACAGAAAACCACAATTCCAAGTCACACAGAGATTGTGTGCACTCGATGTGGGTCTCTGGCGTTTCGTCAGCCTACGCGAGTTGTGTGGATATAAAGGGAAAAGTTGAGACGGTGTCGGGTGGAGTTCCCGGGTAGCTCAGTAAGTAAGCTGGTAAGCTGGTAAGCTGGTACGTTCAACCAGAGGTCCCGGAATCGATACCCAGCCCCGGAACTATTTTTCCCTTGAAATTATTCAAGTTATTTATCATTCCCAAATATGAATGAATACATATAAATAGGCCTAGAATATATCCATTCAGAAAACTTACTTTCATTTTCCTTACGCAGAGACCACTAAGTGTCACACGCAATGTACGGATTATGTACAGTTGTCAAAAAAAAAAAAAAAAGTGGCCGCACTCGTGAACAGCGAATATTTTCAAAGTCCACTTCGGGTCGCGGTGATGTTACACGATGCATGTGCTTGTACAAGCAGTTCCGGAACTATGAAAGTGTTCCATATCTGCGCCTCGTAGACCAGCGGTAGAGTGCTTGTTTAATGATTCAGAGGTTGTGGGTTCGGGCCTTCTTCAATTTTTCATTTTACTTTTTAATCGTTCTTTAGCGATGTAAATGATATTCAAATTATCATTTATATCCAGTTATCGTTCTTTATGGATATCACGTTATTTATATTTTGTTATCGTTCTTTAGAGATTTGAATAAAATTCAAGTCATCATTTGTATTATGTTATCGTTTTATAACGGTATGAATAATAATTATTATTATTGTATCTCCAATGGGAGTTAGCCCTATTTTATATATGTATGTTAGGGCTATAGTTTTATACACAAAAAAGATGAGCATAAAGAGAAATGGAAAAGAAAATTAAATTAGCTTACACGATGTAAAGAAAACATAATCAATCCGTAAATTAGGCATTGCGATTGCAAAACAAAGATCAGTTATCAATTTGAAACATACAAAAACATTAACAATACACATACGTAACACTTCTATAACACAAATATGCAGTTTCCGTACCATGTATCATAAATTAATACACAATAGTCACACAAACACAATCAAACTATAATTACGACATTGCGACGACATCAAGCATCCCATAACTGACTCACATACATAACAAATCAAGCATCCGTTGCAACACATATACTTCAACATAGTAACCACACTTTTAAAAGTTACAAATTTGGCTCCAAGAAGAATAAATAGGACACTGTTACTAATTACTATTCTTCTACAATTTCTTAAATACATCTGTAATAAATCTGTGAAATTCCGATATGAATAATATTCACGTTTTTTATATTGTTATCGTTCTTTAGCGATATAAATAATATTCAAGTTATCATTTATATTCTGTTTTCCTTCATTAGCATTATACAATAATATTCAAGTTATTTGTATTGTTATTGTTCTTTCGCAATATAAATAATATGTATTTGATGTAAGTAATTATTATAACACAAATAACCATCTTTCTTTGTAAAATAGGTTATTTTATTTAGATAATTAAATACGTATTATATAATATCTTATATTAATTTAACAAACCGATATTTATCATTTATATTCTGTTATCGTTCTTTAGTGATAGGCCTACTGTATAAATAATGTTCAAGTTATATATATATATATATATATATATATATATATATATATATATATTGTAATCATTCTTTAGCGATATAAATACCATAAATTTAATATTAGGTTTGGAAAAATCCAGTTGCATAATACTGCTATTAGTTTTTCTTTTTGTATTATTACATTATACTATCTTGAATCACAATAAAATGAAAAGGAGTAACGAGGAATTGAACCTGAGACGTTGACATCTAAATTCCGACGTTCGTCCGCTGAGCTACGAGGGCAGAAGTGTGGAAACAGTTTCGGAAAAATTGGCCCAATCACACTCTAAGATTTTCTGATGATTCGTAGAAGCTAGTCCAGGATGCGGGAGGCAAAGGCTAATTGAGATTTCCCTGTCTTTGATCGGGTCAAACATCCTGATAGAATTAATATTTAACCCTTGCCGTGACTTTCGGTGAAGTCCGGAGGGCCCAATTAGTCAAATCCACTCTCCTCATCTCTACGCTTGGGCCCCCTGGAATTTAATAAGATGCGAAAGAGATAGTGGTGTGCGGAAAGCAACGGGATGTTACCGCATTTAGGCCTATCCTTCCCAAGAAAAACTGCAAACATGAACAAAGGAAGCTTTTAATAGAAGAAGAAGAAGGATCTTCTGTGGACCTCTGGAAAAAGAACTAAGGAAGAGACTAGTAAAGTGCTTTGTGTGGAGTGTGGCATTATATGGGGAAGGAACATGGACATTACGACGAAATGAAGAGAAACGAATTGAAGCATTTGAAATGTGGATGTGGAGAAGAACGGTGCGTGTGAAGTGGACAGACAGAATAAGAAATAAAATTGTGTTTGAAAAAGTGAGTGAAGAAAGAATGATGCTGAAACTGATTAGAAAGAGAAAAAGGAATTGGTTGGGTCTCTGATTGAAAAGAATAATAGACGACATTAGGATATGTGGATCATATGCGGAGACTAAGAGTAAGGCAGAAAATAGGAAAGATTGGAGATTGCTGGGTTTGCAATGAAAGACCTGCCCATGGACAGACCACTTATGTATGTATGTTCAGAATGCCTGAAATATCGTGTCTAAGAACAGTCGCTATTTGCAAAGACTAGTCAATTCCATGCCCACTCGACTGCAAGATGATCGAGATAAGAGGAAGATAGACTAAATATTGAATTGTGGCTTTTTGTTTTGTTTTTTGAACGCTTAATTGTTTGAATGTTTTAAGGCCGACGCCAGTAAATTTGTTTTGTTTATGCCACGAAAGATATTTTATTGAGAATAAAATCTTTTTTCTTTCCATTTGCAGCCACAATATCATAACGATAATGATAAAGTCATGGCATAATATATTAATGAACCTGATGTTAATTACTAAAATAATCGTAAAAGAGAAAGGAGCCATTATGTATAGTTTGTCTCTCTCAAAAACAGAACAAAAAAGAACATGAAAAGCACGAGGTTGTATTCGAACGCAGGACCTCATGAATAAGAGGCCTGAACGCTATCATTACGCTATCGAATAACACACAGAATACTTCAATTATAACTGTAGATGTCAGGCAACGTGGTCCAACAACATGTAACATCGCCTGTCTCCGAATTGTAGCGAAGATACCCGAAGGGAACTTTGTTTCAGGAGAGCGGCCACTTTTTCTTTTGACAGCTGTACATGCCTAACGTGAAATATAATATGTTAATAAAATGTTATGAATCGAAGGTGATGTGGGTGTACGTCTAATCACAGAAGCGTTACAATCAGCGCTCTCACGGTTACATCATTCTACGATCGGGTTCCTTCGGTTTCGCAATGACTGACGATGCTTTGCCCAGTGCAGTTTTAACCTTGAGACCGCTGCTTTACACGGAGCCTATGAATAGCCTATTTTGTCACTTTCTTTGACACTTTTTCCAAATATAAGACGAATGCCAGCAGTGAATCAGATTCATCTCTCTAAAATACTATCTCGGCATTACCAATTCCATTGATATTAGGTAACTGCGTATTTACTGATGACATGGGAAAGAAAAATTCTAAGGAAAATCTATGGTCCTAAATATGAGAATGGGCACTGGAGAATTAGATATAATATAGAACTGAAAACTGAATATAAATCTCCAGATATTGTTGCTGAAATCAAAGCCCGTAGGTTGGAATGGTTAGGACATGTAATCAGGATGAATGATCAGAGAATACCAAAAAAGGTTCTAAACACAAAACCAGAAGGCAGGCGCAATATTGGCAGACAGAAACTAAGATGGTTGGATGGAGTGGAGAAGGATTTAAGGACTCTAGGCGTGAGAAGATGGAGGCAGAAGGCTCTGGTTGGACAGGAATGGACCAAGATCCTAAGGGAGGCCAAGGCTAGGCTACAAGGGCCGTAGTGCCAAAGAAGAAGAAGAAGAACTGCGTATTTGATAAAGCACTGGCTTGAAACATGCAGTGAATGAGAGGAAAAGAAAGGAAAGAATCAAAATGAAGAAAAAATAAAGTGTAGCGTATCTTATTGTGGCCACCACATTATAGTTGGCCAAAATGCCGCATGTGGCGTGCTGATCTGGTGTTGGTCACCACTTGTACACCGTATTTACAAGTGGGTAATTACATTTCGGAGGTATTTACAAAGTTGCGATGTACGCATTGCCGGGCAGTAGTCAACTGCTCCACAGTTGCCGACTCGGCTTCTAATAGCGCGGAGCAATGCCATAATTTAGGGAGCGGGGCCGTGAGAAAAAGAAGAATCGTAACCTGTAACGGAGGTTTCATAATTTGTGTGCGCGCTATGTAAACTACAGCAGAGGACATCATCTCATCTTCTCGTGTAAAGGCGTAAACCGTCACAACTTGTGACAGCCAACAACATTTTACGGTGCGCACTCACGTATAAACGTTACGCCCACTTCTTTATCTCGAGACCGCTACGGCAGCGGTGGTGGTGGCGGTTTGGGTTATGACCTCCGGGGTCGTATAACCTCTTAACCTCATCTGCGGTACGACCGAGAGACCAACTGCGAGATACCTACAAAACATCCCGGCCAGAATTGGTGTCTTGTCTCATTATAGGATTGGATTCTGTACTTCTCATTTTAAGATCCTCTCTCTCTCTCTCTCTCTCTCTCTCTCTCTCTCTCTCTCTCTTTTATAGTTATTTGCTTATAACAGATCTCCGCGGTCACTCCCCTGGGAATTCGAGTTTTAATGGGTTCCAGGAGAGTAGAGAACTCTTTATTTCAAAGATGAGCCGGTCTTTCGGGGAAACAAGTTTACAACTTACCAATACAGACGCACTTGCATTGGGCACTCGTATGACTTTATTTTTCCTAATGAGTGCAGATGAAAACATTTGACTGCACAAACATGAATTTATTTAGCGGATTGACGCAACCAAAATATAATCGGTACTATGCAACAAATTTATTAAAAATTATTTAGTAGAATGACTTCAAAATGCGAATAGAATCAGTGCAACAAGTTTAATAGAATTACTGCAACAAATTGTACAAAATTGATCAAATAAGTTAAATAAATTACAGCAAAAAGTGAGATAGAATTGTTACAGTTTTGATATACAAAGCGATTTATATAGACCTAACACATTTCTTTCTTTCTTTATTTTAAAACGAATGATGCTAGCCACAATTTGTTATACCTCAAATGTAAAGTATTTTTGGGAGATAACTAACCTCTACAGCAAATGTTGAAAATTCTGTATTTATTCGGCTGGAAATTCACTTCAGGGGTTAGGTACAGCTTACAGCAGTAAAATTTGGGAAGTATTCAACTTTTTTTCCTCCATTACTGTATCTTTACAATAATGAAAATTAGTGTGTATAAAACACTGTACTTCTGCTATATGAAAAAAATATATTTTTACGATTTAAAAAATTATTTACATTTTTTTTTTCAAAATTCTGTTCATTCTGCAGTAATGAAGTGTTTCCCACATAACTCAAAAACTATCCAACATTCTGTGTCATATCTAAAATAAGATGCAAGATCACTTCTCTGCCTTTGATAGATTGTCTGAAAAAAATAAATTTATGTAAAAAATGGTAAAATATCAGTATTTTCTTCTAATACAAAATAAAAAAGAATGTTATTTATTAAGGAATGTAGTTGAAAGAGCATGATGTTGTAAACATGATTTTCAGAAATAAAATAAAAGAGAGAGAACATAAAAAAGTTAACAAGTTTATGAGTTATGAGAGAAACGCTTTATCACTGCACAGTAAACCGCCACTATTTTGAATTTTGAAAAAAAAAATATATATATATATATAATTTTTTTAATGGTAGAAATATTGTTTTCATATACCATAAGGACAGTGTTTTACACATACCAATTTTCATTATTGTACAAGACACAGTAATGGAGGAAAAAATGTTGAATATTTCCAAATATTTTACTGCTGTAAGCTGTACCTAACCCCTTAATGACCAATTTTTAAAGTCAAATTAAGGAGTTTTGATTCCCTCTCGCGAGGTGCACAGATGTTTATTCTTTATTCCTTATTGTTGGCAGCTGTTTTCGACATTTTTAGTCACTGAAAATGCAGTACACATTAATTCAACGGCCCTTCCTTGTGAAACAAACTGGATTACGAATTCAATTACAGTTACTCAAAGGGCATACCAGAGAGAATTTGGTGTTCGTAATGCCATCAAAGAAACAATACTGGGACTGGTAAACAAATTGGAAACAACTGGATCTCTAAAAGAATAATACTTTTGATGGCAATAAATGTAGAATAAAGAATAAACTCGCTCTGCTCTTTTTTAAATTTCCGAGATTTTGTAATGTATTTCACAAATGTGTATTGTACAACATGTTTTGCATTGAATATATATAATATAGTTTGCATTGAAAATTTAGAGCAATATTATTCCAAAGCCTGTAATGGTAACTAAGTAACAATAAGCGCACTGTAATGGGACTATTTCAGTATAGTTTTATGTTATGAAGAATGGTTTCCCTAGCAACAAATTTCTGTGTGAGAATTTTAACTTTTAAGGCCTAACAACAATAGCTGTAAATAAGCAAAAAACACGATCGTGCAAAAAAATTAGTTTGCATATTGCAGTTTCTCGTCTTGCAGGTATCGACACATCAGAAGTTGGGTGGTATCTATTGGTTTGGAGTAAAATAAAATTAACGCTGTTCACGATCTTACAGGCATCTGTATTTTTCGAATGCAGTTAATTACTGGTATGGTAATGAGGGGGGGTAGCAAACGTCTCGTCCAAAAGTGGGTCGCACCTTCAAAAAGTTTGGGAACTACTGGTCTATGTTACGTTTCGCGCATATTGAGAAAAAACGGTGTCATAGTTGAGTGCTGTCGGCAGAGTGAATACACTCATATGAGTTTCAATTTAATTTTCATTTTTGTTTTGTTACCGATAAGCTGCTGTAATTTAATGTGTAACACTTTTATTAAACCGCCAATGCTTATCTAGTACAGTAATCATTTAGATGAGTAAGATTTCTACATGAACGTTTTCGATACTATTTTGTGTATCATCTTCAGATGCATTATAATTATAAATTAGCAATTAAATTTGTAAATGATTGAAAACCTAGCCATTGGAGTGTGTGTTCTGTGAACTTCCATTTCGTGGTTAAGTGTGTGATACATTTATGGATGTCGCTGGTACGTGTGTGTACTAGTAATTAGTGCTAATAGTTATACTAAGCTAACTTAATATCAATCAATTTCTAAAATGCAATATAAAACTTATAATATAACAACAATATAAAAAAACAATATAAAAACTCTTATAAAAGAACACTTGTTTGGTCTCTTTTGTTGTTTTGTCATTTGAGTTCTTTAGTGTCTTGCTGTTGAATGGGGCGATTATAACGTTTTCTCTTTGTTTGTATTTAAAACTGGAATGATGACTCATATGAGGCTACAATAGACTTTTGTTTGTTTACAGAAAATATTATACTGAAAAAGAAAACTGAAAAAAAGCATTCGAAGTTTGCATATATGGCGATTTGTTCAACAAAATTCTGAAATTATGCTACAATATAATATATGCAAAATAGACTTATATTCGGAAACACCCAAAATATGCAAAAATATTTAATATGAAGTCTGCATATTCGTAATCACAGATGTTCAAAACGTATATAAAACTGTTTTTGCATGACTTTCAAAGAGCCTGTAAATATATGCATTTGCATTATGAATCCTGGCCCTAGTTATAACATATCCATTTTTCCATGATTCAGTAGAACGAAAGTGAAGAATAGGTATCTAGGCAGATGTGTATGTTTTCCTGTTATAAATGTTAAATAGCTTTCTTCGAACAAAGGTGAACATAAATTTTATATTTCGAAACAAAATCGGACATTTCCAAAATGTTTTTGTTTATGTAATATTAACAGAAAATGGCTAAAATCATGATTATTGGCACCATTAGAACAACGGACGTGTCCAAACCTGTGGAGTAACGGTCAGCGCGTCTGGCCGCGAAACCAGGTGGCCCGGGTTCGAATCCCGGTCGGGGCAAGTTACCTGGTTGAGGTTTTTTCCGGGGTTTTCCCTCAACCCAATACGAGGAAATGCTGGGTAACTTTCGGTGCTGGATCCCGGACTCATTTCACCGGCATTATCACCTTCATTTCATTCAGACGCTAAATGACCTAGATGTTGATACAGCGTCGTAAAATAACCCATAAAATTAAAAAAAAAATAAACAACGGACGTTACATACACGACACATAAATTTATTCTCGTTCACTTTGGGATGAAGTGAAGACTCGATACAATTTTTTCTACTTCCTGAAAAAAAAAATACTATGTCGGAAATGACCGATTTTGTTTGCAACCTCCACAAAATTATCGTTTGGGACAACTGACCAAGCCAAGTACTAATAGTTTTCAAATTTAATGCAAACTTTAGTCTATGAATAAGATGTGTTAATGACGAGATTCCCTAATTAATGTCATGCATCATTAGTTCCATCTACTCGAATCTAGTAGAACTACGTCCTCATTCGCTAAATTCTTTACAGTTAACAATTCATTATTAAACTCACAAAACTTTCGAGAAACCGAGCAGTGAACTTACGGAAGTAATAACTTTAAGAATTGGAAACTAACGAGTTATTATTTCGTCTTTCTAGAAACCGACCATAAATAACCCAATTTAGAATACTAAAATATCTATTTCTGCACAGGTCTGGTTGATACTACTATTTTCTATTATTTTTCTGGAAATCCATAAGCCGAAACGTCGTGATTGTGGACCACCTGTGTGAGTCGTCCAGCAAAGAACCGAACCCAGTGTGACGATGACTGCACGTCCTTGGCCGTGAAGATAACGAGGTGGGCCAGATCTCCCGCCGATATCACGGCCTTCGTGAACGAAATAGGTTCTTGACATGAAGAAGAAGAGATCGCTTCTCTGTCTCACATTTGGGTTTTAAATTTCTCTTTTAGGTTCTCTTGTTATTTGTTTTAATAATTATGTAGATTTGGGTGTAACCATCAACAAACAAACATGTTTTCGTGATGGAATTTACATCATTCCACTCATATTGCTGTCTAGCCTCATTACCGGATTCAATTTAAAATTTATAATTTTTTTAGCTCTTTCTCTGTTTCTCCTCTATTATAATTCAGGCGAGTTCCTTTTGGGCATGAAGACAAGCTCACCTGTCTCGGAGTCATTGCTGTCTCATTATGTCACTGAGTTTTAAATTCCAAGTCGCAGCCAACTCCTGCTGCTGGTCACATCCTCTGCTTGGAATTCAAAATCAGGAGTGAGCTTGGCGATTCAAATGCCTCTCAGAGGAATCAAGGACTTTTAACATCAGACTCATACAAGCGCTCGGCAGATACTATTAGAATTTATGGACTAAAGGTCTGCAGAGCAAGTCCTATCGTTCTAAATGAAGAAAAAAGTAGATTATCCAGAAAATGTTATGATGGATTTCTCAATAATTGCTGATAATGAAATTAATATATTAGAAATTTTCACATTTTGATGATTGGATGTTAGATCTATCTTCATCCCCAAATAAAAAGAAATGAGTGTGTAGTTTTTATGTCCGCAAAAACGTATGATAACTAGACCGCGGAACTCCATGTTTTTATTGATTTCCTATTTAAAAAGTACAAGTGGATCTTTGTCGATCATGACTTTTACGTTCGAATGAAGACAAATTTATTTGGCATAAATACATATTTTGAGGGTTTTCGCTTTTTTATTTTGCATATTTAAATGCATATATGTGTTAACATCTTTCCTTGTTTTCCCCGATTTATTATCTAATTTCAAAATTTCTTTCTGGTAAAGAATTATTTCCAAGTAATTTAAAAAATATGATATATGATATGATATGATATGATATGATATGATATGATATGATATGATATGATATGATATGATATATGGTATATGATATGATATGATATGATATGATATGATATGATATGATGATATGATATGATATGATACGATATGATATGATATTATATGATATGATATGATATGATATGATATGATATGATATGATATGATATGATACAGGGACTCTTTACATACCATTTAATATCATCTCTATTTTCAAGAGAGGTAATTTTGTCAATATGACATTTTGGCATCAAGCGCATCCCAAATTTAAAATTTAGTATTTTTTAATTTGTCGACTTAAAAAAAACATAACTGTTCTGTATTCTGGATCCTTGTGGTTACCCTCACTGGAGGGCTGATTATTTAATCAAATTCTTCTCTCTATGATATATATATATATGATATGATATATGATGTGATATGATATGATATGATATGATATGATATGATATGATATGATATGATATGATATGATATGATATGATATATGATGTATGATATGATGTATGATATGATATATATATGATATGATATGATATGATATGATATGATATGATATGATATGGTATGATATGATATATGATATGATATGATATGATATGATATGATATGATATGATATGATATGATATAGGGACTCTTTACATATCATTCAATATCATCTATATTTCAAGAAAGGTAATTTTGTCAATATGACATTTTGGCATCAAGCGCATCCCAAATTTAAAATTTAGTATTTTTTTAATTTGTCGACTTAAAAAACATAACTGTTCTGTATTCTGGATCCTTTGGTTACCCTCACTGGAGGGCTGATGATTTAATCAAATTCTTCTCTCTATGATATATGATATGATATGATATGATATGATATGATATGATATGATATGATATGATATGATATGATATGATATGATATATTATATGATATGATATATTTATTCCACCACCTTACATCGGTCGTGATGGCCCTTCACATTTCTGTATACAGTGCCATCACTCCCTTGGATACATAATCTGCTTACGCTTTTCTTAAACATCCGGCTATTACACATTAATGACCCTGATCACTTTTCTATCACGTCACTCACCTCTGTTTCCCTCCCTTCATTTTCTATTTACCCTTCCCTTTCCTAGTTATCTATCTTATTCTTACTAATCTCATTAACTAAACAATCACTTCTCTCAACCTCTTATTACTTGTTCCCAACATTGTTTACATTAGTTGAACTCTTCCATAGTTGTCATCTTATTTATTCACTTGAATCACTAACGTTCACTGACCGCTTATTTCCACTAATCTAATCTGTACATTTTCAGACGAAGTAGTTTCTACACTTTCATTACATATCCATTCTCACTTTCTTTATTATATTTGTATCACTACTTATTATCACTCCCTGGTTATTACTTGTATCTTCTAAAAAATATGTGAGAAATAAAATCAATAATTACTTAATTACTGTTTACGAATGAAATTGCTGCGACCACAATGGATGCTTCTCCCTTATTTATGAACATTTCCTCGCTAAATAGATTTTAGAAACTAAAGTTACTACCGTAGAAGCGATGCGACTGTGATTTCGCGGTAACTGTGCGAAGCATAGCGTATAGCCTAACAGAAAATACTTCGCGACACGAACACATGGTGGATCTGTCACTACATGGAGTCAGTAGACCCTACGTTATGGAGTCCACATCTAAGATCATACAGGACACAAAATGGCAACGGACGAGTACTTACGATGAACGAGATCAGAAATCACAACCTTGGTTTCCAAGCAATGTGAAATCTGCATTTTAGTCATTTCGTACTCCAAAGCTGGCAATTCTATACGTACTACAATGTAAGAGAGTCTGATATAAATAAAGAAGTACTTTTGGAGAGACAGACGCCCGAGCACTCTGTCTTCGGACCTTCCGAATACTAAGCATGGAGACTCCATTTCTGGACAGACGAATGAACTCTGTGATATTGCAGCATATACAGAGAAAGAGCGGTCGTTATGACCTCAATTCCACGATATGTATCTCCATACTACTTCCAAGTGTCGTTATGCACAAAGCATACGTTTCCAATAAGATAGAGCAATATCTCATCCCGGACTATTTTGTATATCGGAATCAGTTCGGAACCAATATCTGGCAGATATCGGCGATAAAGAATTTCCGTACCAATACAAGAACCTGAGTTTCATTTCGTGCCAGCTTCAAAGATCGAGCATTCACCAAACCTTTGTTGGAAGATTTTTACTTTCGTAGCTTGTTTCTTTTAATGATTTATTTTGTGTAATACGTCAGATTAAATTAGAATAAGAAAACGTCATGTCTTATTTCATCAGGAATTCCTGAAGTCCATTATGCCGTAGAAATTTTTCTCCTACTAGATATAGGAAAAGGGGTAAATTGGGAAATGACCATCACAAAAAATGCAACCCCCTTTCGCCCTTTCTCTACTTGTATTATCCTTGTTCTCCATGTTGTACCCTTGTCCTCCTTGTATTGCTCTTGTTTTCCTTGTCTTCTCCTTGTTTTCCTCGTCTTACTTTCATTCTTCTTGTATTTTCCCTCCTCCTCCTCCTTCTTCGTCTTCTTCTTCTTCTTCCTCTTGTCTTCCTCTTGTTTTCCTTGTATTCCCCTTATTCTCCATGTATTCCTCTTATTATTCTGGTATTACTTGTATTTATGTTGTATTCCCCTTTCGACCTTATTCTTCATGTATTCCCATTGTTTTCCTTGTCCTTGTCTTCTTCTCCACGTATTCTCCGTGTTCTCATTGTCTTTGTTTGTCCTTGTGTTACCGTTATTACCTTTTTTCCTCTTGTTTTCCTTGTTTTATCTTGTTTTCTTTGTCTTCTCCTTGTATTTCTTTTGTTCTCATATTCTCCTTATATTTGTCTTGTTCTTTTTTATTCCCCTTGTTGTTCTTATATTCGCCTTATTTATTTTGCATTCCCCTTTTCTCCCTTGTTCTTCTTGTATTCCCCTTGTTTTCCATTCCTCTTCTTGTGTTCTCCGTGTTCCCATTGTATTTTTATTGTTACTCTTATATTTTCCTTGTTAGTTATCTCTTCCCCTTGTTCTCCTTGTCTTCCCTTTCTTGTCTTTCTTTTCCCTTTGTTTTCTTTGTCATTCATTTGTCTTCTTTTTCCTTTGTTCTCCTTGTCTTCTCCTCATTCTGCTTATATTCACTTTATTTTCCATGCATTTCCCTTGTTCTCCTCTCTTCTTATTCTCCTTCTATTCCACATGTTCTCCTCGTATCCTTGTGAGGTGCTATGTGGCGAGATGTTACCGAGGATTCGCTATAGATTATCTTACATCCATCTTACGATTGGGGAAAAGCCTCGGAAAAAACCTAACCAGGTAATCAGCCCAAGCGGGAATCGAACCCACGCCCGAGCGCAACTTCAGATCAGCAAGCAAACGCGCTATCGCCAAAGCTAGACTTTTAGGGCCGTATTCATAGACATTCTTAGCGCGGGCTTTCGGTGGATGATCAGCGAACTAACCTTTTTCGTACTCACAAACCAGTGTCAGCGATATGATATGATATGATATGATATGATATGATATGATATGATATGATATGATATGAATCCTGTTTAGTACGCTCTTAGCGCGGGCTAGCGAAATGTCTATGAATAGCACCCATATTATTCATTGTAGTCGCTCTTTATTCGAAGTATTCTATTTAGTTTCACTTATGCTACTCGATGAATACTGTAGTTTCACTTATGCTACTCGATGAATACTGTAGTTTCACTTACGCTACTCGATAAATACTGTAGTTTCACTTAGAGCGTATTCCGAATCTCACCGGTGAGCAATCCGATGGCATCACGGTGTTCCGAATTCCACCGATGACGTCATTGATGCTCCACCTGTGTCGCACCGGTGCCATCAACTTGCAGAGGTGGTGGCAGTCTCCATCAGCCGCCATCAAGGAATCTGATTGGTTCTTGTATAGGGCGGGAATTAGCAGACGAATAACATCGTGCACTGTTGTGTCATGGCGGTGTGTTCTGGTTTAGTTCTGCTGTATTGTTTGTAATGAGCACAACGTAAAAACAATATGTTAATGGCTTATGAGCGAACATGTCAACGGGCCCGTTATTACTACCGGTTCAAGAAATAAATTGTTTATGCTATCTTTTCTTTGAACGAGATGGCAGTACGAAAATTTCGAAAAATTTTGCTAGCGTAGTACAGACAACAACTTGTACAGTCGCCATGACAGCCATCGATCCTTCCAGCAGTTTTGTTTCTTATTTCGCTGCAACGTGACGTCATTGATGCCACCGGACCGGTGAGATTCGGAATACGCTGTTATGCTACTCGATGAATACTGTAGTTTCACTTATGCTACTCGATGAATACTGTAGTTTCACTTATTAATTGCACATAAGTATAACACTATATTGCAATGATCTCTGACTGGAATGCTAGGAAATGATGAAAGAAATGTGTCTTCCAGGCCTCGGCGTTTAAGAGAAACTGTAATGGAGAGCATCATCATTATAAATTTATATGGATTCAAGTTCTCAATAGCGACGAGTACTTAGAAGTGCATGCTAGTCTGAGTTGTTCTAGCAGACTGAAGTCTGCTCTCGTTCAGCGTTCTTTTGCCACGTATCTGGAACACTCGTACACAGAATTTGTTTCACAAATTTTGGCGTCGGGTCCGCCCAATTAATTCATTAGGCACGGCCTTGTTTTTTGGCTCGGGAAAGTCACAAACACAGAATGGGCTAATATTCAGGCTGGATTTATTAGCCGTGAAGAATCTAACAGCTCTTCAGGTCGGCATGTGATTCTCAAGGCAAGAGTGGTGCAAGGTGTTTGCTTCTGAAAGCCACACAAGAGATAAATTACGTTATTTCCTCTCGAACCTAATCAGTATTAATAAATCATCGTACGATTTATACATTAAAATATGTTGTATTTATAACGGTTTCAATTAAGACGTTCAGATGTTAAAAATTATAAAAAAAATCATACATTAATATACACATTAAATAGTGGATACTGAAGCCATTCATATGTAGATTCCTTAACATTTAAAAAATTTTAAGATCCTTTTTGGCATGTAATTGAACTTAACCCAACGTACTGAAATATGACTGTAAGTAGCTATGTTTTGAAACTTTAACAATATTTTATGTATTGTATGAATTTTTTTGTTTTTGCACTTGCTTTAGGTGTAGATCTTTGGAGCCATTTAACGTCTCCATCATTAGGGAATATAAACAAAATGAGACCCGTATTTTCAATCTGTTATCTAGAGTAAAGGTATTCAATCTTTTTTGCTAGCGTAACCCCAAAGGAACCTTTTTTAGCTTGGTATCTCCAAACTGTATTGCAATATTATAAAAGAAATAACAGAAGACTATGATTGTTGTTGTATGACAAATAAATTATTACTATTACTATTATTATTATTATTATTATTATTATTATTATTATTATTATACCTCGGATTTTTAGGCACTTAAAAACTAACTTTTAGGCAACTAAATAAGCCCTGAATTTATCAACATAGGCATTAAAAACATAGATTTAGGTACCTAAAATATAATTTCAAGCAGTTAAAAATAGTATTTTATGCAGTTAAAATGTAATTTCTATCCACACAAACTACATAACTATAAAAATGCAATTAATTAGTGAGTATACTACAAACGGGAGATTGGAACAACCGGCAATTTTGGAAACAAAATACGAACTCCTAAAGGGGAAACATCTAAGAAGAAGAAGAGAAGAAGAATGAGAATATTACCTTATAACTTAGAGATAATATATCAGGCACCACTCCATTTCATACTGCTAGCTTACATTAGTAACCACTAGGGGAGTTGAATACTAACTAACAGTGTTGACACTAATTTTCGAATGATCTATCTATGCTCGATTCAACGACCTTGGCCCTTGTTCTTGCTTGTTTGGCTAGTGAGCGAGCTGTTTTTTGCGACATAAGAAAGAAATTTAACCACAAACGTGCATAGGAGGGGAAGAGGGAAGAGAAAGAATGGAAATAATATCTATGCTCGTAGCTGAGGGACACTCCATGTCAAGAAAACAGAAGTCATCATGACATTGTTTAGTCAACGAACAGACGTAGTGGTTAGTAACGGGAGATGTGGAAGAATATTGTGTTTTAAGACGGAGTGTACCGCGACATGATAAGAAAAAGTGTTCGGTGACTGTGCGACCCAGCCCGCTAGTAGTGATGAGTAGACAGTGGATGCGGGATGACTTAAGGAAAAGTGAAGTTGTTTCGTATCAGAGTATATGGCACGTGCCGCGCCGTCCGTCTTTTGTGTATTAGTATTAGTATTTATTTATTTAACCTGGTAGAGATAAGGCCGTCAATAAAAATTAAAGTACGACAAGATTACCTGATTAATGAAAGCTAGACATTTTATCATAGAAGTTAAGAACAAAGAATATTTTTGTATTTACTGAATTACAAATTAAACTTACAATAACAAAAATCTATAGTGATGAAATTACCGGATATTGAAATATTTTGTGATAGATTAAGAGAACTATTTACAAGAAACTATATCTGAACGAGTCTCAATTACTGACCAACTGCTTAGTAAGTTTGCGTTTGAATTCAATTTTATTTCGACAATCCCTGATGCTAGCAGGTAACGAATTCCAGAGTCTTGGCAGGGCTATTGTGAAAGAGGATGAGTATGAGGAGGTGCGATGGGATGGTATTGTTAGTATTGTTTCATGGCGAGAGCGTGTGTTCAGATTATCTGGCGAGTACAGCAGCGTACAAAACGAATGAACCGCGATCTGTTCATAGTAACATTGCAACGGAATGTGTGCAGTTGTGTTATCCTGCTCAAGTATTTAGCACGCGTTGAATATGTTGTGCTGATCCATTCATAATGGCAAAACGTTAAATTTGCCCAGAGATACGAAATGCAATTAAGAAGTATGAAGGTGACATTATATGTATTAACGAAGACAATATCGTGTGTAATGTATGTAAAATTGAAATAAAAACCAGAATAACTCAGGCTATAGAGAAACACTGCAACAGTACATCGCACAGGAAATGCGTTGAAATGAAATCTGAGGAACCATCATCATTATCACCATCACCATCACCATCATCATCATCATCATCGTTTAGTTGTGCGGGTCTAACGACACGTGCAACATGATGCTCAGTACAAATATTCCTCTAAAGAAATTGAGTGATCCCCATTTTAGAGGTTTTCTTCAGAAATTCTCTCGATACAAAAACTGTTTAAGCGATAGGCGAAGACGATTCAGCTTCGACAACTTACGAGAATATATCGTCGTTTACTGCAACGCTGGTAATTGCATCAATGATGACGAGGACTGAACCTTGCAAGGTATGTACTACAGTACGTTATTTTTATTTTCCTTCTAACTGTACGGAGATACAGCAACATGTTGACGTCGTCTGTTTACGTTTAAAACCTGTTGAGCCAATGGTCTGAATGAAAAAAACGTAACATATAGTAAATGTGCACTTACATTCAACGATAAGTCATCCCGCATCCACTGTCTACTGATGAGTAACTCGCTCTTAGTCTATCTACTGTACTTACTTTTACTAGGACCAAAATCTCTGATTCAAGCTGTAGGTATAAACTGGCGCTTTCAATACATTAAATCTGGCGCTTCTGGTACGCCAAAAGGGTGCAGTTAGCGCTTTCGAAGAACATCATCTTAGGATAATAATAGGAGCAAACAGTTTGGTATGTATGAATTACGTCCTTCACGCTTATATAGGCAACGAGTCCTTGAATTTAATTCGATCTTCCGTATGCGGTGTAAAAGATTGCGTAGCATTTTCGACTGTAATTTCCATCTTCTGGGTCTTCAGGTATCTTTAAGCTACCCACCGGGTTTACAGTGGAAGACTTTTCATGTTTGTTTTAATACATCCTGTTATCAACTTGAGCAAAAATGCAACTTTTTAGCCTAGTAGCCATTCAAAAACGTTACCTAAAAATTAAAAGAGAGAGAAAATAAATTTCTGCACTAAGAAAGGATGAGTAAGAATAGAAAACTGTCTGTATAAAATAAGTCCATAATACTGGTTTGCTTTCCAGAAACGCTGCGATCTGGGAACCCTGCCAATAGGTTCGTGCTCTATACCCAATAAGCAAGTCATGTTTATTCCATGTAAATGGACAGATATTCCCGACTACATGTACACACCTTCAATACATAGTGTGTAATTTATACCTGGAAAAAGGTATTATTATAGCGTTAGTAAAGGACGTATGGACTCTGAGAATAAATAAACATATCAATTGCGCTATAAAATCAGTTGGTAGTCTGTAATAATGCTATATTTCCACACATGTGCATCCATTGCATATGCTTGTAGGACGTATGAAGAAAGCATGTTTATTGTTCTGGCAGTAGGTACAGTTCAGGAATTGTACTATGAGACTGAACTTCACATCAGTGTGTTCTGCTCTCTGTGTGGAAAAGATTATTAAGTTATACAGAATGGAAAGGGGTTAAGTAGAGTTCATTTGAGAGATGAATCAGGACAGTGAGTTAAGCATAAAAATCCAATATCATTATGATTTTTTTAAAGGGTTTTGAGGAAAGTATCACTTTGAGCTGAATTTCAGAATATGGAGGACGTGGAGAGGTGACATAAGTTGATTTTGTAGAGAAAATAACAACAAATGTATACTTCGTTGGTTTGTTACGTAACATTTGACGGTTTGGTCGTAATTTCATTGAAGATCGATAACAAAATATGTGACATGAAGACGTTGCATTCAGTGACGGTAGAAGCAAGTCGGACGAAAGACTAGAGCGGGAAGGAGGAAATACACAGCAGCCAAAGTCCCTCTGTGACGCGTTGGGTTACTGAACCTTTCGTGTTGTTTTTTATTTTTTATTTTATTGGGTTATTTTACGACGCTGTATCAACATCTAGGTTATTTAGCGTCTGAATGAAATGAAGGTGATAATGCCGGTGAAATGAATCCGGGGTCCAGCATCGAAAGTTACCCAGCATTTGCTCGAAGTGGGTTGAGGGAAAACCCCGGAAAAAACCTCAACCAGTAAACTTGCCCCGATCGGGATTCGAACCCGGGCCACCTGGTTTCGCGGCCAGACGCGCTGACCGTTACTCCACAGGTGTGGACTTCGTGCTGTTACGTACATAATTATGATGTATTGTTTTGCTACTCAGACGCTACTATTACGTGAACACGTGTTGCAATGTTGCCATCTGTTCGCTTTCATTTGTTTGAGTATCTCACAAACTGTTCACAAACGACCACAATGATATTATATTTTTATGTTTAAGTCCCCTCCCTGATTCACCTCTTAAAAGGGCCCTATTTAGTCCCCTTTCACCCGGTATAATTACTACGGCATAAGAAGACTGGTAGTTATTATCATTCTCCAGCCGCATTATTGGCAGAAAAAGAAATCCTGCTTATAACTCTGTATAGAAGAGGATTTTCTAAAACTGTTTTGGAGGCTGTGACAAAATTAAGAATTTCTTCTCTCTATAAAAATTAAAATACGCTGCCCTTTACTTAAAATTGCTTTCTTTACCCTCCTACTACCAGAATTGAGTCATAGTGGGCCAAGCGCAATATATTAAAAACGCAGAAAACAACTGTTAAAATTAAGTGAATACCATAATTCAATGAAACATATAGCAAGTAATATAAGTTATGCACATTAAAGCTAAATGATATGTCAATCTTCATTAAACTTTGGTATTTACTTAAATTTAACCATTGCTTTCTCCGTGTTAATGAATGGCGCTTGGCCCACTATGGCTCTGAACCCTTCAGTTATTGTGCTACATTGGATACTACTGGGATCATTGGTGACTGCAAGTAAATTAAGTAATTTGTTTTAAGAACTGAATTTATTTATATGATTAACTTATACTGATGTACTGGTACATTTATCTACAGCATTATATTGACAAAACTGAGTATTCGTACAGTATTTAATAATATTAGGGGTTACTGGAACTTTATTCCGTCGACTTCTGTTTTACCATTTTAGAGATGTTCCCAACTCCAGGAGAAAATCTCTTCTTTTGTAATTACTGTTGTGTTTGCGTTCAGAATTTATGTGCAACAAAATTATGAAAGCATTGAGTGCGCTGATATCCAATATACTGTATTGTAGAAAATAACCATAGGCTATCGACTTGTCATCCATTTTGTGGTGTAATTTCTGACAAATTTGTCCATAGTGGATAAAAGAATCATGGCATGTTTTACTGCTTCACTACTTTCTGTCTCTTCTTTGAAGTGAGAGGTATTTAGCAGTGTTACTACCTTATCCCATTATTATTATTATTATTATTATTATTATTATTATTATTATTATTATTATTATTATTATTTCGGTACAGGGCATTGTGACTTTACCTTCTTTGGTGATATCTGGTATCAGTTGGCAACACTGAAGAGGCGGAAAAATTAGTTTTGGCCGTATTCAGAGACATTCTTAGCGCGTGCTTCCGGTGAATGATCAGCGAACTAACGTTTTTCGTATTCATAAACCAGTGTTACCGATGTGATATGATATGAATCCTGTACAAGTAATCAGTCGATAGCCGGGGCTAGTTTAGCACGCTCGTAGAGCAGGCTAGCGAAATGTCTATGAATAGCACCTTTAGGAACTACTCTTACGTGATATCAGTAGAGATGAACTATCATCCAATCAGCACGGAGCTAACATGTTTTGATACCCCAGTCGTTATAACTGGCTTATAAAGCCAAATTTCTCTACTCGCTGTAGTTATGCTGAGAATTGTTTCCTCCCTCAAAATACGTAACTCCAATAGGGTTAGAACACCCGAACCTAGGACGATTTCCACGTCTGTAAGTCGATTTTTAGAATACGTTACCAGCCGAGTTCCTTACTCGGTTCCCATAAATTCACACATCTCTTGGTCGTACATTTTAAAAATTTATGGCACTAATATAGTTATATTATTAATTGAAAAATCTGTAGCCTATAATAAATATTGAGGTAGAAAGTTAATAAATTAGAGCCCGAAGAACTTCTAACAAGGTACGACGTGAATAGGTAATTCTATAATCAAAATTCCGTGGATGCTACTTGCATCACTTTTGCTATGGACAGTATCTTATTTGAGACTACACCCAGACTAGTTTGGTACATCAAATCGCCACAATGTTTCATTCGCCTTCCAAATCCACATTCTTTGAATTGAATCTGGTCATTTCTTGTAAACTCTTCCTTAACAATGTGCATGGGATTGAAAGAGTGCATACGTTAGCTGATATACAGGATGTTCCATTTATCTTGTTCACTCAAAATAAATTTCTCTTAAGTACCAAATAAAAAATTGTTTCAAACAAAAGTTGTTTAAGTACAATGGGGAATTAATACTATGGACATATCTTTCTTGTAAACCTGTTCATAAAGGAGATACGATTAATGACTTCGTTTCTTTAAATGGCAATTCAAGGAATTATTAAACCTTTTGAAGGCCTGCTCAAAACTGTATCACAGTGTACCATTCTAATACACAAAACATTGAGGGGCGCAAAAGAATATGGAATTCATAGTGAACGTACTTACTGTAAGTTCGAAGTAAAATAGCACTTGGTAGCATTTAGGTACACCTACTAGTAAAACAGAACATTTACATGTCCTTCTATAAGTGGTGACTATTGGAATTAAAGCATAAATACAATCTATGAATGAATGACTCCATAGATCGTTCTAGTGTTGCCTGCTAATGCACAAACATAAGTAATACGTTGCTGCATATCCTCTGGTATTGCTGAAACATTTCGATAGACAGCGTCGTTTACGGCTTCCCAAAGAAAAAAAGTCCAGTAACTTAAGGTCAGAAGAACGAGCAGGCCAACCAACTGGTCTACCACGTCCAATCCACCTACCAGGATATTTTCGGTGTTATGTGCTGGATATCCATCATGCCAGTACCATATATCCATTCTGTTCCTCAAAATAAATGTATTGCCTCCAAAAGATTAAAAAAAATCATTCTTACAAATCTGGCATATCGTCTGCCATTTAGACACCACTAATAAACTGAAATCCAATAACAGTAGGCCTATTGAAATGCTACAAAGTGTCATTTTATTTCGGACTTGCAATGCGTACGTACACTATGAGTTCCATATTCTTTTGCATCTCTCAATATTTTGTTTATTAGAATGGTGCATTCTGATGTATTTTTGAACAGGAATTGAAGAGGTTAAATGATTCATTGAATAAAATGTACTTAGTGCCATTTAAGGAAATGAAGTCATTATTTGTTTCTCTTTAATGAACGAAATTATAAGAAAGATATGCCCATGGTATTAATTCTTCATTGCCTTTAAACAACTTTTATTTGAAACAATGTTTCATTTGTCACATGAGAAAAATGTACTTTGAATGAGGAAGATAAATGGAAGACTATGTGTGCAAGGTGTAAATTAATATTAGATACACAAAATCACAATCAAATAAAGGTGTTGAAACAATGTAAATTACTTGTACGTAACATATGGCTAAAATTAGACTTGAAATGATGGATTTTTAGTAGGTTATTTTACGACGCTTTATCAACATCTTATGAAGGTGATAATGAAGGTGAAATGACTCCGGGGTCCAGCAATGAAAGTTACCCAGCATTTGCTCATATTGGGTTGAGGGAAAACCCCGGAAATAACCTCAACTAGGTAACTTGCCCCGACCGGGAATCGAACCCGGGCCACCTGGTTTCGCGGCCAGACCCTCTAACCGTTACTCCACAGGTGTGGACGAAATGATGGAAAAACACAAATTTATATATATATATATATATATATATATATATATAATATGGCTTTCATTTCAAAACTTCCCAGTCTAAATAACTAATTTTCTTTAATTAAATTCAATTTAAACAAAAAAAGACGTCAATTTAGATATTCAGGGGGAAGTCTGAAACCAGGCTTAATTGCATTTTAGATTTCACCCCCACCCCCAGCCATCCCCACTTTGAAATTTCAAATGGTATCCCTATATTTTTATGCTTAAATATGAAAGAGGATTCAATTGTTTATAAACATCATTCATTTTTGTTTCGGATCTTTTGTTTTCTATCGTCTATCGTTTTATATGTATATAGCTCAGTAGGCTGAGACGTTTGCTTATCGATCTGGAGTTGCGGTCGGACGCGGGTTCGATTCCCCCTTGGACTGATTACTTGGTTGGGGTTTTTCCGAGGTTTTCTCAATCGTAAGGCAAATGTCAGGTAATCTATGGCGAATCCTTAGCCTCAGCTCGCCAAATATCATCTCGCTATCACCAATCTCATCGACACTAAATAACCTCGTAGTTTATACAGCGTCGTCAAAATCCAATTAAAATATATGCTGTATATTCAATATACTCGTATTTATCCTGGTACTTAGCTTAAATGTTGTCTTCTTCTTCTCGCTTTCCTTGCCCCGAATTGGAATTGATTTAAAGTTCTCTTTTATTGTGTTAGTTATCCGTCTCTCGGCAGGGAAGGCGGAATTGAGAGTGAGAGTGAGAATGAGAGTGAGAGTGAGAGTGAGAGTGAGAGTGAGTGAGAGTGTGTATGTGAGAGTGTGTGTGTGAGAGTGTGTGTGTGAGAGAGTGTGTGTGTGAGAGAGAGTGTGTGAGTGTGTGTGTGAGAGAGAGTGTGAGTGAGTGAGTGAGAGTGTGAGTGTGAGTGAGAGCTTGTTTTGGGAGGGTTAGGCCATGTGTGTTTCTTTTCTCCTATTGTTGTTACTTGAGGAGCTTATTTTCTAAACGACCTTTGTCCATTCCTATAACTTTGTTGGAAATCACGAAAAACGTTTTTAGGCCTAGAATTTCTTACCAGCTAGGCAAGAGACGTTATAAAACCAAAGAGGTTGGGTACACTTAGAATCAAAAGGGAGCGTGAGACTCTTTGATTTCAAAACTTGAACTAATATTTTGTTGCAATTTTTGCAGTTTACAAGAGTCATTTTGATTCCAATAGTCACTTTTAACGCAAAATTTTAGTTCTGAAACCAAATCATGACAATTGTATATAAAGTTATATTTTAAGAATTCATGGACAGAGAATGCTCATTTTGGTCATCAGGTGGACAAGAGATGTTTTGAAAATAAGCTCCTCACTTTATTAAATCCAACGTATTTATATTATAGTTGGATTTCCATTGTACGTTGCTCTTATTTATGTTATTTTCTTTCTCACAAGGCATCCCTATAGGTTCATACTAGAGTTTCCTCTTCCTCAAGACAGTCGATTCTCGGACGGATACGGGGATTTATCCAGACGTGTTTCAGGGTTAATTTCTACCGTGCTTGTAAGGATATGGGTAGGCAGCCCGCGTCACAAGGGGAACATAAAAAGAACAAAGGCAACATGAAAACAGGGTGGTGATGAGGAGAACAAGAGGAAGACAAGGAGAATAAAAAGTGAACGACAAGGAGAAGAAGGGATGAGGGATTGCATTTTTATGTGACTGTCAATCCCCAAGTTACTCCAATAGGCCTACATGGTGAGGAGAAAGACGTGATTCTACGTAAAAATGTAGGTTTTAAAATAATATTTTGTACAAACATATTTCGAAGACACACTGTCTCTGCTATTCGATCTGCGACTCTGCGCTATCCTTTAATTTATGCCATCAAATTTACAGTCTCTGCTTATAAATATATAGTCACTTAATAATATGTCATAAGTTATTAAACTTAGTTTTTGTCAATAATTTTTCTCTGTTACTGGTTCATTGCCTCGAGTTGTCGGCGCAAGGTGTGGTGGAGAAGATGGCCGCGCCGCGTCGTGTGAAATTGGCTGTAGCTAATTATTGCTGCATTAATTATTATGCACAACTTCTCCTGTGACATCAAATGCTACAAATCAAAGTCTCATTACTTCTAGCGTGCCTCATTATAAATAGAAGTATTTAAATATGTCAGTACATGATTACTTGGCTGTCTTGAGGTGTATATTTTCCGTAACATTAGCTCTATACCTGTACTATTAGCGGCTTGCTTTGTTTTCTTTCAAGCTTGTGTGTGAGCGTGAAATTGTGCATGTTTCTCGTTTTTCATTTTTGATTACGGTTAATTTTAC
Source organism: Periplaneta americana (assembly GCF_040183065.1). Taxonomy (NCBI): domain Eukaryota; kingdom Metazoa; phylum Arthropoda; class Insecta; order Blattodea; family Blattidae; genus Periplaneta; species Periplaneta americana. Next base: position 149,094,208 of record NC_091119.1, on the reverse strand, counting down.
ACGTAAAAGTTGTCTGTGGGCTTGTCTCTTCGTTTGATTGGTACTGGTGTTCAGACAGACATTAATGGATCGTGATGAAGGAAGCAAGATATATTTCTATGCCCGCACTATCTCTTCCTATTACTAGGTGGATTCAAAACGTTTTATACCTAATCATTACATTCATTTAACGGAAAGATAGAAAACAACAAACGGATGATTGAATCAGAAGATGAAAAAGGTGACATGTGACAAAAAAACTTTCTAATTCCTGCAAATCATGTTCTGTACATATATAAAAAAAATACGTTATAGGCTATGTGTCAGTCTATATAATTTTATTTTATAAAGTATGAAATCTGTAAGTTCTTGGACTTACTTACTGGCTTTTAAGGAACCCGGAGGTTCATTGCCGCCCTCACATAAGCCCGCCATTGGTCTCTATCCTGAGCAAGATTAATCCAGTCTCTACCATCATATCCCACCTCCCTCAAATCCATTTTAATATTATTTTCCCATCTATGTCTCGGCCTCCCCAAAGGTCTTTTTCCCTCCGGCCTCCCAACTAACACTCTATATGCATTTCTGGATTCGCCCATACGTGCTACATGTCCTGCCCATCTCAAACGTCTGGATTTTATGTTCCTAATTATGTCAGGTGAAGAATACAATGCTTGAAGCTCTCCGTTGTGTAACTTTCTTCATTCTCCTGTAACTTCATCCCTCTTAGCCCCAAATATTTTCCTAAGAACCTTATTCTCAAACACCCTTAATCTCTGTTCCTCTCTCAAAGTGAGAGTCCAAGTTTCACAACCATACAGAACAACCTGTAATATAACTGTTTTATAAATTCTAACTTTCAGATTTTTTGACAGTTCTTGGACTAGGGAATAAAAAATAAATGATTATGGTTCACGTCACCTTTTTGCAAATTATGGACGTCCTGGTTCACACCTGTAGAGTAATGGTTAGTGCGTCTGGCCGCGAAACCAGGTGTCCCGGGTTCGATTCCCGGTCGGGGCAAGTTACCTGGTTGAGGATTTTTATGTATGTATGTATGCATGTATGTATGTATGTATGTATGTATGTATGTATGTATGTATGTATGTATGTATGTATGTATGTATGTATGTTCTCTATACAAATATAACGCTTTGACCGATATGTGCCAAAATGTGCATATTTAACCTTCGTAATCAGGAGAAAAACATAAGCTATATTAAAATTGTGCAAATGAACATTAAATTAACTAAATAAATAAAAAATAAACCACCTCTGTGGTGTAGGGGTCAGCATGCTCGTTTCTTACGCAGAGGGCCCGAGTTCGATTCCCGGTCGGGTTGAGTTTCCTGGTTGAGGCTTTTCAGGGTTTTCCCTCCTGTAAGGCAAATGCCAGGAAATTCGGGCCACAACATCCCTGAATATCACCGGCATCATTCATCACCGAAATCATATTCATAACAAATCAGTAATACATAAACAGTCGCCATCTAGTTCACAACAATAGAACCAGTCTCAACAATAGTACATAGGCCTTCGGATTTCACACAGGAAGATTAACTCGCGATATGACCAAAGATGTTAAAGGGAGTATAAAAAGAGCGAGAGAAAAAAATAAATTCATTTGTAATACAAAAATGCAATCTTCTATAGTCAATTGTTTTTTTATCTACCATTGTCACCAGGTTGTCATTTAACATTTCTGGTCTCTCCTGGCAATGGCTTATTTGTAACCCACTTCTAAGGCTGGGGCGCCTGGAAGACGGAGTTACGAAGATCTTTTCTGCAACATAAAAATCATGCTAGCACTGCACGAATGGCCCCAGCATATGTGTACACCGTACAATAAATCTTCTTCTTCTTCCCTTCAAGTATTAGGCCAAATGGCCTGTTACGATCTCACAGTTGAATTTTCAATCCAGCGCTTCTTTGGACGACCGAGAGATCTCTTCCCGTTTGGACGATAGTGGAAAATGACTTTTGGGATTCTATCTCTATGAATGCGATGCAGATGATTTATCCAGTTGTTCTGATAATGTTTTACGTGATTAATTACAGGTTCTAGTTGTAATTCTTCCATTACATCTTCATTGCGTTTGTGATCCCATTTCGTATATCCCGCTGTTTATCTCATAAATTTCATTTCATTAGCCGTTATTCTGCTTTCGTCTTTCTTCCTCAATGTCCATGCCTCACTGCCGTAACAAAGTATAGGTCTCGCCAAAGTCTTGTAAAGGCGAATTCGAGTATGGCTTTGTACTATAGAAGGTTTCATAATGTGTTAATTATTCCCATTGTTTTGGTGTGTTTAGAAATTTTCTGTGAAATGTCTACTTCATCGAAAAAAAAGATAATGTATATCCGAGATATGTAAAATGATTTATCCTTTCTAATATTTTTCAATCTAAACATATTTTGCTAGGCACAGGGTATTTTCCGCAGAAGGCCATAATTTTAGTTTTTTCTTTGTTGATTTTCATATCATATTTAATTCCAATTTTGTTAAAATTAAAAATTGAACGTTGTAATTCATCTTCTGAGGATGCCACCAGAGCTAAATCGTCTGCAAAGAGTAATGAATCTAGTTGTAAATGTCTATTGAGTTGTACATGGACATCATTTTATTTTTACTTCAATTTTTATTGTACCTGAGTTTTTGAATGTACTTCACTCCCACCCCTTCTACTAATGAAGTTCAACCGTACTACACACAGATCCAAGACCGCATATACAGTCATAGTAGCCTTACGGTCATAGTAAACAGTACGTTCCAAAAATATGTTCGCGTTTTCCAGTGACGAAAGAGCTTTCATTATTGAATCATTTTCGCACAGGTACTATCGTCCATTTGCCTACGTCGTATCCCGGTTTCCCCCACCAGTTTTTATTCGCCAGCTAGTGGCTGGGCTGTCTTGGCTCTTTTCTGAGAGCATTAATTTCTGTTAGGAATTGGACGTCTACGTAATATTATACAACTGTTTAAAATAACTTAAATAAAAGAGCCTCGTTAAGTAATTAACTGTCACGTGATTTTCTCCCTTTCTACGACCCTACGACATAACCAGTTGGACGGACAGTAGATAATATGTCTGAGTAATTTTATCTTTTCGGGTCGGACAGAAGTGAAGATTGAATTTACAGTACGTAAGGTACTCTTTTATAGAGTAGGTACAGAATTATTTCAACATGAGTCACATACTAGTACGAAGGACGAAACTGGTAATTGGAATTAGGTACAATAGTCTATAGTGCGATAATATGCGCATTAGAACTGAAGACTATATCGAAATGAACGGCCACCATTTTCAAAAATGTGTTTAAATATCCATATTATGATTATTTTTCAATTTAACTTCATTCTCTATATTGTACGCTAATGTGCTATAGACAGTATAATATACACTGCATAATGAATACATCCACATGGACAGCTCAGTTCGTGAGTAAAAACATTCATTGTTAATACTGTACTGTATTTTCATTAAACAAAAACCTAATGAAAATGATCAAACTCAAAATCTCGATATTTCCTAGTTTACGTAAATGGATGAACTACTTTTCCTCCCTCCTATACCTAATAAAGTGATTTGTTTGCATATTACGCCAGTATCATCGAACTCCAGTCGTGGAAGGAGGTAGCAAACGGGGTTGATTCAAAGGTATAGCCAGGTTAATATTAAAAATGTTAGTAAAAATAAAATGATGTCCCTGTATATATCCATGAGGCAATTCTTTCCATTCTCAAATTATTTGATTTATATATATATATATATATATATATATATATATATATATATATATATATATATAATAAATAGCAACGGTGAAAGGCCGCAACCTTGTCTTACTCCTGTATGAATTTCTGTCCAATGCGATAATTTATTGTCACACCTTACTGCAATTAGATTTGTTTTATGAAGACAATGAAAAAGACCAAAATATAGCCTACATTCATAATAACTTGTTGACTTACACAATTCACAAGTCTCCGAAGAACGTACAAAACTCGAGACAACTTATTACAGACAAAAGATACATGTTCATTCCAGAGTAGTTTTTGATATAAATTGAATCCATACTGTCATAGATGAGAAAGTATTTTGGACTGTTCTAAGACTAAACGTTATTTCTTGAGTTTCATTCTTGTTTAAAACAAATTCATTACTGGCAAATCAATATTCAGTTACTTCCATAATGTTGCGTACAATGTGAATTTAACGCCTCAAGATTTCGATTTACATTTATGAAATACGTATCATCTGCATACAAAACTGGAAAAGTAGACGGTACCTTATAAACAATGTGTACATAATAAACGATGTATAAACAAGAAGAGACGAAAAAAACAAACTGAAGATTAATTCTAAATTAAATACGGGTACTACAATGTATTATATTTCAACCACAGTTATTACGCATGCTTCTCTTTCAATTAAGATTGGTTATATCTATATGTAATTAACTTTTTGTCAGGATAGAATTACCCCTGAAGGTATTGAACTTCGTCGTTGTAATTCTGTAATTCTGGCGCCTCTTCTTGAGATATTGAGAGGTTCTTGTCTGCCAGTTCGTCCGTCCTTCACCGAGCCTTGACCCCGAAACCTCATCTCGTATGCAGGATAACGGAATCGCAAGTTTTATAAAGCTACTTGAGAGCAAGTATACACAGTTTGTGCCTCTCTGATTGGCATTCCACCAAACTTTATGTATTCAAATGAGACACTAAGGTTCGTACTTGCCACATAACATTCTTGTTCTTTCGCTTTTTCCGTTAAACTTATTGTTGTGTAGCTTAGCATTTCTCATGCAGGTTAGATCAGCTGTCTTACAGTTGCAAAGTCTTTATTTAAATTATACAGGAAAATGAAAGAGACTTAGAGATGTCATTGTAATATTGGACCAATTCGGAGTCATGGCGGCGTATTCGAACTCTGAGAATGCCTCCCAAAATCCGCCTTAAACATCACAAATTTAATAGTTTCCTGTAAATCAAACCTTCAAATGTGTCGCAGCTGAGATATATTTTCACTTTTTTCAGCCAAAGTGAATGCAAAGAAATTTATTTACATATTCATACAGGGTATTCACGAGGATTTGCCGTCCCTACTGGAGCTTATTTCCGAAAACATTCTGAACAAAAAATGTCATATAGGCCCCTAAACATTTGTCCTAATCTCAATATTTTCAGAATTACATCAATTTGAAGTTGTTTGTAAAATACCATTATTCATGAGTTTTAAGGGTAAAAGAATATTACAGATAAAGAATGAACTATTCAGAAATATCATTTCTTTTAATTCGCTAGTATTCTGAAGCTAAAAATGTGTTGTGAATTCCATAGTTGCTTCATACAGATTTTTTTCGATTTTTAACTACAAAATTACATTTTCTTACGCATATATAACAACGATTATTACACTCTGTAAATTCTTTAAGACTGTACATTATGATGCATAATTAATCTGTAAAGAATCAAGTTCTTGAAGACTTATGATTTGTAACAATTTTTGTGATAAGTACGTAAGAATGATGTCATTTTTAGTTAAAAATTGAAAAATAAAATCTGTACAAAGCAATTAACAACACATTTTTAGCTTCAGAACACTAGCCAATTAAAGAGATGACACTTCTGAATAGTTCATTCTCTATTTGTAATAGTTTTTACCCTTAAAACTAAAGGAAAAAAAAAAGTATTTTACTAACAACTTCAAATCAATGTAACTTTGAAAATATTGAGATTAGGACACATGTTTATATGACATTTTTTGCTCAGAATGTCTTCGGAAATAAGATCCGTAAGGGACGGTAAATCCTCGTGAATCACTCTGTATATTTATCTGCATATTTTGCTAATTTTGACTACATATTTTTTGTACATAATTGTAAATAAAATGAAATTTATTATAATTTCAAATGGTAATGGAAATTACAACGAAACCGTAAAATCATTAGGCATGTATTATATTACTAAGAAAGGTTTAATTAAAAAATTTGGGGAAAAATAATATTTTTCAATGAAACTATTTTTCTACATAATTTTCCTATTTCCCGAAAACCACCTGTTGTAAGTTTTGAGAACTAATTGCTCTTCAGAATGGTTTTTTAGAAGACAAAACACATTCTAATAAGCATTATCATGAAGGCTACGACCTGCATTATAGCCAACATATGTGCAGCTCAGATTCTCTGACATAATTTTAGGAGCCTTGAATCAAAAAGAGCAGAATAAATGCTCTTTGAAACGGATTCCCCCTATTTCTGTAGCAATAAATCGACCTGTGAAATCCGTTTCTTTCAGAAAGCGATCCCTTACAGTTTGAAGATATTTATATCAATGCCTTAAAAACAATATAGGCTACTTTGCATACTTTCATTCCATAATGAGTTTTGGAATAATATTCTAGGGAAATTCTACAGGTAGGAACAGTATATTCCTACTACAAAAAAGAGTAATTACAATAATAATGGTATGTGCCAAATCCAGAAAGTCGTGTAGTACCATTTTCAAAAAACTACTTATAATGCCCATGGCTTGTCGGTATATTTTTTCATTAATAAACTTCTTCCTACGTAATCGTGTAAACTTTGCAATTAATTCAACAGTTCATAGCATAAATAAATGTAAAAAAGACTTTCATTGAAATAATTAATTTATATATTATATAATATCCTATATTAAAAAAAAATCGAATTACTGATAAACAAGCATAAATATATTAGAACATTAAATTCTCAAACTTATATGGATAAAAATTTCTTAAAACAATAAAAATAAAATGCCTAAATAAAGGATTATCGTACTCCATCGGCACGTCTATCGGGCTGTAAAAAAAAGTGGGTTATATGGTAGTACAATTTTTAATAGCCTCCCTATGGATATAAAAACTCAAACTCAAAACATGATTATTTAGGGTCAAATTAAAGTACTAATTTCTCACGCATTCTATTCTATAGATGAATTTATGACATTCAACAACACTGCATGAATATTTCTGTCTTGTATTAAGTATCAATACTAACTTCTTGTATTATACAGGGTGATTCACGAGGATTTACCGTCAATTACGGAGCTTATTTCCGAAGATATTGAGCAAAAATTGTCATCTAAACATTTGTCGTAATCTCAATGGGCCATATTAATAGACATTCTTAGCGCGGGCTTCCGGTGGATGATCAGCGAACTAACGATTTTCGTATTCATAAACCAGTGTTAGCGATATGATATGAATCCTGTACAAGTAATCAGTCGATAGCCGGGACTAGTTTAGCACGCTCTTAGCGCGGGCTCGCGAAATGTCTATGCAAAGCACCCAATATGTTCAAAGTTACATTAATTTGAAGTTGTTAGTAAAATACTTTTTTCTTTAGTTTTAAGGGTAAAAATTATTACAAATAGAGAATGAACTATTCAGAAGTGTCATTTCTTTAATTGGCTAATGTTCTGAATTTCAAAGGCATGTTGGGTCCGATAAGTATAATTAATACAATTTTAAATACATTGAAATAAATTGAAGACCGTCAAACTATTTTGTTTCATTGTACATTTTAACCTCCAGCACATTGTTTGTCATTTTTAATACTGTGTACTTGGTTTTAGATTTGTTCATAACCACATATGTTTATACTGCCCATCATTTTAACCTTATTTGTCCAAACATATTTTAATGATTAGGCCTATATTTAAACCAGAAATATAAATGTTCCTTATTGTCTTCGCTACTATGAGACCTGAGGATGCCAAACTCATGGCGAAAACGTTACTCGGTCATTATGCCATAATCTAATGATTTGAATAGTTTATTATTGATAAGTAATTCTGACGGTAATAAATTCATACATATTTAAAATAGTGTTCTGAAGCTAAAAATATGTTATTAATTGCTTTATATAGTTTTTATTTTTCAATTTTTAACTAAAAATGACATCATTCTTACGTACTTACCAGAAAAAGTTTTACAAATCGTACGACTTTAGGAACTTGATTTTTTACAGTTTAATTATGTATGTTAATGTACAGTCTTGAAGAATTTAGAAGAGTGGCGTGATTTGTAACAATTTTTGTGATAAATGCGTAAGAAAATGTAATTTTGTAGTTGAAAATCGAAGAAACATTCTGTACGAAGCAACTATGGAATTCACAACACATTTTTGTCTTCAGAATACTAGCTAATTAAAGAAATGATACTCCAGAATAGTTAATTCTTTATCTGTAATATTCTTTTACCATCAAAATCCAAGAATAATGGTATGTTATAAGCAACTTCAAATCAGTCTAATTCTGAAAATATTGACATTTGGACAATTGCTTATATAATATTTTGTGCTCAGAATGTCTTCGGAAATAAGCTGCGTAAGGGACGGTAAATCCTCGTGAATCACCTTGTACTGTAAAATATTTCTGTATATATTTAAACTAGACTGTGATTACGAATTAAGACTTTATAGTAGCCTACTATTAAGATTTTTTAACATGTTCCATATTCTAGCTATGAAGTGATGTACGAATACTATGGAATGTAAATAAGTACAATACAGTACAAAAATGCTAGTGATAATAGTGGTTATATCAATAGTGGTGATAGTTGCGTTGATAGTAGTGATAATGGTCGTTGTGGTTATTTTGTTCCTGGTGTTATATTTGACATCATATAGATATTGTTAATAGTAGCTACAATGTATAATTTTTCTCATACTATGAGCATTTCTTGTTGCCGGTTTATCCTGGAGAAAGAATTTTATCTGACTTATTTCAAACTAGCTGTACCCGTGCGCTCCGCTGCACCTGCTAGAAATAAATATAAAGTAATTACATAATTAAAATAGGACGTTTGATCCAGGGAACATTCGTGTTTGATAGAAGGATAAATCGTTTAATATGTTACTTAATTTAAATTGTATTTAAATAATTAAAATGCGGTCATTTTGGTCCATAGAGCAATCATTTGGTGCAATGACAATTCCTTTAACATGTTTCTTAATTGTTATTACATGCAACCATAGTTTAATGAAGATTGACATATCATTTAGTTTTAATGTGTATACTTTATATTACTTGCTATATGTTTCAGAAGTTACTGTAATAACATTGTAGAATTATGTCCATCTATAAAAACTACACTTTCCAATGGTGAAATAATAATTAAACAATTAATTAGCTTCCGATATTACTTCATGCAAACACAGAAACATTCCCTTAGGCTATGTTTAATAGCTTTCGATTGTTGTTGTCCAAGGCCCCTTATAGACGAAGTCATTTGTTTTTATTTCAGTACAGCGGCTTAGATGGCGTTGTTATTGTAATTTTAAAACTCATTTATCTCATTAAATATCAGTCCTATCAAACTTTTGTATAGAATAAAACTTATCGGAAATTATTTTTGAAGAAACGTTTGTTATGTAATATTTTTCATGATAATCAATAATAAGCGAGATATTTCGATTTATTTAATTCAGTCCCCCTTATAACCCCCCTTTTAAATAAAGTATTTTGAATGCCATATAGCCTAAAATCTAAGTTACAACGAACTTAATTTATATTCCAATTTTCATATAAATCGGTTCAGCCATTATCACGTGAAAAGGTAACAAACATCCAGACAGACAAACAAAAATTTCAAAAAAGCTATTTTCGATTTCAGGATGGTTAATTATACATGTTAACACTAATTATTTTTGGAAAATCGAAAATTACCAGAAAAATTTTTGCTACAGATTTATTATTAGTATAGATGATGGCTTACTGAGCCCTAATTATTTCATTGGATTCTGAGAGGAATAGTTAACAACAGTACTTGAAAAACATTGGTAGACAATGTTTCTTTGTTGAAGGTAACTATGGAAATACAATTCGAATGAACCGTAGGAATCGAAGAGAAAATGTATATGCTATAAGCGTATGCGTTATTATAATAGCCTCTGCAGGCGTTTACATTTATCAAAGAATGAAAGAAGGAAGAAGATTGGCCGAGCAAGAAGCGTCTGTTCTTCCGGAAGATGTCAAGACTATTAAGGGAATAATTGCCAAACATTTCCAAGACATGAAAGCAAACGGAGCTTTCTGTGAGCATATGGGCCAAGGCTGCAAGCGACTGTCCTCTTCCGCTTTTAGATGGTCTCCTATCTTTGCTTACGAGGCAGCTGAAGTGAACGCAGCTAGGACGATGGAGAAGAAGCACAATTCGGGTCACTCAGTACCCCTTACGAAGCCACCTAGTGGTAGAACCACATAAGTCATCAGGGGAAGAGAGTTTTCCATAAATCAAATTGGATTAATGTTATAGAAATAGACAAGTGTATGAAAACCAAGACTGAATTAATAAATGATTAGATTGATATAGATTGTTGAAGAGTGGTATAATGTAACATATCGCACTCCCAGTAAAATAGTTTCGTAACTTGAAAATTGTGATTGGTAAAGATAGCCTATGTTATTTTCTAATAAAATACTGATGTAAAAATATTTTAATCAATATGTTGATAATTTTCTATTTCATTATTAAAATTTCATACCTCCAACCAGTAAAACAGTATTGCTAAAAAATTACGAAAGTAATATATGATTTTAGAAGGAACCCGGAGGTTCATTGCCGCCCTCACATAAGCCCGCCATCGGTTCCTATCCTGAGCAAGATTAATCCATTCTCTATCATCATATCCCACCTTCCTCGAATCCATTTTAATATTATCCTCCCATCTACGTCTCGGTCTCCCTAAAGGTCTTTTTCCCTCCGGCCTCGCAACTAACATTCTATATGCATTTCTGGATTCGCCCATACGTGCTACATGCCTTGCCCATCTCAAACGTCTGGATTTAATGTTCCTAATTATATGTCAGGTGAAGAATACAATGCGTGCAGTTCTGTGTTGTGTAACTTTCTCCATTCTCCTGCAACTTCATCCCTCTTAGCCCCAAATATTTTCCTAAGCACCTTATTCTCAAACACCCTTAACCTCTGTTAATACGACAATATTTTACTGGGGGTGCGTTATGGTTCCATAAATTGATATGACGTCAATCTGGAGAATTGAAATTACGGTTTGAAAAATATCATGTTTATTTTCTTTCTTACGCTCAGTTAGATCAAGAATATTACAATTATTCTATTTTACAACCTGGAAAATACCCGCCGAAAATTATCAGGTAAGATAGATGTTATAACTCCGTTCAATGTGCTTAACAGAAAGTATATATATTTTTTTCCTTATTTAAATTTGTTGTGCAGTAATCTCAAACTAGTTTCAGTTATATTCATTCACAGATTTCTACCTAAGGGCAGGTCTTTTTCGCTGCAAACCCAGCAATATCCAATCTTCTCCATTTTCCATCTTTCTCTTAGTCTTCGCATACAATTCATAGCCTATATTTTAATCAGGGGCGCCTCGTCCTTTGGGGCTTTCGGGGCTCAGCCCCGCATGAAAATTTGTGTAATATATTATTTCAGATATTTACGAACAACTCTCAAATATAGAGGAAGTCTCGTTCTCTTTATAGTCAAAGTGTGGACTTCATCTGCGCGGAGGAGATGCTATAGTCTTCTGTTGTAGAAGCGACAGATAAATTCTAGCCCGGAGATGCTAGATCCCCAGTACAGACCTTACGAGGAGAGTATGGTTCGGCGTAGTGCTCAGTGCACGGATTTGCTAGATCCTATAACACAGATGTTGCGAATGAAGGCGCTAAGGAGAGGGACGACTGTTGGGGCTCATTCAGTTCTGTCGCGGCCCCGTTCGTATCGCGGTAAAATAGTGTAATACAAGTAATGGCAATGTAATTTTATGAGCAATAATGAAATGACTTTTTAGTTTTAGCACCACGCATGACAAACTATAATCAAATAGCCCCGGGCAAATTCTAGGCCACGAGACGCCACTGATCTTAATGTTGTCTATCATGAGGAGCACTGTTGTCGGTGAATCATTGTGGACAATTCCGCTGCAATCAGTCAGGCACTCCATAATTAAATGCTTTGCTGACTGTGGAAATGTAGAATATTGGGACGTTTTGATGGATGAAAGTGGGAATTCAAAGAAGACACAAGTAAAGCAGGAAACCGTCTTATCGTCTACTTCGCACTTGCATAAGATTTTGACAGTTGTCACGAGAATGTTGCAATAAGATCGGCGCGAAAGTTAGAAGATTTAGTGTTGATAAACTTCTTTACGCTCGCTAAATTCGAATTTCAGCACCTGTGAACAATAACATAAACAATTCAATTTTCTGTTTTCTACTTGAAGACTTGCAAAATAATAATAATAATAATAATAATAATAATAATAATAATAATAATAATAATAATAATAATAATAGTTTATTTAACCTGGCAAAGTTAAGGCCATATGGCCTTCTCTAACACTCTCTATTTCATTCTATTATGGTGAAGTCGGAAAAACTTCAACAGTGTGTAGAATGTATTGTATTTTAGAACAGCTTAGCCGCAAAAAATTATTAAATTTGAATTAGTTTTATAAACTATACCTACCGAAATATGTTGATGGTATCTCAATATTCTTATATATAATAGAAAACCGTAAATAATAGTAAATTGCTTAAAATATATATATTTTTTTCAATTTTAACGTTCATATTTTGTTATTTTTAGTATATATGAATCCGCCCCCCTAATTATTAGCAACATTATAGATCTTACATTATCATCTAAATTCAAGTCTTTCTCCTCAAATTAGACACGTACCACACTACGAGAAGTTTAGAGTGTCTTTTATTATTCAGTAAAAAACAAGGCAATTTCAATATGTTCACAAATTTCATAAATCTTATGAATGTGTTGTCTTATCCGAAACATACCATTGTTCTCCCTTGTTCTGTCTGAATGGGAAAATCAGTAAATATTGTTGTGCAATATGCACTAGAGCAGACCTGGGCTTAAATAACTCGATTGAGTCACTGCAAACCACCCTTTAACTCCCCACTCCACCTTCCCCGACTGAGATAGTAAAATGAAGTTCAGTGACGGATTGTATCAGCTAGCATTATAGCTTTTACGAACTTTCGGCTCTAGCTGGTCTCTTAAAATCCACCACTGATGCACAGACCATTTGTTTGAAAGCAGGTAGTGACTATTTTACAAGTTGGGAAAAACACCTTCACGTAGTTCTTATTGCCGGCAATAGTACTACGTAAGGGTAAAGGCTTGTAATAATACATTCTAGAAAAAATAAGTATTAATATAAGGTATAGTACTATTTTTTTTCCGTAGCAAAGAAAGAAAAGAGCGAGAGAAAAAGTCGGGTAATCCGCCGATCGGTTAATGGGATGACGAATAATCGGGATTCTACTGTATTTGGAATGAGCAAGTATAATATACTTCTTTCTTAGGGTTCTCCCTTGCATTTTTTTTTAGATTATTTGAGTGATTACATTGCGATTTTCTAAGTAGTATACAAATTCAAATTCAAATTTATTCACAATTTACAATTGAAATGGTACATAGATACCCGAAATGAGCATATGCTCGTGCTCGGGTACAGTCCAGTAGAGTCTACATAAATTTTGCAGATATTAATAACAATGTTGATGATAGAAATAACAGTAACAACAATAATAATAATAATAATAATAATAATAATAATAATAATAATAATAACAACCGTGACAGAGATAATACAAAGATAGTGATACAAATTAATTAATTAATTAATTAATTAATAATAATAAAACAAAATATTAACAATAATAAAATAAATACTAAAACTGATAAAATAAAATATAAAACCACTTAGCGAGAGTTAACACAACTTAAATAAGCATATAATAACCAGAAAAAAAATAACGAAACTCGAAAATCAACAAAAAAGTTCGTTGTATCGCAGACGACAGCAACCGCCGTATTGACATTGTGTTATGCATTATTGGTAGGAGGGGGAGCCGAAGGTCTACATCCTGACGTTCTCTTCGAATCTTTTCATACAATCATGGGAAGTTAATGCTGAAAAACAAAATGTCTACGAGTCAAACTATTCATTATTCCCATAATAAATACAAATAATACTGAAATATATTAATCAAGTTTCAGTTATAGATCTCCCCTTTTGTGCAAGAGGTATCATATCAAAATATTTTATGAATGGCGGGGAAAATATAAATTTCAAGAACTGTCTAGTGACAGAGATAGTGATAAGTACAATCAAGTGTATCTATGGCGATGCTAAGAAATCATTTATTGGAAATATACACTGTTATTAATTAAGAAAATGATCTATTTATATTTATTACAATGTTTTATCTTATAGGTTACATGCTTCAGATAAATACAACAAATATTAGTAACATATAATGCTAGTAACACTTAAAATAATAATAAAATGTAACAAATATCATACAAACATTTTCACTTTATTTCTAAACTCAAGAATGTGTAAATTGCTTAGGTCTGGATTATTTTTCAATACTGAATTGTATAGTCTTGTTCCATAATAATTATTATTCCTACTGTGTCTTAATCCAGCTGTAGCGTGTAAACGATATAAATTTCCAAAATTATATAGATAGTACATATCGGTCTACTGAACAAAATTTATAATGAAATTTAATTGTGCCTTATAATGTTATTTTTAATTTGCAAAATGCCATGTTTTTAAGTTTGGTAGTAATCTAATTTTTTGTACATTTCGACTGAAAGTAAATGCCATTAGCAATGACCTTGCACCCAACAACCAACACATACCAATACACAACAGAGCAACAAACGACTACTTCAGCGTGCATAGGTATCGGGCAAAGTAAATAATGACTGTGTATTATCAGTTTCAAAAAAGTTAGACTCACAAAACATTTTTTTCTGAGAAAGCCTTGGCAGTTACAGAAAAACATTATGGACTTTTTCCTTTAGTTATTTATGCTCTACCATCAGAATTTGTTTTGGAAGTTTATAATTTATATTCAAATACCTCTATTCAAATTTCGCCAATACTAAAGCTTTGCACATGTAACATAATGCGCACATTTTATTCGATTATTTTAACAGTTTTTGGTATTTTAAACTATTCAGAGAAGCCTATAAATTAACATCTTTTAGTAAGTACACATTACATCGAGTATGGCTGTCCTCGATTTATAAACATGTTGTCTTGGATACATATGAATATATGATCTAAACCTTGAGCTGATACACAAATGTTGGCCACCCTGCGATGTGAAACTATACACAAGAGATCTTTATGTTTTTTCGACCTATGTATTAATTTCATACAGTAAAACGATACTTCATTCTTTTTGTTCTTGTAGTCCCAAGTTCCCTGCGTTACTCCCATGTTTGAAGTGCCGAACGAAAGGTGAAGGCTCATATTTTCAAGACAAGCCGTTGCACTCGAAATTCCGGTTTCGTTATAGAATATCCTATGAAATATGTTCGTCTTCAGGGTTACAGTTGAACGCTAATCGATTTCATTTCCTAAAAATAATTACTTTTCATGTCATTCATAGAAGAAGTAATACTTTAAGAAGTATAACCAATTGTCTGTTTTATTAAAATTATCAAGCTTTGGAGTAATTTTTAATATTATTGTGCCCTATAAGGTTGACAGTATAGTGTAGCATTACGAGAATTACGTGAAGTTCTCGACACAATTTTTCTAGATTGTAGATACTCGCCTTATATTTTATTTGCCTTCTGTACATAAGGCCCATAGTGCATTATTACTTTATCGTCGTTGTTCCTGCAATAACTCCTATGTGCAAAATATAAAATTTTTCAGTAAGAAGAAAAAAATACATTTATTCAGGCTATGGCAGCCGTACATAGGAGACTGTGAATTCTTACATTTTCGAAACGAAATATAATTACATAATATAGGATATTTTATTATTTGCTGTATCACTATTTAAGTTATTTAATAGAGCAAAAATCTGAAAATCGATAAATATGTCACATAGGAGTTATTGCAGGAACAACGACAATAATTGTGATACTTTATTCGTTTATGTTAGCAAAACGACGTGGAAAATCTTATCTGAAGAAAATGTGACGACAGAAAAATGCTCTCACTCACTCACTCACTCACTCACTCACTCACTCACTCACTCACTCACTCACTCACTCACTCACTCACTCACTCACTCACTCACTCACTCACTCACTCACTCACTCACTCACCATACAAAATTAAGCTAACTGAGCTATTAAATGATACCGAAAACAGAAAATAATACTTTATTTATTCTGGCAGAGTTAAGGGCGCAAGGCTTTCTCTTCCACTCAACCGAAAGATGAAAGAGAAATACATAATATAATCTTAACAGAAAATAAAATTATATACCGAAGATAAAATCGAAGCAGGAAAATATGTATAAACTATAGTCGCTCTTATTTCCGGCAGTCAATCACGTTGCAGGTCGGCTACATTTAAACGTGTGCATCTTGTGATTCGCTGATGATGACGTTATGCATTTCCTAAGGCTCGATAAATACTTAATATAATCGCCCGCCATTTTGGCTCTTTCGTTGGGGTTCGCAGAAAGCACACGATGACGCTCAATTATTTGCTGAATTATAGTGCTATGACATGATAATGTTTAACGGTGTGGCAAATATATTCCTCGTCTGCTAGCTCGGCAACGAAAGAACAAAAATGGCGAACGATATTACCTACCTAAACCTAGAGCTTTCACTTCCTAAGACGTAAGCAAAAGGGAGGAGTCACACCGGGAGTAATAGCGTCGCGACTTTTAGAAGACTATCGAACTTAAATATCTACTTGAATTAGGCGACAAATTAAACGATATGACTAGGCCTACTTGATAAATACTTACAATAAAATTGCCGATAAATAATTTTGATGATTGCTGATAATCGATAATTTTGGACTTTCCAGGTTTTCCCCTGGACTCTTCAATTTCGTTTTTGACGAACTTCTCTCGTGTTATATGGGCTTGTTCAATTCACGATGTCACTGCCTCCCGTTACATGGGCTCGATAACAATACTACTGCGGATGCGTTATATTATCGCCGCATGACGTCACTGCTTTCTGTTACACACAAAATGTGACATTTTCCCCGTTTGTACTTCTAATAAAGACATTGGCACATCACAATAATTGTCGTAAAATTGAACAACAGAAAACTGATTGTTAGTGCACATAACTCACATGATCTAACAAGATAAGATCTGTCACAATGTCTCCGAGGTTAGGTTACCAAATTTTTGTTTAAAGACAATACTGGCTAGTATTCTGAAGCTAAAAATGTGTTGTGAATTCCACAGTTACTTCGTAAAGAATTTTTCTTCGATTTTTAACTACAAAATTACATTTTCTTACGCACTAGCCACAACAATTGTTACAAATCACGCCACTCTTGTAAATTCTTTAAGACTGTACATTAGGATGCATAATTGAACTGTAAAGAATCAAGTTCCTGAAGTCGTATGATTTATAACAATTTTTGTGATAAGTGTGTAAGTAGGCCTATGATGTAGGCCTAATTTTTTAGTTAAAAATTGAAAAACAGAATCTGTACTAAATAATTAACAAAGAAAGAATATTCTATCGAGGGTTAGCGGAATAGATCTCAATAGGTCGCAGTGCTGGGCCATCCGTGCCCCCTTCAGTTAAATTCTATTCCATTTCATTCCTGAATAATTCATTCTTTATCCGTAATATTATTTTACCCTTAAAACTAAATAATAACAAATTCAAATTGGTGTAATTCTGAAAATATTGAGATTAGGATACATGTTTAGATGACATTTTGTGCTCAGAATGTCTTCGGAAATAAGCTCCCTAGTGGCGGTAAATCCTCTTGAATCACTCTGCATAATGAAATAGACCAAAATGGAACATAAGACAGCTACGATTCCGGCTGCTTTAGGAAAGTTTTATTCTCAGCTTGTCTCGTGCCTGTAGATAAAGACACGAAGCAAAGGTAAGCTCTACTAATAAGCATATTAAAAAAGGAGACATATATTACATGTCTGCTTTTGAAACAACTGTGTTTCTTCAGAGATATCAACGCTGGTTTACCATTGAAACCTAAAAAATATTTTTCTAAATACTTTGAGTTAAGAGTCCAACTATAATATTCTTACTTTAAACAATGGGTTATTTCTTATTTATTCATCATATTCCGATTTTGTAATAATTCCTGTTGTCCAATTTCCCATTGCTAGTCTTCTGTAACCAACTACTGCCAATTTTCAAGATATGAGTACTGGTGAACGACTCCTGATAAGAATGAATACCGCATAGACAACATAAAGCTCATCTCCGCTCCCTATCTATACATACGGCAATCGTATAATTGTTATAAACAAACACATATAAAACTTATTCTGGCTCCTATTCTACATACACGACAATTCCATCATCATCATCATCATCATCATCATCATCATCATCCATCATCATCATCATCCTTCACGAATTAGGCCTCTCTAGACCTGTTTCGGCCCCATCTAGCAGTCTTCTTAAAGGTCTTCCTGGTCGACGATGTCCCCTAGGTTTATATTGCATCATAAGTTTTGGGATTCTTGAATTTTCCATTCTTCTTACATGATCTAGCCAATTGAATTTGTATCTGCTGATTTTTTCTTCTACTGACTCTACTTCTAATTGTTCTAAAATTTCTTCATTCCTTTTTCGGTCTAAAATAGTATAATTATCCTGCTGTCCTCCTGAAAAATTTCATTTCCGCTGCTTTGATTCTGTTCACGTCTTTTTTCTTTAATGTCCAAATCTCGCTTCCGTATAAAAGGGAGGGTAATGCTAGTGTATTATATATTTTTATTCTTGTAGATTTTTACACTAATTTAGCTTTTAATGTATTGTTTATTATTCCTAGAATTTGTCTAAATTTGGTAATTTTCTTGTTCACATCTTTTTCATTTTGATAAGATATTTCACAACCCAGATAATTGAAATTTTGCACTTGTTCGAGGCATTGGTTATTGTGTATTATCTTACTTCTGACTGAGTCTTGTCCTAAAAATGCCATTACTTTTGATTTTTGTGCTGAAATTTCCATCCCAAAATCTTTTAATATTTTGTTTAATGTATACAATCCTCTTTGTAAATTATCCTCTGAATTGGAAATTATGACTTGATCATCGGCATAGAATAAGGTATTTAATGTCAGAGCACTGGTTATTTTGATTGCTGATGTGTAGATTTGGTTCCATTTTAAAATAATTTCATTTATATAAATATTAAATAAAGTTAGTGATTACATTACTTTCAAGCCTCAAACAAGCAGTATAAGGACAGATAATTTGATGACAACCCAGAGTAAGTCAACGGTTAAACGAAATTGGAAAAACAATTCCATCATACAATTATCAAAAATAAACACACGTCCATAATTCAATAGTTAACCAACTGTCAACACAACTATGTAGATCATACAAGAATATATAATGTTCCACAACCTAACAACACACAAGTGAGCGACAATAAAACTTTTCACATCAATTAATATGCACATAAATAATTGAATACCGGTATCAAATATTTTTATATAAGTGAACACAATTCACAACTTGACTTTTAATAACACATATTATATCATTATAAATATTAAATCATGAATAACAAATAACATAATTTGACATGATCAAAAAGTATTGTTAGATCTAATGATATAAAACGTGTAAATATTCTCTGTAAACGAGTTTTCACTTACACACATCTAATCATTCCAAAAAAATAATGTAAAGAATAATAACACACAAGTACGAGTATAATCATGATTTATAAAGCAATTCTATATTTAAGATTTATATTAAATTGATGTTTACACTTTAAATAAATGAAAACTCGTAGATAGATTTTAGTTTAAAAATTCTAAAGTCTTAATATTAATTTTAGCTTAAATATATTTTATATGATTACACCGTAGATTTAGTTTGTCACATGTACACAAATGAGGTTATGTTATTGAAAACAAAAGTATTTGATGATACCATAAGGTTTGGCGAAAACTTTTATACAAATATGCACATTATATAACATACTAGTGGCTTGTGCAGCAAATGCTGCTGCAAACTAAGTTCATTAGACGTTCAAATAAAAATTTTTCAGATTTATTTTCAATGAAGAATACTTGTCTTTTTGATAGTTATTTGCTTCCATAATAATGAAACATACTCCCTCTGAATGGATTTTTTTAGGCCAAATACTTTTTATTGAACCTATCCAACTTCAGTTTTTGAGTTTCAACGCGAAAACGCAAGTATCAATGTCAGGACGATAGCAGTAGCTATTTCAGGTCATTGTGGATTGTAGGCAAAAGTTAAAAAAGTCAGGTTTGCTAAGCTTTCGAACAATAGCATTTTCGTATAGCTGCTGCATGTAGAACTTGAAATGTAGAGCGTAAAATCATTTTATCCTACTAAGAGATCTTGCTGAAATGATCTGAAGAATACAAAATTTTCTAGGCCTCTTATTTTATCAGTAAGTAATACCTTTTTATCTTTCCTTAGGAACTCTCTCTCTCGAGCCAATACTGAAGACAATGACACATATCAATAACTACACTACACCGCCATTAAGTATATGAAAAAGACTCAACCCCACTGGGTTAATAAGTATAAAAATATTTGATCTTTAATAACAATATTATTATCTTACTTAAGTTTTTTAGTTATATATAGCAGCCACTCAGTAAATTATAGAAATGAAGATCTAAATTAAGATATTGTCTACATTTACTTACATAACCTCAAAACGTTTCACTTTCATGTTATCAATATAGCATCAATATTATGTACAATTAATGAAAAATAGACGCATCATGATATTAACTATAATAATATTTAATTTCTAATGGTAATAATGTCATCAAACCACCTCAAGTTTCGTAGATTTCAATATCCAATACACAGCTGTACTCAGAAAATTATATACTGTTTTTAATAACAAATTGAATTGAGCTCTAAATATGTCGGCAATCCTGCAGGTCATGGCCATCGTGTAATAGCCTATTGTTTATTGCAGTGTGTGTTTTGTTCTGAAATTCAATCAAGTCGGCCGTGATTCAATAAAATTAGTTTTCAAAACTGATGAAAGATGGATTTTGGAAAAAAGGAAAATGAAGTAGGAAAATTGACATTTCACTGAAAACTACTATTTTTCCGAAAATCTTTGGATGCCAGGCATGAAAATGAGGGGTCACTCATTAAAATCCGTTCAGCCGTTTTCCCGTAATTTCCATTACCAGTTCAAATTATATATATAGATTATAAAGAGTTTTGTTCTTAAAATGTTATAATTTGATAAGTAATTGACGGAATTAAAACACACCTTTATATGGATCTCAATCATAATAGCCTCATACAATACCAGATTAAACAATAAAGTAATTACATAAATTAAAATAGAACATTTAATCCAGGGAATATCCGTGTTTGGTAGAGGGATAAATCTTTAGCATATTACTTAATTGAAATTGTATTTAAATAATTAAACTACTATCATTTTGGCCTAGAGAGCACTCATTTAGTGCAAGGATAATTCCTTTAACATGTTCCTTAATTGTTATTATATGCAAATAATTAAAATAGGATCATTTGGTTCAGGGAACATCCTTTTTTGTGCAAAGATAATTCGTTTAACATTTTTACTCGTATAAATTAGTCTTGAATGCATCCCTTAATAAATCACTCCAAATTAATGCCAATATGGGGTGAATTGTGTACGAAAATAATTTTTTATGTTGGCCTCACTATGTATCTTTCTTTCTTTGTTAAGTTTATTTATACACGCTTTAACATCTATGGTCATGTCGCATGTTTAGAATGTGTGAGTATATCAGTAGGCCGTTTTTACGCTTGTTGAGTTTCTATTTCTATTGTGTGTTGTAGATGGCTTGTGTTCATGTAAATGATTATAGATTTTGATTAATGTTTATCGTATTGGTGATTGACGCGGTGATGAATCATGGCATGTAAATTTCCCATCCGGCATTTGCCTCTCTGACTAAGGGAAACCCAGTCAGATTGATCGGCCACGGGGTTTGAACCCGGGACCTCCCGAATGCGAGTCTCAAACGCTACCGTCTGAGCCGGCTCGCTCGGTTGTGCATAATTGTTTATGTAAATAAAAAAAATGAAAATGAATGTGGTACATAAACATTATTTAAAAAAAAAACACAGGAAACGAATATGGGTTAATTATGAGCGCAGGTACGCCATTTCGTGACACTTCGTAAAACGACTCAGCTTTAGTGAGCTCAATGGTAAAATACTAATTTTTACTCCATATATATGCTATATTTTTTGGTCCAGGGAAAATACTCATCTTTGCGACAAAATTCGTAAAAATAGTGTTATGTTCTGTGGACAAAAATAAATTGAACTGTATAAAATTAGAGTATTTTATGTTGACCAAATAAAGTTTAAGTAATCACGCAATACAATATTGCGACAGAATATAAGTTTTCTTGCATAAGGATCTATTTTAATCCTACCTCAGTCCTCGTGACGTAACATTAATTCCTTCTAGAGAAACTACACTTTCAAATGGTGAAAGAATTATCCAAATCGGTTAAATAGCTTTTGAGATAGTAAATTGTTAAAGATGTGAGCATTTTATTCAATATCGTTCGTGGTGTCCGTCTGTGAAAATATGCTAAAAGGGTTGAACATTTCCTAAGACTTGTGCACAAAATTTGTATACAAATTAATGTGTGTGTGTGTGTGTGTGTGTGTGTCATATATATCATGGTAATACTCGACGTCATTTCACTGGTGATTAAATTCACCGTTATCATCAACAGCACCTGACCGTGAAAATAACAGAGCGTTCCGGTTCGTGAAAACATTCATTTAAAGCCCTGATCACAACTAGATCGGGATCGAACCCGGCTACAAAACAACATGTTACAGTGCAGAATAAGACAGATTAAGACATAATAGAAGACACAGGTTAAGGCAGAAACGACCTACAGGACATGATAGCACAAGAGAGAACAGGGTAGGCTAGAAGTGGACTAAAGGTTATAGAAGACATAAAATATTTCTGAGCACAAGTAGGGCTATAGTGTGACGTCGCAGACAAAAAAAATGACAGATAATCTATTGAATTAGTACATGGGCCTACCGTCAGCACACTAGAGGAGAAAGTGAGAATATGAGAGAAGGTTTAATATGGGAATTGCTATAACTTTTGGCATTCCAATACTCCCGCCGAACTGCTTCTAAAGGTGCACCCTCGTCTCCCGACCGAACAGCAACTCATTGTGGTGAGTGATGCGAAGGCAAAAGGGTAGAATCGTTTTCGCGGGAGTCAAGTTTTTGTAAAGTAAGACTTGAGTTCATTTTTCTTTACTACGTAAATGAGATATTTAATAATAACTAGTAATTTATGCACTACTTAAATAGTGCTTTAAAATGATAAACTACTTATTTCTCCTAATATCACATTGTCAGGTTAACATATTTTTGGTGCTGCACAAACTTGGCAACTGGTGGGAATAAGGAAATCACGAAATTTCATAGAACCAATTCCAGGGCCTATCAGAGAACCAACTGCATTCTTCGCAAAGACAGGACTGCAGAAAAAGAGGAGTATTCAGGCTAGAAAGAAACTAGTTTTGTCTTTGAAGATCAATCGGATGAAGATGAAGACAATGTATCAGTTTCTACAGAAGAAACAACATTATTAATTTAGTTTTCGTAATTTAATTTTTCATATGTGTTAAAATAGTTAATGTATAATATTTTCATTAAAATTGTACTTTTTCTATAGAATTTAATGCTATTCCTATATTAACACCTGGTTTACTCAGACATAAAATTTTCAGTAGGCCTAATTCATATATTTTTTTGCTATAATTATCTTTTGACTTTTTTTTTTTAGTTTGGTACTTTATGAACACTATGGCAACATATTACATTAAAGAACTGTGCTATTACCCAATATACAGAGTGATCCGTTTGGGTATGGATAAAATAAAAACACCGTAAAATATTTTACCACTCAATTTTATTTGTTGAAACTTTGTGCATACAACACTGAAAGATGGGATATTCCTCAGAGCTCAACATGATCCCCATTGCGCATCCTGCACAACTCATAACGGTGATGCAATTCAGCCAATGTCCTTTTTACCATAAACGGGGTGATTTGTTGAAATGCTTGAGTAATTTTTACTCTCAGATCATCAGTGTTCCTGGGTTTCTGTGAATAGACGTCTTTAACAAAACCCCACACGAATAAGTCAGGAGGGGTTAGATCTGGGGAGTTTGGAACCAAGCCAAGCTGCTTCTCTACTGGGTTTCGTCTGCGACCTCCTGCGTGTTTTTTTTTTTAACACAGTACCTGTTTTTACAAATGTTCGATACCACAATATTGTTGAATCGTATTTAGGTACATTACGTACACCATATTCACGTCGAAATTCCCTTTGAACTGTTTTAACACTCAAATTTAGCATACCAAAGAACACATTGTGCCCGCTGTTGATTTGTAGTACCCATTTTAATCGTCTACGATTTTCATTTGTCTTTTCAGATTACGCATTGTTGATTGCCATATATGGAAACTCCCATCTTTTAATCGTAATATAACCAGCAAGAAATTTTTCCTACTATCGTAATAGCTTTATAATAATAAATTAATACAAGGTGCGGCAGAGGAATCGGACGATTTTCAAATGTAAATAACTCAGTAGTTATGTCTGTTAGAACAAATATATTACTGCCAAAAAAACTGGCTATGTATGCCATTTTGTTGACATACATTTAGATTGTCTTGAAAATTTTGTCCTTCAAATGGTGTCCATCTTTCTCTATGCACTCTTCAAGTCTTTCCCTGAAGTTGCGTGTCGCTCTTTCCAACATTTCGCCATCAATGTTTGGCGATTTCCTGGGCAATGGCAATCTTCAGGTCATCATCAGTTGTTTGGGGTCAGTTTACGTACACTTTGGACTTAAGGTAACCCCACAGAAAGTAGTCGCAGACGGTAAGGTCAGGCGAGCGGAAAGTCTAGGGAATGTCGCAACGCCGAGAAATGATGTGCCCTGGAAACATGTGGTGCAGAACTGTTATTGAATTTTCAATGTTATCTGGCGTTTGTACACTTCGAACGTGTACTGGTGGTTTCTTCTTGCAAGCTGATGTTGATAATCGAAAGTTTTGTACCCATCTCAATATGGTATTGCGAGCAGGAACGGCTCCGTTACAACCAACATTAAATTGCAGACGAAAGGCACGCTGGGTTTTCACAACTGAATCATCATTCTTGAAAAATATCTCGATCACGAAATTACAGTATGATGCTCCGAGCTACATACTTCCATGAATACACAAAATGGCATCAAAAATGCTAACAAACGACGGTCGATCGATACCCATAATCCCTCATGTTGCTCAGTAAACGGCCTTCTAAAACCGTCCAATTACTTTGCCTGACCTTGTATTATCCATACCCAAACGGATCAGACTTATTTCAACATTATATTTCATTTACAGCGTAATAATAAATGCCTTTCCATATTACCACCTTTTCCTCTAATATTTTGAAATAACTAGGTAAACTGTTTCGTAGAACAGGTAACTAAGTATAATACCAGGAAATTTCGCCAACGCCTGAAATCAGACAATGGAAACAATAATGAGAAAAGATGGCATTGAGTTTCCCTTTCCGAGGCCTACGCGCACAATTACTGAGTTATAAAATGGCGGCTTTATGACATTTTGTGAGATGATTCCTCACACGTATGCAGCTTGTTAGCGTGGATTGAGAAAACAATGGCTGGGATAGGATTCGCTGTTAAGAACCGTCTTGTTCTCCGTGTTCATTTTTTTATCTGTACTTGCGTCTTGAGAGAGGACCGTCAAGAATTTATCACCTCATAAAGAAGAGAGAGACCCCCGGCAGCAGTCACCGGCCCACAGACGCCAGACTGACGACTTCTCCGCTGAGGGAATGCAAATCGACTCTCGGCAAATAAACAAGAAGCGAGACCGATTGAGTGATCATATTTCTCGGACGTGGAATAATTTATTTGCTGACGAAGCAGGAAACTCCAGAAACAGATTTTCAATCGAATGGCAGTGGGCGATAATATTCGTTACTGCAGCACTCTCAGAATTAGACGGGCTCCGTATTCCATACAAAGAGAGACGTCATCAGGCATAGGTTAGGGTAGCCGCTAGCCGTCGGCATCTCTCATCCTCTAAAAATTTCTCCACCCACACAAACGCCCCCGCCCTGGAATTTTAACATTTGTATGTTACGCGCTACTGCGGTAGCTTATGAACCACCTCTGCTGCAGGCACCTCACGCATCCGGAGAATCCTTCGTGCATGCGCTGCTTTCCGTGTTGAATATATCACGGAGGAGGATACGTTTGCAAATCTAATTCCTGAACATTGAAATCTTTCAAATCCAAGTTAGAAAATTATCCTATGACGAGTTGCCAAACTAACTTACTATTATGACAAGTGTTGTATTGCATATTTCCACGTATTCACTTTTTTTTTAATGTTCTAGTTATATTTAACTTATTTTATATTTTTGTTTTCATATTTTCCGATAATGGTATATATATATATATATATATATATATATATATATATATATATACATATATATTGTGATAAGTTGAGCTATATATAATCATAATTTTCCTTACTGTGTGTACTTAAAATATTGTATTCATTGAATGCTTTGTACTGCACTATTTTATTACTACTATTAGTATCATTATTATTATTATTATTATTATTATTATTACTATTCTTATTTTTATTATTATTATTATTATTATTATCAATAATTATCTTATTTTTTATACTTTGTATGTCTCATTTATTTTGACCTGCTGTTCACATTTTATTATTCTTTTTTCTTTCTTTCTGTATGTTATATATTATGTCTGATTTCTACTTACTTGTTGTTTACATTTTATTATTATTATCTTATTCAGTTTTGTGTGTAAAATTGTAGTGTACTTTGTAAATTTGTAGTGTTTTTTGTAACGCAGTTTTACTCTTGGTTGAGTGTTAGAGAAGGCCGTATGGCCTTAACTCTGCCAGGTTAAATAAATTATTATTATTATTATTATTATTATTATTATTATTATTATTATTATTATTATTATTATTATGTGATGTTATTAAGTTGTACATGAATATGTAACTTTTTAAAATTAAATCGTAAGTTACTCACTTCACATTAAAATACATAAAATAATCAATAATATACTTGCCTGAATTGCTTATGACTAACTCTCAGTTTTGTGGTTTGGAGTTGAAGAAATCGTCATCCCAATTTTGAAGAGCAGCTTCGTCATTAATTACCGGTTTCTCGAACAACAGTATTTAAGTACGGTAGAGTCTCGATTATCGGAGTTTAGATTAACCGAGGTTCCGTGTTATCCGAGCCGAATAAAAAAAAATACTGTAAATAACAGTAGTGTTTCCATAAGCGGAAACGCGAGCAGCGTAATCAGACAATAGTAATATGAGTTACAAGAGCGGTATGTTGATGTTTTCATGTTCGAGGAAAAGATTGAAAAAGCGAAACGTAGTTGAGTTTTTTTAATTTCCGAGAACATGAAAACAAACATACCGCTCGTGTATCGTACATTATTTTGTGCGAAAATCGTTTATTACATACCTGAAAGAGGAATTTTTAATTAGTTGCAATGAAATCTCCATCTTGGTTTCTGTTCAATGACGATAATTTTGGAAAACAAAAATATCTCTCTTCAACATTGTTGCTATAAAATGTTTTCTGTGTTTACTATATTGCAGCAGGCCTTGATATATGTCTGTCTTCCCCCCCCCCCCCCAGTCTATAAATGCGAACTTAAAACAAACGGTAAGGTTATGTAATGATTTATTTTTCATTTTAATATTTTAACGATATTATTTATATAACGTATTGCAGTAATAACATCGGCATCTGGAATGTTGTTGATTTTTTTCACGGCTTCCTTAATGTTACTTGCATCACGAATGCAATAACTTTAGTGGAGTAGTAGAGTTTACTGAATTTTTGCAAATATTTAAAAACAATAATTAACAGTGCAATTTAGGTGAAATTGCAGTGGTAAGTTTCCAATTTATAATTATTACTATGTTGAACGTCTTTAAAAATAATATGTTAAAAGCCTAAAGCAGTAAAATGAATATGACGCTTAAGCGGTAGGGGAGAGTCGGGTAGTATCGGACATCGGGTAGTATCGGACAGTGCGTGTTTTTCATCTACCACCATATGGTAGTACCTGAATGACATGGTTACGTTTCTCTATGCGACATCACAAAAACTTAACCATGTCAATCAGGTACTATCATCGTGTGGTAGATGAAAGAAACTCACTGTCCGATATTACCCGATGTCCGATACTACCCGACTCTCCCCTAAGAATAGGGAAATTGTTATGTGTGTTACGTTGGGAATACTGAATGTGGTATTTCACACTTACCGCGTATTGGTTTTGTGCGGTAAGCAAGCAAATACGCACGATCTCGCACAAAAGACTGTTAAAAACTTGTTTCCGAAATTAGAAGCTTTCACTGTACTGTATAGTATTGTACGTTAGTTGTTTTTTTATGTAGGACATACTGTATTTTTAAACGCGTAGAATTCATATTAACCTGATTTGTTCATTCTATTCAGTGTATTGAGTAAAAAGTTTGTCCAATTTCTAATCAAAACTCAGTTTTTAAGTAACCATCCGTTTTATCCGAGTTTTTGATTATCCGAGATAGTCTTGGTCCACATTAATTCGGATAATCGAGACTCTATTGTATTCATTAGAAGTATTGAGTCTATAAGTATTATAAATTAGCAGGCCTAATGATTCCTAACTTAACTAACTTAACCTCTCGATGCTGGGTGATACGAAGTCCG
The DNA here is from genome assembly GCF_040183065.1 of Periplaneta americana. Lineage (NCBI taxonomy): Eukaryota > Metazoa > Arthropoda > Insecta > Blattodea > Blattidae > Periplaneta > Periplaneta americana. Next base: position 149,065,417 of record NC_091119.1, on the reverse strand, counting down.
TAACTCTTCTTTTTTGCTCAGAACTATCGCAAGAATGCATTAACCTTCAGTTTTCAGCTGTTTTCACTGAAATAACAATGTCTACTAGATATATTGGAAAAATTTACATTATAAATAAATACTATAAACAATCGCAAAAAATTTTGGAAAATCATCAATAGGACACTGATGTTGAAATAAGAGCATATCAGTTCGACAAATCGTAAAAGAAGACGGTACAACAATTACTTGAAATAAAGACATTCAAAATGAATTCAATTCATTACTTACTCACAAATGGCTTTTAAGGAAGCCGGAGATTCATTGCCACCCTCACATAACCTGAGCAAGATTAAACCAGTCCCTACCACTATAGGCCTATCCCACCTTCCTCAAATCTATTTTAATATTATCCTCCCATCTACACCTTGATCTCCTCAAAGGTATTTCCCCTCAGGTCTTCCAACTAACACTCTATATGAACACTGATAGCAGCTTCGGTTTCAGGAACACGCTTACAGCCACCAGTATGTGGCATATTAACAGTCCCAGTTCCTTCAAACGTGCGAAACCAAAACATCTATCGACTTGCAACTCGGAACCCTCTGGACACCATACTCTCTTGAAACCGCCGTTGAAAAGACATTACACTTTCAAATTTAGCAAACCACAAGACATATTTCGCTCGTTGTTGTACAGTAAACGGCATTTTGTTTATCCGGTCGTTGCTGAGTAACTTCTTTTGTTTCTTATGCTGTAACAACACAGTCTAGTATATACAGCCACGAAGCTTGAGTTGTTGAGGGTGCTAGGAACAATAGACTGTGCCGGTACTATTTCGCATTGTCTGTGATGAGGCGATAGTAGCGATCCTAGTGGTTAGCAACTATCTGTGGATGCATATTCCCTGCGTAATGAGCTTCGTGACTGTATATATTAGACTGTGGTAACAATGATAATACAAAACCACGTGTTTCAATATCATAGTGGAACTGAAATAAATTCTACAGCACCCCTATTATAAATTTTATAGTCATTTTATTTTATGTTTTTCCAAACGGATCAGACTGTATTATTGCATTAAAATTAAAATGACAAAACCTAAACAAATTTCTTGCAAAGACTGTATTGCCAAGGAAAACAAAAACGGTACGAATTTATGCAGCAAGCTGCTATATCAGCGTTCCAGTATAATTCTAATACGATCATCATCTGCATTTTAATCTTCAATGGCTAGGCCGTATTGCTCATCCCCGCCTCACAATCTAGTACATTCTCTCCCAAGTCGTTAACATTTCGTCGACATGTCGGTTTGTAGTAGAAAGTAATCTTAAACAGTCTTCCTTCTCCCAGTCTTGTTAGGTGGTCCATTCAATTTGTCCTGTATTATTTAATCATTTATTGCTTCAGTATTTAAAGCCTACTTAATGTCTTCATGTATAATCCTATCATGTCTCGTGCATGTTTTACATCCTTAAGAATGTTAATTTAAGTCGTCTTAATTTTATTTGCTTTCGTGTGGGGATCCAGGTTTCTCTGCCATACAATAACGTGGACACCAGCCTTGCTGGGTAACATTTCATTACTGTCTTTTACTAATTTTACTTTTAAATGTTGTCTTGTTCAACTTTCCAGTAATTATTATTTTCACTCTTTTTCTAATGACGATACTTGGTGACGTAGTCACGGCAGGATAATAGTGCCATCATGAGCGGAGGAAATGCTGCATTTAAAGAGACCCAAATACTTTAGGGGTTAGGTACAGCTTACAGCAGTAAAATGTTTGGAAATATTCAACATTTTTTTCTTCCATTACTGTATCTTGTAGAATAATGAAAATTGGTATGTGTAAAGCACTGTCCTTCTGCTATACGAAAAAAAATATTTTTACGATTTAAAAAAATATATTTATATATTTTTTTCAAAATTCAAAATGATGGCAGTTCACTGTGCAGTGACTAAGCTTTTCCCTCATAAGTCATAAACCTCTTAAATTTTTCATGTTCTCTCTCTGTCATTTTATTGTTGAAACTCATGTTTACAATATCATGCTCTTTCAACTACATTCCTTAATAAATAATATATATTTTTTGTTTTGTATTAGAAGAAAATACTGATATTTTACCATTTTAAATGAGTTTATTTTTTGTCAGACAATCTATCAAAGGTAGACAAGTGATCTAGCAACATACAGTAGATATGTCATGCATAAATACACACAAAAAATTTCATCACAGAATGTTAAATAGTTTATGAATTAAGTGGGAAACGCTTCATCACTGCACAGTGAACTAAATTTTGGAAAAAAAAAAAAAAAAAAAAAATGCAAATAATTTTTTTAACCTTAAAAATATTTTTTCATATAGCAGAAGGACAGTGTTTTACATATACAAATTTTCACTATTGTACAAGTACAGTACTGGGGGAAAAAAAAAAGTTGAATATTTCCAAAATTTTACTGCTGTAAGTTGTGCCTAACTCCTTAAAGGAAGCAGCCATACTTTCAATCTCACTTTCTGTTGGCCAGCAACCAACTGGGAGGACACTGATTTGCGTGCGAGTGTTGACAAAGAACAGTCAGATGGATTATAATCACGATAATTCCAAGCGAGCGCCATACAGCCAATTAACAGCTCATTACACTCGATTGAACTATGAAAATCTGATTATGCTGATACAGTAGTAGATAACCGATAATTTTGTTCTCTTACGTTCATTTGTTTATCATAATTTCTGCTTCGATAATAAGCCTGTACTACAAGAAAATATCAGCAATCAAACGCTAACATCTAACTCTCAGCATGGAAAAGTTATTAATTATAACAATTGTACCATTAAAATTATTACAAATAAAAATTTATGGAAAAAGAGTTAATAAAATTATTACTCCTATAAACTTAAGTTTAATGTTAAGAACCTATACTCATGCATATGTGTACTGTATAACCTCAAACGTTTAGTTTTCTTCTATAATTAATTTGTTTTATTCCTACCATCTCTGGTTCATTCAATTGCGGTAGAGAAAACATGCACTTTCCTCTCATAATGGAACCGATATTAAATTTATAGCTCCGAAATGTTAGATATTTATACGTACAGCCCGATTATTTAGTCCTGACAGCTCAGCGACGCGAAAGAGGGGAAGTAATAGGAGTAGTAGAGAGAGTTCCGGAGTAAAGATAAGGGCGAGCGGTCGGTAAAGGAATTCAGTACAGCTTAACTGTACTGGAAACACAACGCTATACCGCATGCGTGACATCCGATGGCTGTGACTGCAGGCAACAGACTAACCCAGGGCTGGGCACATTACGTGATTCTGAGAAATGAGCGCTGTGTGCTTTAAAGAGCTTGTCTCGCGAGCGGTGTGACGTATGCATACTGTACGTCATTCAGTATCGGTGCAGTGGTGACTCTGCAATATGAAGGCGCACTTTGAAGACGGAGCTTCCGCTCATAGACTAAAGTGGACCGCTACTCCCAATGCTTTTAATGTATCATGGGAGGAGTAGTTATTTTTCGTAGAGAGCAGTGGATTAGCAAAGTGTTTAATTTGTCATAAATCATTCCAAGTGATTAAGAGGTTCAATATCCAACGACATTATTCTTTACAACGTGCTACTGAATATGACAAATAATGTTGGTAATGAACGCCATAAATTATTACAACTTAAAGAAAATGTTTCTCAGGTACATTATATTAGAGTATCTATTTCATATTTGCATTGCATTATAAGTTATTATACACTTAGTAATATATAATTTTAAATTATACAAGTATTATGATATATAAAATATTATGTTATATATCATGAACTGTAATATACTATACTATGATATATCATAATATTTGTATAATTTAAAATTATATATTACTAAATGTACTATAATAACTTATAATGCAATATAAATATCGAATAGATACTCTAATATAATGTACCTGAGAAACATTTTCTTTAAGTTGTATTAATTTATGGTCATATATCATATCATACTGTATCATATCATATCATATCATATCATATCATATCATATCATATCATATCATATCATATCATATCATATCATATCATATCATATCATATCATATCATATCATATCATATCATATATCGCATCGCATCAAATTATTTTATATTATATTATATTATATCATATCATATCATATATCGCATCACATTATTTTATATTATATTATATCATATCGTATCATATATCATATCATATCATATCATATCATATCGTATCGTATCGTATCTCATCATATATCAACAGGATGACAATAATGCACTTAGTTAATCGGCCATGAGAATTAGCTACAAAATTTGCCACGAAATTGCAAAGGAATTGAAAACATTCAACGAAGGTGAATTCATCAAGCGATGTTTAATTATATTGGCAGATGAACTCTGTCCACAGCAAGTAGGGGAAGTGGAAGCCATACGCCTGTCTCGTAGAACCGTGGTGAGAAGGTTGCAGTATGTGCGTATGGGTTATGTAAATAAGCGTAATGATTTGTGTGTGTGCATAGAGCGAAGTTTATTTCATTAAATTAATAAGAGTGTTATAAATTCTGTAATGCACAATGGATTGATGTAATATCCTTATAAACTATTATGTACTGACAGACTGAATGAATAGAACAACCGTGGCTCTTGTTACATTAATGCAGGGAAGGTAGCTGTAATTCGAGTCCGCCACTGCGTGAGCGTTCTGCTCTGGCTTGGAATTGAAGTGCGTTTCGGAGCGAGAGCAGCTCTGGCCGACTAGACTGAGCCGCTCTCATGCCCGGCCCTGGACTAACCTGAACATCCCTTGGCGTAACTTAATGGACTTGCCTGATCCAGGCGCAGATTTCCGGCGACTGTCAGGACTAAATAATCGTACTGTAAGTTATATGACACCGTGCAAAACGATACTGAAGTAAGTTATCTAGTGATAATTGCGTTTGCTATGTCAGTCCACAATTTCCCTGATCACTGCTCTCTATAAAATAAAATAACAAAATAAAACCGCTACTTTGATATGTTACTTCTGTCTTGTATAAATCACAGCACTTGCCAATGTCCCCGTTGCTAACTTTCACAAAATGTCTCCATTCATACAGAATAATATTTGGTTAGATATGCTACGCTTGTTTTATTGATATGTGTACTTGGTTGAATGAAACTGATGTAAGAAAACTTTTTAGAATATTAAGGATGTGGGATTTATGGGAAATAGTGGAGAAGTAGCCATCAATGGGCTGGTGTAAATACAAAGTCTCATGGAAATCTTTCACTTTGTGTCAGAGTTATTACTTTTATGGAAACCAGTCTAAAATGCCAATGAGGAAGCTCAGAGAGATCAGGAGCGAGGCTCGTTTTATCTGTGTGGATTTTACTGTGAAAGTTGGTGTGCTGGTCGTTAACGAACACTCGACGTGACGCGCCGGTCTGATCGTAAAAGAGTCGCGATATTCTTTTTGTTGTCTGTAAAATAAGGACTAGTTATGTACCTTGGGGGTTACACAATTATACGAGTCTTTACCTCAAATCAGATATAAAAATGCTTCATATTTGTTTAAACATTTGATTTTATAGCTTTTATATGCTCAACAACTGAGGTGGAACTTTAAACCTGCTTGAAGGCAACTGTCATAGATTTAAAAAGGATATTCCTATTTAGTTAATTTACAATTTTAATGATAACTCTTTCTTAGCGAATTGGTATCGTATTATTATAATTTCAACAACAATTTGTCTTATGGCAATTGGTTTTCTTATTTCCATGAAAACTCGTCCTATCGAAACAGATATTTTTTATAAAATTTCGTTACCGGTGATATTTCTTCCTTGGGAGTTAGTATGTTTATAATTTCAGTGATAAATTCTCTTATAGGAATTGGTATTTTTATAATTCCAATGTTAATTCGCGCTGTGGGAATTTATATTTTTATAATTTCAATGATGACTCATCATGAGAAAATTGGTATTTTTATAATTTCCATGGTAACTCGTCCTATGGAAATCTTTTGACGATTGGTATTTTTATAATGTCAACGATAACTCGTCCTATGATAACTGGTATCTTTATATTTTCAGTTATAACTCGTCTTATGGCAATTGGTATTTTTGTAATTTCAATGATAACCCGTTCTATGGGAATTGGAATGTTTATATAGATAACTCGTCTTATGGGAACTGGTATGTTTATATTTTCCGTTATAACTCGTCTTATGGCAATTGGTATTTTTATAATTTCAATGATAACCCGTTCTATGGGAATTGGAATGTTTATATTGGTAACTCGTCTTATGGGAACTGGTATGTTTATATTTTCAGTTATAACTCGTCTTATTGCAATTGGTATTTTTATAATTTCAATGATAACCCGTTCTATGGGAATTGGAATGTTTATATTGATAACTCGTCTTATGGGAACTGGTATGTTTATGTTTTCAGTTATAACTCGTCTTATGGCAATTGGTATTTTTGTAATTTCAATGATAACCCGTTCTATGGGAACTGGAATGTTTATATTGATAACTCGTCTTATGGGAACTGGTATGTTTATATTTTCAGTTATAACTCGTCTTATGGCAATTGGTATTTTTGTAATTTCAATGATAACCCGTTCTATGGGAATTGGAATGTTTATATTGATAACTCGTCTTATGGGAACTGGTATGTTTATATTTTCCGTGATAACTCGTGTTATGACAATTGGTATTTTTATAATTTCCATAGCAACTCGTCCTATGATAATTTGTGTTTTTATATTTTAATAATAACTCTTCCTATGAGAGTTGGTATTTTTTTATTTCAGTGACATCTTTCCTATGGAAATTGATATTTTTACAATTTCAGTATTAATTCACACTATAGCAATTTATATTTTTTATAATTTCAATGATAACTCGTCTTATGGGAACTGGTATTTTTGCAATTTCAGTGGTAACTCGTCCTATGGGAACTGGTATGTTTATATTTTCCGTGATAACTAGTGTTATGGCAATTGGTATTTTTATAATTTCCATAACAACTCGTCCTATGAGAATTTGTATTTTTATACTTCAATAATAGCTAACTCTTCCTATGAGAGTTGGTATTTTTTTTAAATTTCAGTGACATCTTTCCTATGGGAATTGGTATTTTTACAATTTCATTACTAATTCACGCTATAGCAATTTATACTTTTTATAATTTCAATGTTAACTCGTCTTAGGGAAATTGGTATTTTTATGTCAATGATAACTCGACTAATATAATTAGAATAATATTGCTGTAGCTTATACTCTTTGACCAAAATATAGTGTGGTAATCGATCAGAGCCAGTTGTACTATCGATACATAACACGGCACACTAGAGCGCTCTACCGGATGCAATAGAGAACCTCACATATTCTATTATCTTTCGTAATGAAGTAATAACGAAACTATGACGTAGCTGTGTAACAGTTATACTGTTATACACGACGTATGTAGTGATTATTAGTAAGGAATTTACACACGACTTATAAACGAGCTACTCATTGTATAAGACAGTTAAACGTCTGTATATAGGGTTTTTATTAGTAAGACCGATAAGCTGTAGCTTAGCTAGCTATAAGCTATTGCCTAACTTATAGTCAGGCTATAAGCTATTACCCAGCTATAAGCTATAGTCTAGTTAAAAGCTATAGCCTAGCTATAAGCTATATTCTGGTCATAAGCTGTAATCTGGCTATAAGCTATATTCTGGCTGCTGTAGCCTGGAAGCTATAGCCTGGATATAAACTATAACCTCGCTATAAGCTATAGCCTAGATAGGCTGTAAGGTATAGCCTGGCTATGATATATAGCCTATCTACAGTATAAGCTATAGCCTAGCCATAAGCTATAACCTACCGCGAATATTTGACTATGTTTGCCATGATTTTTTACCTCTAGTTTTTTTTTTGCTAGAATATATCAACTCTCATTTCACGTACGAAAAATAATAGCCTAGCTATAAGCTGTAGCCTGGTTATAAGTAATAGCCTAGAAATAAACTATAGTCTGGCTAAAAGCTGTTGCCCAACTATAAGCTATAGCCAGACTATAAGCCAGGGCTTGCCAAACTTTTCATAGCGAGGGCCACATTAACCATGCGAGAAAGAATCGTGGGCCAAGTCACGTAAGTTTAAACTAAGTCTAATAAACAAAGCTCATAAATAACATTAGTATTCAAACTTTGTGTTTTATTGATCTAAAACCTACACTTTCAAACTGTTAACTTTTTTCATTCAACTGGCAATATCTTCCACTCTGCGACCAACTGTATGTAGACTGCTGAAAGGCTAATTTTCTTAAATAAATCTACTTTCTCAGGACAAATCTCCTTTGCCGCCATTATCATGCACGATTTAATAAATTCACCATCACTAAAAGATTTTGCTCTTTTCGCCAGTTCATGCGAAACTAGCCACTGTTGCCGCTTCATTGTCTGATCTCTGTTTGTTGAAAATATTCTGTTGAGATGATAGTCCACGCTTCATTGCTTCAAATTTATCATCCCGTAACTTCCCCGTAATTTGTGAAACATTTGAAAAATGTTTGATTTCATAATGCCTGCGAATATTACATTCTTTAAAGACAGCAACTGATTCGTTACAAATGAGGCATAATTACTTTATTTACAGTTTTAATCATAAAATAGCCCCAACTCCATTGTTGTTTAAACACAGAACATTCACTATCCATTTTCTCTTTTTTTCTTTCCCTGCCATAATTAAAGTTACGCTGTAAGAACTACTAGTAAATGCTTGTGGATTAACTCAGAGTGCTAATACTATTCTTAACTGGATAATAATGACCACTTCACATTTTCACTGCTCTAAATGTGTATGCGTGTACCGAAAGAAGTCGCTGTTGTCAGCCTAGAGCAATCTCTGGTTGCTCTGTTGCCACACTTCGCGCTTGGGCTGGACAACTTACGGTTGCCTGGCGGCTGAATGCTTGCAACCAGTAGCCTGTGTTGTAGCAATATTTGTTACCGCAATATACGAGCAATTTGTTTAACAATCTGGACCTCTGATTTGATTTCATCGATCGAAGTTCGTCAATAAATTAATCTTCTTTTTATTCTTTTATTGACTTTTAATTTTTTTTTCAAGTTAGTAAATGGGCCGAACAAAAGTAGCTCGCGGGCCTGATTCGGCCCGCGGGCCGTAGTTTGGCAAGCCCTGCTATAAGCTATATGTGATTAAGTGGTGTCTGCAATTCATGTTCTCCAAATTGCTTACAAAGTTCATGTCGATACATGAAGTGTCGAGTGTCATTGCGCTGTTGTCGAGGCGAGGGGAATATGATACAGAGACAACGAGGGGAATATAAGTTGGAAAAGGGCAATATAGAGCAAGAGAAATACAAATGGAATACAAGGGAAACAAAAGGAATATAAAGAGAACAGGGTGATGACACGGAGAACTATGTGAAGGTGAAATAGGGGAATACAACGAGAATAAGGAAAAGAGAAGAAGAACGAGCGAAGACAAGGAGGAGGAGAATATAAGGAGTACGAGGAGAATACAAAGAGAGGAATGTGAAACAAGGAGAACGGGAAAAAGAAGAATATACTGTGAAGAAGGAGAATATAAGCACAGTCTAGTATATACAGTCACGAAGCTCAATATGTAGTAAATATGCATCCATAGATAGTTGCTAACCACTAGGATCGCTAATATCGCCTCATTACAGACAATGCGAAATAGTACCAGCACAGTCTATTGTTCCTAGCACCCTCACAACTCAAGCTTCGTGACTGCATGTACTAGACTGTGGTACAAATAGAAAAGGGGAAAGAGATGGAGAACAGGGCGAATACAAAGAGTACGAGGGGACTGCAAAAACAGTGGGAAGACAAGGAGAAGACGGGGAATACAACGAGAACAAGGGGATTAAAAGTAGATCAATGGGAATGCAATGAAAACAAAAAAAAATACAAGTTGAAGAGGGAAATACGAGTACAAAGAAAACGAACAAGGGGAAGGCAAGGAGAAAAAGGGAAAATAGTGGAACACAAGGAGAAGAAGAGAATGCAAGGGGAACAAGGGGGGGTTGCGTTTTTATGTGATGGTCAGTTCTGTAGTTACTCCTCCCCCCCGTACACTTAGAGAGGAGAAAGACGTGGTTCTATGCCAAAATAGAAGTTCAGATATTCATTTATAACTCATTAGATGAAAAAGAGAAGGTCTCTCTATGCAAAAAAGAACAGCAATGAAATAGAGATTCTTTCAATTTAAGCTACAGGAAGGGAAGTGAACAATAATATTGATTTGTAGGAGTATGCTCTATCGAACTTAACCACTCAAATTACGACGCAGTGAAAGATGAAGTTGGACGCGCTCTCTACATTGAAAGCCTCTTCTGTGAGTGAAAATGACTCAAAAGCGCCCAATTCATTAGAGGCTCTTCAGAAGTAGTAAAAGCAACGTTATCGGAAAGCGATGAAAGCAAACTCCTCGAATCTGCTGCCCCGGCTAACTGACGAAGCCGCATCAAAGGACCGCAACATGGCTCAGTAATGGAGCGCATCGGACCAGAGCGGCAGCAAATGACGGCGTTTCGCACGTTAATTCGATTGCGGGGTCGTAAGTCAGATCCGTTGTGCGGCAGGGTTTGCTGGAGTTTGTTCAATCACACCTGTCGGTGAACTTTCCTTCCACTGCACTGAATTATGAGCCGAACGAACAGAGCGTTTGGCGTTGTTTGGTCAACTATCCGAGGACAGGTTTGAACCTCATAAGTTGCACCAATAAAGAATCACTCATAAGGCAACTAAGTCAGGGGATAATGGAGTAGGATGGCCAGTTCCTTTTCCCCTCCAATACATAGTAACATAACACTAATCAGTAGACACCGCATTCTGTCCCAGGGCGTACAGAGATAAGGTTAGTTGTTCATAGACTATATTGGGGTGACGTCATGTTTCGGTCGCGACGCAGGTACAATGTGTCCGCAAACTCACTCCGCAGCGAGAAGAGACGCTCGATCTCCTAGCGGGAAGTTTTAAGTTGGCAGCAAAATCATTCATACGTGTTCAGTGTTGACCATCGAGTGGAGTGAACAATGACGTTATAGTTACTTGGAGTGAATCCCACCTCCCAACATAACTGCAGCTGCTAGCGGTGAATCCCACCTACCAACATAACTGCAGCCGCTAGCGGTGAATCCCACCTACCAACATAACTGCAGCCGCTAGCAGTGAATCCCACCTCCCAACATAACTTAGCCTCTAGCAGTGAATCCCACCTACCAACATAACTGCAGCCGCTAGCAGTGAATCCCACCTACCAACATAACTGCAGCCTCTAGCGGTGAATCCCACCTACCAACATAACTGCAGCCTCTAACAGTGAATACCACCCCCAACATAACTGTAGCTTCTAGCCGTGAATCCCACCTCCCAACATAACTGCAGCCGCTAGCAGTGAATCCCACCTCCCAACATAACTGCAGCCTCTAGCGGTGAATCCCACCTCCCAACATAACTGCAGCCGCTAGCGGTGAATCCCATCTACCAACATAACTGCAGCCTCTAGCAGTGAATCCCACCTCCCAACATAACTGCAGCCTCTAGCGGTGAATCCCACCTCCCAACATAACTGCAGCCGCTAGCAGTGAATCCCACCTACCAACATAACTGCAGCCGCTAGCGGTGAATCCCACCTCCCAACATAACTGCAGCCGCTAGCAGTGAATTCCACCTACCAACATAACTGCAGCCGCTAGCGGTGAATCCCACCTCCCAACATAACTGCAGCCGCTAGCAGTGAATTCCACCTACCAACATAACTGCAGCCGCTAGCCGTGAATCCCACCTCCCAACATAACTGCAGCCTCTAGCAGTGAATCCCACCCCCAACATAACTGTAGCTTCTAGCCGTGAATCCCACCTACCAACATAACTGCAGCCTCTAGTAGTGAATCTCACCTCCCAACATAACTGCAGCCTCTAGCAGTGAATCCCACCTACCAACATAACTGCAGCCTCTAGCAGTGAATCCCACCTCCCAACATAACTGCAGCCTCTAGCAGTGAATCCCACTCCCAACATAACTGTAGCTTCTAGCCGTAAATCCCACCCCCCAACATAACTGCAGCCTCTAGCAGTGAATCCCACCTACCAACATAACTGCAGCCTCTAACAGTGAATACCACCCCCAACATAACTGTAGCTTCTAGCCGTGAATCCCACCTACCAACATAACTGCAGCCTCTAACAGTGAATACCACCCCCAACATAACTGTAGCTTCTAGCAGTGAATCCCACCTCCCAACATAACTGCAACCTCTAGCAGTGAATCCCACCTTCCAACATAACTGCAGCCTCTAGCAGTGAATCTCACCCCCCAACATAACTGCAGCCTCTAGCAGTGAATCCCACCTCCCAACATAACTGCAGTCTCTAGCAGTGAATCCCACCTCCCAACATAACTGCAGCCTCTAGCAGTGAATCCCACCCCCCAACATAACTGCAGCCTCTAGCAGTGAATCCCACCTCCCAACATAACTGCAGCCTCTAGCAGTGAATCCCACCTCCCAACATAACTACAGCCTCTAGCAGTGAATCTCACCCCCCAACATAACTGTAGCTTCTAGCCGTGAATCCCACCTCCCAACATAACTGCAGCCTCTAGCAGTGAATCCCACCTACCAACAGCCCCTAGCGTATACATCGCCGTCTCCTCGCTGCGGAGTGAGTTTGCGGACGCACTGTAGGCTAGTATCAAGGCTGGTTCACAAAAACACCGGGAACGGAAATGCCAACGAGAACGTAAATAATGTTAAAATAAATGTATTTAAATGTGAGATTTCACAATATTTAATTAAATACATTTATTTTAACAATATTTCCGTTCTCGCTCCCGTTTCCGTTCCCGGTTTATTGTGAACCAACCTTTAGGGAACATTTGTATCCTCTTTATGTGTAGTTCACGTTCTAGTCATGATTCGAACTAGACTAAATTGTAAGCGTAACAGTGATTTGCAGTACAAATGAATGTGTTAACAAGCGGTAAGTTTCAAACTGAGTAAAAATTGACAACAGTACATATGAATTGAATAATTTCAAGGGAAAAATTGTTCAAGGACCGGGTATCAAACCCGGGACCTTTGGCTGACCGCGCTAACGCACTACCGACTGAGCTACCCAGGAACTATACCAGGCCCCGGCTTAATAAATTCCCCTTATATCCACATATCTCAAGTGGGTAGACAAAACGTCAGAGCTCAGGATTGAGTGCACATTTTCTGTGTGACTTAATTTTATGATTTTCTGTTAACCAACAGTAGCCTACCGTGTACTATACAAATCTGGCTTTCAAGTATAATACATTGTACTGTTCGTTAACAGGAAACCACAAAATTAAGTCACACAGTAAGTGTGCACTCAGCGCTTTGCTCTGACGTGTCAACCCACTTGAGGTATGTGGATATAAGGGGAATAATTGAGCCGGGGTATAGTTCCTGGTTAGCTCAATCGGTAGAGCCAGCCAGAGGTACCGGATTCAATACCCAACCCTGGAACAATTTTCCCCTTGAAATTATTCAAGTCAGCTTTAAATGGAGCTATATCTGAAAGCCAGATTTGTATAGTACATATCGTCGTTGTTCCTGCAATAACTCCTATGTGCAAAATATAAAATCTTTCAGTAGGAAGAAAAAACATATTTATTCATCCTATGGCAGCCGTACATAGGAGACTGTGAATTCTTACATTTTCGAAACAAAGAAATATAATTACGTATAGAAGATTTTATTATTTGCTGTATCACTATTTAAGTTATTTAACAGAGCAAAAATCTGAAAATCGATAAATATGTCACATAGGAGTTATTGCAGGAACAACGACGATATGAATGTTTAAAATGTTGTATATAACAAGTCACAAACTGATTCAATTTAACAATAAGAGTATAAATAAATTAAGTAAATATCACATCACAAACTAACTAAAATTAACAACAAAATACAAATGGATTTGTGAAATAAACAGCAAATCACAAGCTAACTATATTTAACAACTACAGTACAAATGAATATCTAAGATACTCGTAAATGGCAAGTGGTAAGCTAACTAAATTTAACAAAAATTGAGATAAAATTGTATTGAGACGTCACAGAACTAGCAACAAACGAAAATCGCTAGTCACAAAGTAATTAAAATGTTAGAGCAGATCTAAATGGGCATATGGCAGAGTGGGGAGAACAGAGATAAAAAGATGTGATAGGAATCTATGTGAAAACAGTGTATGCTGACTTTAGAGTACCTACATTAGTTGTCCGTTTGTACAGATACGGAAATAAAATTTGGAGCTCCATTATTGTATTAAGTTTCGCTTACAACATACTGTACGTGTGAAGTAAACGAGAGCCCCTGTATATATGTTACTTGTGAACAGACGAACTTTCGATAATATGACTATTTGAAGATACGAATCAGTATTATAACAATCAGTGGCTATGGACGAAAACAATAACAACATTCCTCATTAAATTAACAAGCTTTAGAATTTCATACCGAGTTATTGCAACATTTCCTTATTAATTTGGAATCATGTAAAATGATGATGATGATGATGATGATAATAATAATAATAATAATAATAATAATAATAATAATAATAATAATAATAATAATAATCTTGCAGTGTAGGCTTTCACGGCCGGAGTCTATAGATGTAGATTCATTTTCCGGGCTGAGAGGCCGTGGTCTATTAGTTGGTTTTATACCAGACGTTTCGTCTGCAACTGCGGCAGACATCTTCGTTGCCTCAGGTACGCCGAGAAGAGTCTTGCGACCTCGGATACCACTCCACTGAAGATGTCTGCCGCAGTTGCAGACGAAACGTCTGGTATAAAACCAACTAATAGACCACGGCCTCTCAGCCCGGAAAATGAATCTACAATAATAATAATAATAATAATAATAATAATAATAATAATAATAATAATAATAATAATAATAATAATGGCTTTATTTAACCTGGCAGAGTTAAGGCCGTAAGGCCTTCTCTTACACTCAACCAGGATTAAAACTTGCTTACATAAAAATTTACCTAATAAAATAAAAATAAACATAGTGTGAAATACATATTAATGTTGTTGGAATCAAATACGAATCACATAAAAACAGAAGCCGATAATTCAATAAAAAAATGTACACAGTAAAAATAAAAATAAACACATTAGTATACATATTAGTATTCGATTACAATTAAGTAGGATTTACATAATTAAACCAGAAAGCGACAATTGAATAAAATGTACACAAAAACAGATTATTAATAAAAAAACAACACAGTGGGATACATATTGGCGTTAAGTGTGATAAATAAACACAATTTACATGATTATACAATAAAAATAAGAAACAAAAAAGAAAATAAAAAATAAAAATAAATACAGTTGAACACATTCTATTAAATATTTGCAACGCGTTAGGTCTGGCAACTCAACATAAGATATTTTTCTAATTTACATTTAAAGGAAATTAAAGTTCGGCAGATCTTGACTTCAGGCGGCAAAGAATTCCAGTGACGAGAAGTAGGAACAGTGAAAGATGAAGAATAAAGAGATGATGTGTGGAGTGGTATTTCTAGCGTGTTATCATATTGTGACCGAGTATTTAAGTTATGAAACCGAGAAAGACTGTGGAATCGGACAGATAAGTAAGAGGGAGTAGAGGTGCCCAAAATTCGGTATAGCCTAAGAGAGAAAGGGATATAACAGTTAAATGGGCAGACATTCGTAGGTTGTTTTCTAAAATTTAGAGTTAAATAACCAAAGTAAATTGTAAGGCAAAAACTACCCATCGAGTGTCTTAGCGATTCACCCGCTAATCGACTCGCTAGTCACTACCGCGCGTGCGCCAGAGATCGACAAAAGATCGATAAGAGTGGAAACATTGGAAGGTGAAATTTCCCATTCTATCAGATTATAGATAAAATAACAAGCACCATGCATATCATTACAAAACTTGATCACAATTAAATTCTGTCGTAGAAATTGAAAGAAACAGGCGACGAATAAATTTGAAGTTTAATTATTAATTGTTGCAAACATTAAGAAAAATTCAAGTTACACAAAATCTTAAAGTTTACTATCTACAAAATGAAATAAAGAAATACTAACAAAAGGGACAATAATAGATTTTCAAAGGTAATGTTATTGCATGGGAATATATAAAAATAACGGTTAAATATGGAAAGTAAAGAGTAAGATGGTCAGAGCAAAATTTAAGGCCGGATGAGCTCATCTTGGCGGACAATCATGACCGTACCGTAACTTCTCATGTGATCACCTGCACTGGGGCATACTAACAAGTGAGTGGATTTCGTTTTTTTCGGTCATACGTTGCGCTTGGGAATTAGACTTGCTTTGGCCCATTATGTACCCAAATTATGTGATTTGTCAAGTCCAAGGAACAGAATCTCAAAATGCTGGAAGTAGTCTGTGACAGACCACCATGTCCTATATGCACAAGTATGACGGTGATGAATTTCAAATGACTCGGCATAGGCCTGCCATTCTCTTATTGAATTATAATTGGCCGAACCTGGTTTCTGTTCTATGTCAAGGTGACTTGTCTTAAAATGAGTTTAAGTTAAATCTCAGTGATTTCACAGTGAATTTAGTAATGCTAAAAAGGTTAACGACTTCATTAAGAGGTCAATATGAGCTGGGTGGGTCCTGGAATTGTTTGAGACAGGTTTGTCTACAAGAAACAAATTAACTTAATACGTTGAACCTTTCGCAATTGTGGTTTTGTTTTTCAAACACGTCATCCGCCCAACATATGCGAAACTGCATGTGCAGTGAAATTGCATCTTTCACCTTTTTTATCTTATTATTGTATATAATTGGCTTGATGTAGTAAAAGCGTCACAAGAAGCTACTAAAATGTATTTGTCTTCTTATAGTTATATAGTGCACGTATCTCAATTACATAATTCGTTTAGAATGTCATTGTAACAAAGCTGACAATAGTTTCCATTTCAAGCTGTGTGAAATATGCAGATACTGTCTTCAGTGTGAACCAGGCCTCAATAGTCGCGATGGAGGCTTTCACGTCGTGAGGTGGTAAATCCATTCTTGCAGTGCCTGGTTGGAAGACATGCGAGATGAGATGTTATCTGCCTCCAGAACATGGATATCCCTCATCTCTCAACATGTCTGTCTCTCATATACGTGATTCTGTTGTGTTTTGTTTATATATCATAGGTGTAACTGCTATTGCAGACCAGCAGTTTCTTTGTTCTTCCAACACTATCCCGTCTGGCGTTCAACTCCCCAGAGTAACACATCTGGTACAAAACAACCTCATTAAATTGCAAGTACTTCACCAAAAGTGCTGAATGTGTATCATACTCAGTTGGCAATATGACAGTGTTGAAGCAAGAGTAAAATAGTGGCGGAACCAGAACTGATAATGAGATAAAAACACTGAAGAAAGATCTTTCATAACTTTTTAATATTAAATTACAGAAGATTCATTACAGGACAGAAAGAGTGAAGAAGGCTGAGGAGATGGAAAAATGGAAGAAAGCAGGGTAGCAGACAACAAGGAGGAGAATTGAGGGCAGTAGAAAATAAAAACCGAAGAGACTTAGAAGATGAGTAAAGCCTAGGAAAAGTGAGAGAAGAATAATTTATTACAAGGACAAAAAAGAGAAAAATTTAAGATGGAAAGTGGGAAGAGGAAATATTATAATTAATAGTAGTACATATAAGTAGCAATAATAACATAAGTGGTAGTAGGTTAGTAATTAGTAAAAGATGTCTAAGAAATGTAGTAGTGTGAATAGAAGTTCTAATGTTAACAGTAGTAGAAGTAGTACTTATTGTTAGTAGTAGTAGTGGTTAGTGGTTAGTAAGACTTGTAATGGCTGTAGTGTTAGGAGAAGTTTTAGTATAAGTAGCAGTAATAGTGTTAATAAAATTGTAGTGGTAATAGTAGTGTCAGTAGACGTAATATAAGTAGTAATATAAACACGAGTAGTGATAGTATAAATAATATAATTAGTAATAGTAACGTTGCACCATGAAATAATCTTAACTGATACTCAACTTTATGATTAAATAAAACGTGAAGTAAAATTACAAAGTACGTAATAATCCATAACTGGGATAGATCGTAAAATTGCATATGCAAATAGGAAATATCATTCAGGTTGAATATGAACTGGGGTAACTGTAGAAATTGTAGTATAAATAGTGTTAGTGAAATTTGTAATATAAATAGTAACAGTATCAGTAGAACTTGTGATATAAATAGTATTAGTGAAATTTGTAGTATAAATAGTAACAGTATCAGTAGAACTTGTAGTATAAATAGTGTTAGTGAAATTTGTAATATAAATAGTAACAGTATCAGTAGAACTTGTGGTATAAATAGTATTAGTGAAATTTGTAATATAAATAGTAACAGTATCAGTAGAACTTGTAGTATAAATAGTGTTAGTGAAATTTGTAATATAAATAGTAACAGTATCAGTAGAACTTGTAGTATAAATAGTATTAGTGAAATTTGTAATATAAATAGTAACAGTATCAGTAGAACTTGTAGTATAAATAGTATTAGTGAAATTTGTAATATAAATAGTAACAGTATCAGTAGAACTTGTAGTATAAATAGTATTAGTGAAATTTGTAATATAAATAGTAACAGTATCAGTAGAACTTGTAGTATAAATAGTGTTAGTGAAATTTGTAATATAAATAGTAACAGTATCAGTAGAACTTGTGGTATAAATAGTATTAGTGAAATTTGTAATATAAATAGTAACAGTATCAGTAGAACTTGTAGTATAAATAGTGTTAGTGAAATTTGTAATATAAATAGTAACAGTATCAGTAGAACTTGTGGTATAAATAGTATTAGTGAAATTTGTAGTATAAATAGTAACAGTATCAGTAGAACTTGTAGTATAAATAGTGTTAGTGAAATTTGTAATATAAATAGTAACAGTATCAGTAGAACTTGTGGTATAAATAGTATTAGTGAAATTTGTAATATAAATAGTAACAGTATCAGTAGAACTTGTAGTATAAATAGTGTTAGTGAAATTTGTAATATAAATAGTAACAGTATCAGTAGAACTTGTAGTATAAATAGTATTAGTGAAATTTGTAATATAAATAGTAACAGTATCAGTAGAACTTGTAGTATAAATAGTATTAGTGAAATTTGTAATATAAATAGTAACAGTATCAGTAGAACTTGTAGTATAAATAGTATTAGTGAAATTTGTAATATAAATAGTAACAGTATCAGTAGAACTTGTAGTATAAATAGTGTTAGTGAAATTTGTAATATAAATAGTAACAGTATCAGTAGAACTTGTGGTATAAATAGTATTAGTGAAATTTGTAATATAAATAGTAACAGTATCAGTAGAACTTGTAGTATAAATAGTGTTAGTGAAATTTGTAATATAAATAGTAACAGTATCAGTAGAACTTGTGGTATAAATAGTATTAGTGAAATTTGTAGTATAAATAGTAACAGTATCAGTAGAACTTGTAGTATAAATAGTGTTAGTGAAATTTGTAATATAAATAGTAACAGTATCAGTAGAACTTGTAATATAAATAGTGTTAGTGAAATTTGTAATATAAATAGTAACAGTATCAGTAGAACTTGTGGTATAAATAGTATTAGTGAAATTTGTAGTATAAATAGTAACAGTATCAGTAGAACTTGTAGTATAAATAGTGTTAGTGAAATTTGTAATATAAATAGTAACGGTATCAGTAGAACTTGTAATATAAATAGTGTTAGTGAAATTTGTAATATAAATAGTAACAATATCAGTAGAAGTTGTAGTATAAATATTATTAGTTTTACTAAAAGTGAAAAACATGCATAATAACATTAGTAATTTGTACAACAGGAATGGATGCAAGAATTTATCAATAAAGAATGCTGCTGACTTCCATTAGTAATTTGTACAACAGCAGTACTCGGACTTACAAAGAAGCGTCGCTGACGAAATATGCAGAGTTTAATTAGTTACTTTGTATAACAGAAGTAGTTGCAAAGAAGCATCAATGAAGTAAATGCAGTTTCATTAATAATCTGAGTTGTTGCAAAGAAGCACTAATGAAGAAATAACCAGAGTTTCAAAAGCAATGTGCTATAGGAATGGTTGCAAGAAGCACCAATGAAGAAGTATAATTCCATTAGTGATTTGTACAACAGGAGTTGTTGACAAGAAGCATCAGTGAAGAAATATGCCGACTTTAATTACTAATTTGTGCAAAAAAGGGTTGCAGAGAAGCATAATAATTAATATTCCTATTCAACATTTAGGTAAATCATACCAGAAACACAGACGTCAATAGTACAATAGTATAGTTTTGTCATATAATGAATGTACTACTCCGTCGATATAGGAGAAAGCCAATGTTTACTTACTTTGATATAACACACGGAGCAAGTCCCCTGCAATCGGCCAACATCTTGTTTAGGTAGAGCATAAAAGTCAAGGAATAATATGGACAGTAAAAAGTCGATCATACAGGAATGAGTATTTAAGAGTTCTTACTTCATTATAAAAAGTGAATATCATACAACGTTAACACAAATTAATTTTATTTCCTAGAAAATATCTACCTGTAAAATGAAATAAGTAAATAAATAAATAAATAAATAAATAAATAAATAAATAAATAAATAAATAAATAAATCTAAATAAATAAATCTAAATAAATAAATAAATCCAAATAAATAAATGAATAAATCTAAATAAATAAATAAATAAATAAATAAATAAATAGGTGAACAAGTAAACAAATAAGTAAGAAAGTAACTAAGTGAGTGAATGAATGAATCAATCAATTAATCAATCAATCAATGAGGAAATTTAGATATGAAGGATGAAGAAGAAATAATAATAATAATAATAATAATAATAATAATAATAATAATAATAATAATAATAATAATAATAATAATAATGATAATAATAATAATAATAATAATAATAATAATAATAATAATAATAATTTATTTATTTAATCTGGCAGAGTTAAGGCCAGTAGGCCTTCTCTTCCGCCCAGCCAGACTATAATTTTAATTGAATACAATTTCTTACATTGTTATTACATTAATGAACTGGAGATATGAAGAATTGAAGGAGCAAAGATACGGAGATACGGTGATATGAAGATATGAAAAAATGTAGACATAAATGTAGAAATGAAGAAATGTACAAATAAAATGAAACTTTAAAGAAATAAAGAAATCAGTAAAAAAATACGTATTACGGGTACCTTAAACTCTCCAGCAATATCATTAATATTTTGTGCCGTTTTAAAGAGGTTGAATAATATTTACTTGTGAGAATACTCAGACATGAACGTGTTTGTGACATTATGCCTTACCGTTATACGTGGGCTTGGATTCTCGTCACAACAGACCACGTTGTACTGTTTTGCTGCTTTCTTTAGACTCAAATGCATTCTACTAAATCGGCGGAACAGTGTGATATGTGTACTGACATCAATATTAGTAAAACAATAATACTTTATGAGGATTTTCCATATTCTTTGGAGTAATTTTTTCCTACAGCAAGCCTCTTGTGACGTGTAACAACTTTCTATTTGTGTGTTGCATTGTTGTCGCAGGTCTGCACTTGATTTTGTCTGGTATTTTTTGTCTTTTCTCGACGGTCATCGCTTCCCATTGATTCCACGCCCAGCGCTCGGCTATTGTTTTCGTCGGAAGCGAAGAGATATAAGCGTGACATTAAAATGCACTTGAGTTAATTTTATTATAGTGTCTCAAGTCTGCGGACGGGGGAATATTTATACACCCGTATTTCTTAAACTGTCTGAGCTCCTATGGTGATATTACGTCATAAATAATAAGTACTGCATCGCGAGGAGGGCGTGGGAGGAACCCTGGCCTCGTGGCTCACTGTTGCTCCGAGTACGACTGTTTGTTCCGCTTGGCGTTATCATGTTTACTTTATCGTCAGGGTTGCAAAACTTTATACTAAGAAACGTCGTACCTGGATCTTAAAATCATGGGCTTTTCCCAAAATCATCATCATCATCATCATCATCATCATCATCATCATCATCTTCACTACACGGAGTGGGCAATATTGCCTGTTCCGGCTTCACAGTTTATCCCTCCATCGTCCCTTAGGTCGTCCTACGTCTCTTGTTCCAGTCGCTTTGTAATTTAATAAGAATTTTGGTAGTCTGGTGTCCTCCATTCTATTTATATGTTGGAACCATCTATCTCTATGTTCCTTTATTCTTTCATTCATGCTAAAGATGTGTAGTTCCTCTCTGATATCTTCATTTCGAAGGCGATCAGATCTTGTACATCCTTTTGTTCTCCTTAAAAATGTCATTTCAGCACTTTGTATTTTATTTTGAATTCTTTTTGTGTTTACCCAAGTTTCTGATCCATAAAGAAGAAGAGGAGTAGCCATTGTTTTATAAAATTTAATTCTGGTATCTTTCCTTGTTTTATTCTTTAATGTCCGATGGATAATGCCGCACATCATTTGAAATTTTGATATTTTTTTGTTAACATCATCTTCAGATCTATTTCTTGTATTTATGTCACAACCCAGATAGCTAAAATTTTCAACTTGTTCTAACGATCTTCCTTCTAAAATAATCTTAGAACGTATTTGTGATTTCCCCCAAAATGCTAAAATATTAGTTTTCTCTGTAGAAATTATAAAATCATATTCTTGAGAGATAATATTTAAATAATACAAAGATCTCTGTAGATCATCTTCATTATTTTGAATAATGACCACGTCGTCAGCATATAATAAAATATTCACATTTGTATTAAAATTTACTTTTATTCCTGGATTTACTAAGATTTTCCATTTCTGTATTAGATCATTAATATAAATATTAAACAAAGTAGGTTACAATGTACACCCTTGTCTGACACCTCTATTTATAAAAAATTCTTGAGTTTTATTTCTACCGGTGTTTATTATGATTTTTGAGTTGCAATATAGACTCTTTATTGTATTTATAAGATGTTGTGGATAACCGCCATCTTTCATAATAGTCCACGAAAGTCTCCTATTTACTCGGTCGAATGCTTTAACAAAATCGACAAAGGCCACATGGGTTTGAAGGTTGAACTCTCTTCGTTTTTCAAACAACTGTTGTAATATAAATACATTGTCACTTGTGGAACGTCCAATTCTAAAGCCACATTGCTCTTCATTTAGAACATTTTCTCATATAACTTTAAGTCTTTTATTTATACTACTTAATATTATTAACTTACAAAAATCTTGTGAACAACAAAAGTAGCGGGTAACTAAACCTTAGGGCAGCTGTGTGGTCTAGAAATCAGCCTGTCACGCAGGTGGTCCGGGTTCGAGTCCCCTTAGACCAGTGATGTCAACGTGAACGCAAGCGTGCCTCACCGCCCGTATGCGCTGTGCAGAGCACGTACGGCACGCAGATGCAAGTCACTGGTGAACTCAAGGGTTGTACATTACACATTGAGGAAGAAGGCTTTCAGTAAGTGTTAGGCTGACTGGACTCCTGACTTCTTATGAGTGAAAGAGGCGAAAATGTTCTTTGTCTGATATAATAATAATAATAATAATAATAATAATAATAATAATAATAATAATAATAATAATAATAATAATAATAATGATGATGATGATGATGATGATGGCTTTATTTAACCTGGCAGAGTTAAGGCCATAAGGCCTTCTCTTACACTCAACCAGGATTAAAACTTGCTTACACAGTTGAACATAAAACTGGATCAGAATGAAGTAATTACATACTGACACATAATGAGATCAAAAGAGATAGTTACATAAAATTTACCTCATAAAATAAAAATAAACATAGTGAAATACATATTAATTTGTTAGAATCAAATACGAATCACATAAAAACAGAAGCCGATAATTCAATAAAAAAAAATAAAAATGTACATAGTAAAAATAAAAATAAATACATTAGTATACATATTAGTATTAGATTACAATTAAGTAGGATTTACATAATTAAACCAGAAAGCGACAATTGAATAAAATGCACACAAAAATAGAGTAATAATAAAAAAAACAACAACACAGTGGGATACATATTGGCATTAAGTGATAAATAAACACGATTTCGATAATAAAAATAAGAAACAAAAAAAATAAATAAATAAATACAGTGGAACACATTTGCAACAAGTTAGGTCTGCCAACTCATCATAAGATATTTTTCTAATTTACATTTAAAGGAAATTAAAGTTCGGCAGCTCTTGACTTCAGGCGGCAGAGAATTCCAGTGACGAGAAGTAGCAACAGTGAAAGACGAAGAATAAAGAGATGATGTGTGCAGTGGCATTTCTAGCGTGTTATCATATTGTGGCCGAGTATTTAAGTTATGAAACCGAGAAAGACTGTGGAATCGGATAGATAAGTAAGAGGGAGTAGAGGTGTGCAAAATTCGGTATAAGAGAGAAAGGGAATGTAACTTTCTCCTCTCATTGGAGAGCATTTAGTTACGAAGAGGAGCAATGTGAAACGCTTGAAATTATTATTTGATGTACATAATTATGTATTGAAATTTTGTTGTTTTATTGACATTAAATAGTAATAAATATATGTTTAGATATACTGTAGAGGTTCTTCCGCATTGCATTGCATTTAAGTTTACAGAATAAAGTACAAAAAGAGTATGATACTAATAGCGTAGACTCGTTATGAATTCTGTCTAAAAATTGTGAAGATATGTCGTCCATAGATTTTCAGTTTGAGAACGGTTAAGTTGGAAGTTCGCTTTGCCTGGTAATATATCCAGGGTACGAATAGGCCTATTTGCGGCGCAAATTATTTCTATATTTGGCAGTAAGCACGTATGTGAGCGATTTTCCTCACTTATGAACCTCACAAAACCAAGGCTAATACCAAGATTATCAGAAGATAATAAGCGTGCTATGCTACGTCATGCTGCAGGAAACATAATTTCGCCATATATAAGAAGGTTGGTGTCGGCAAAAACAGGAAAAAACACTTCTGCATTAGGCGAGAAGTCAGGAATTTAAATTTGTTTCTAGGAATGTGCTGTTCATATAATAAGTACATTATTAAGTATGCAACAGTTACATAGCAATTAATTAGGTAGGCCTCATTATCTAAAACCTCTAAGATAAAAAATATATTGTTTATTATTTCTTGTAGGCCTATTATTAATTTTTCCTTATGCACATTGTCCTGTAATTTCTTTCACTTTTGTATTGATAAGTTTAAAACAGGAAAACAGTGTTTTTATACTAGTTGGATTATTAGATAATTACATAAAAATAATTATATTCTAGCTATTATCTGAAACTATTTACGTTAAAGAGAAGTTATGTTTATTATTTATTGTAGCCTACTGTTTTATAATTCATTGTATTTATTAGAGAGGTACACTCTACAAATCATGTTCTGATTTCTTGCTGTTTTGTATGAATATAACATGTTATCTATTATTTAAAAACAGTTTAATTCATCTCGCAATGACAGGCCAATAGAGTTTACTTTGCTCACCCCTTCTTATTCTCTGCTGCTACCTGCAGAATAGATTCGTTGCAAGCAGTGAGCACTTGATCGCACGCGATCGCACGCAGTACCGTCTACGTCAGGCATGTCAAAAATCAGACACTGAAAGTGCAGTGTATGTGCGCGGAACGCCGATCTGTGCAGATTGCGTCATTCACGTGTTGCTCATACCAGTTCTTAGCGGGAGGGATGTACAAGAATCTATTCTGCGCTTCTAGTGTTCAATTAAATTGACATTTGGACATTATAAACATACTTAGCATAAGGAAAAAACACAATTATTGTCAGTGTCTATATTTGACAATAATTGTAACACAAGAAACAACAGACTTACTCAGTTACAATTCACAATGCAGTCGCTTGTAAAGAATAATTTATTTACATGATTTATATACAGTATTTGAAGAAAATAATAAATATTGCAGTAATTTCGAAACAACAAAAAACGAACACAATATTTCATTTTATGTAGTAGGTACTGATTATTTCAAAGTAATACTCTTTCATTGTTCCTCAAGCATTATTGGGACCATTGGTGCACAAATGCTAAGAAAGAAAATATTTTACTCCCAATTACATGCAATAGGACATTGTGAGGCTTTTACACTGGGAATCATTTCCTTGCTGTATATTAATATAAATTCACATTATTATTAATAAATTGGATAAATTAAGCTTGAATTTAAATTTATATATATAGTTCATTTGGAAAACGTTGAGAGCAAGTATTAGCAAGTTGGGAGCGTTACTGAATTGAGTTAAAAGAGTACTTCACAAGCTGTGAAGCGAGGACATTTTCTTTATGTCAGGTTTAAAGATTTATTAACGTAAGTGTATTAGATAATATAGTAACGTGAGGTGGAAAATTCGCCATTACATATTATTTTTCCAGAAAATTTTTCCGCCTTACAAATAGTTGCTTTCTTCCTTCCCTTACAATCTCAAGAGCCTCACATGTATTACTCACTATATTCTCATCACTTATCAGCTTATCAAATAAAAGTTGTAAGTCGTCTAACCATTGATGGCTGTGTTAGTACAGACTCCAAAACAACATCATTGTCATGTTTGTCTTGCCGTGAGTCTTGAGTACTAATTAAGAAATAAGAGCAGGCGAATATAATATTTTGAGAACTTTAGTAATATGATTTAAATTCTCATATCACTATTAGGTCCACATGATATGATGAAAGCCTTTCATTTTAAAATAATTACTATTGGCTGAGGAAAACATGACAGTTATGTTATATGATTCGTGATTTCTCTTCTTCGTAATATCTGTGGACTTCTCACTTTATTTTTCATAACCAGACATCGGATTCTAGGGCAAATGCCTATTTTGTTTCTTTAGGAGAAAAGTAAAAATAATTATTAATATTTGTGTTTCATGGAAATTGAAAGGTATTCAAAGAGTTTTATAGTGCCCTAAAATGCCCTAAAACGGTTATTAGAGCCTAATTTGTTAATATTCGCCTAAAAATGCCTAACTCACTGTAAAGTTTCGCATTTTACTCTTACTTTTTATAATTTATACATGCATTCACTGCGAAATTTAAGGCATTTAAAAAGTGGAAAGTTTGCTTCACACCGGCCATGGAACCATTGATAAAGGAAACAAAATGTTTTGAATCTCACGACACTCGCAATAGATTTCACCGAATTTAACATGTTTGGAGGCATAAATGCCGACAAAGAACCAACCTTCGTTTTGAAGCAGGCAACAATCACAACATGTACTGCTACCGATTCAGAGATATACTATACTATAAAAATGACTGTTTTCGGTCTGAAACCGATTAGCTGTACTGCCCTTCAGAGTGTCATAAAATCACAATTTTTGGAGAAAGAGTGTTTTTGAAATATTTATGAAAAGTCGTAAAACTGCGAATTAGTAGGGTAAACCGTTACAAAATATTTAAAAGAATGGCCCTCCTAGTGTTAACACTACCAGGAAATGCAACAATAAGTGGAACTTTGTATTCTTGTCCAATTGAATCTCAATAACAACGGTTCATTTGAATGCTCGTTAACAGTTGCTCTTTCCCTCACCTTATTTGTGTTGAGAAGTTTTGAGCGGTAGAACGTTTTCCTGTGAAGTTTAACGCGATAATGCCGAAAAATATAAGTGCAAAATCTACATTGATCCGGCAATGACTAACAGAATATTCAGAATTCACTTATGATGGAAAAATAATATTCTGCAAGATTTGTAGCAAACAGGTATGTAACAATAGTTGAAATATATAAATTCTATTGATTTTAATGAGTAGGCCTATAATATTTATACATTGACTGAGCTATCCTGAGGTATAATTCTTTTTAAGACCACTACACTTTAACCTTTTAAATTCCGATAGTTAAAGTATTTGCAGGTCATTAAAATTTTGATTGTTCGAACCCACTAACTTTGTGATAGAAATACGGCAATACAACAATTAGGATTTTATTTTAATTCAGTTTACTTTACATTTTTAGATTTCGCAAGAAAAGAAGTGCCACCTAAAGCAGCATGTGCAAGGAGCGGCTCATAAGGCTAAAGCTCAGCAGAAAAATCAACTGCAACAAACTTTACTAACACAGCTTACTTCATCCAATCTCAGCAGCAATTTCTATGCTGATTTAACCAGAGCGTTTGTTGCTGCTAACATTCCCTGGAATGCAATTGAAAATCCGGTTTTAAGACAGTTTTTACAAAAATACTGGAAACAAAATATCCCATCTGAGTCGACCCTAAGAAAAAATTACTTAGACAGAATATACAATGAAACTTTAGCTTCCATTCGGGAGGATATAGGTGATTCTTACATATGGGTCTCTGTGGATGAAACCTCAGATCCTATGAATAGGTATATAGTAAATATGGTAGTAGAAAAACTTAGTCCTGATGGACCTTCGATTCCACACCTCGTATGTGTTAAGGAACTTTCGAAGGTGAATAGCCAAGCCATTGCTTATTTTGTAAATAAAGGCCTACAGTCTTTATTCTCAGGTAATATAGACGATTCTAAAGTTCTGTTGTTTTGTACTGATGCTGCCTCATACATGGTTGCTGCAGCTCCACTTCTTAAAACATTTTATCCTAACCTCACGCATGTAACCTGTCTAGCACATGGCCTTCACAGGGTTTCTGAAACAATCCGGAATGAATTTCCTCTTGTCAATTCGTTTATTTCTAACACAAAAAATGTTTTTGTAAAGCCCCATCCAGGATTTCAATATTCAGAGAGAACTTTCCAGATATCCCACTCCCACCTCAGCCGGTTGTTACACGATGGGGAACCTGGATTCAGTGTATTATTCTAAGTATTTTAAAGAAGTGGTCACAGTTATTGATAAATTACCTGAAAGTGATAGTGCAGCGTGTGTGAAAGCAGTGAAAGATTGTCTGAATGACTCACGAGTGAAAAACGATATTGCCTACATAACATCAAACTTTTCTTTCATACCTGCAAGCATTGAACAATTAGAACGTGAAAAACAATCTCTTTGTAGCCAAATAGCAATAGTAAAGGAAGCTCAAGTGAACATACATTCTGCTTTGGGCGAAACTGGGAAAAAAGTTAAAAATAAGTGGGACAACGTATTAAATAAGAATGTAGGATTTTCATTGTTGGAAAAAGTATCAAGAGTGATATCGGGGGAAAGTGTAAATGTTCCAGTAAGTATTGATGTTTCTATTGTACCTAATTTAAAATTTGCGCCTCTCACATCAGTTTCGGTTGAAAGAAGTTTTTCTGCTTTCAAAATGATTCTCAGTGACAAAAAGCAAAGGTTAACTGTGGAGAATTTAGAAAAAATTCTGGTGGTGTACTGTGCAGATAATTATAATAAAGTCTGAGCATGGAACTGAATTTCAATAACTTAAAATGAATAATCTTGATATCAATAATCATTATTTCATTAGTTTCAATATATTAAATTTGTGCAGCTCTGTTTATAAATATAATATAGTATTCTTTTTTCATGTTTAAACATACTTTTTTGTGCGTATTTTAGTGTATAACTAAAAATTTCAGTGAAAGAAATAAGTATGATACCTTGATGTGCCTAAAATGCCTATTTTCATTAAAATAGAGCCTAATTTTACACATTTTGAGTTTATTTTAGGCGCCTAAAACTGCAATTTTAGTGCCTAAAATCCGATGTCTATTCATAACGCATTCACAATCACAGCTCAATGGACACCCGTACTGATCTGTGTTACTGAAACAAAAGCTGATCTACTACCTATAGGTACTGTACAGCCCTGTCGCGTTCCCCTCCAAGCCGATTCACTCCCTCCAGGTAGGGGAATAGGAACTGCACATTGCACGCAGACCAGTGCAGAATGTGCGCGACTGCACAATGTGCAGGGTTTTGACATGCCTGATCTACGTGCTCTTGACCTTGACATCGCTGCCTTAGATCTAGGATTTTTCATTGAGAAACCCATATTGACAATTTTATTATGGCGGACAAGGTCACAGTTGGATTTTTTCTTGGGGTTCTCCCTTTTCTCCACGGCATTATCATTCCGTCCGACCTCCATCCATTATCGTCCCATAGCATTCCCCGATTACCGGCTGGTGATGCGCGGATGGAACTGTTTTAAGGTAGAGGGGATTGTCTGCCGGATGCTCAGCGACCTTAGCGTAGTCGGCTAGCGTAGCCGCTTCAGTGCTCAAGCGCTACACTGCACTACAATTAAATTTTCAGTCTAGTGTTCTCAACCTTTCCTTAAATGTTTTGGTTTTGAGAGGACCACCCTGAAAGATTGCCGCAGGTAAGCTGTTCCAGTCTACTATTGTGCGGTTAAGAAAGGAAAATTTTGCCACTTTCGTTCTTTGTTTCCTGCATTTAAACTTTCTAATAGATCAGCCCTGCCTAAGTATGATGGTGTCACTAATCTAGCATTGATGTCGGTCAAGGCTTTGTGTCCCGTTTGTGCCTTAAACATTGCGCTCAGTCTGGTTTTTCCTCACCTTGATTTGAGAAATTCCCATCCTAAATCTTTTACTATCTTTTCGCCATGTCTCTTTCCCATTTTGACATATTTTGATTCCCTGTGATGGACCTTTTCTATTGAATCGATTTGGTTTTATCTGTACGGATCCCAACCTACTGCTACATATCCCATAATTGGGCGAACAAGGGTTTTATACGCTAATTGTTTTGACCTTCTGTTAGATTTCTTAAGAATACTCATAGAGAAATGTAGTGCTTTTCAGGCTTTTCTTGTAGTATTAGTGACTTGTTCCTCCCAACCCAATTTGTTACTTAAATATATAGTTAGGTACTTAAAAGTGTTCACTTGTGGCACCGGTGTACCATTCAGCCGATATTTGAGACAGATTTCTTTATTCGTTCTGCAGAAAGATACTGACTTTTACTCGCATTTATTTTCATTTTATTTTCTGACGTCCAGGTAATACTTATTATCACTATCGTTACGTTGAAAACTAACATTTTATTCCTTCTATTCAGAGATGATATGATTAATATAGGCTAGAAGGGTAAATCAGTGGTAAAGGAAATAATAATAATAATAATAATAATAATAATAATAATTTATTTATTTAATCTGGCAGAGCTAAGGCCAGTAGGCCTTCTCTTCCGCCCAGCCAGACTCTAATTCTAATTAAATGCAATTGCTTGCATAGTTATTACATTAATATCTAGACCATAAAACAACATGAAAGTAAATAATGAAAGTTGGATAAGTAATGTTACTGTGACAATAATAAACATTGGTAAGAAATAGTAATAATAATAATAATAATGAGATAATTTAGATATTTATCTGTAATATATATAACCATTAAACATTGAGAAACCTGAAACAGCTATTATTATTAACAAGAATTGTTAGAAAAATATTTCGTTAGCCTATTCTTAAATTGGTTTGATGTCTGACAGTCCCTGACATTACTCGGTAGGGAATTCCAAAGCCGAGGAACAGCCACAGTGAAAGAAGATGAATATGAAGATGTTCGGTGGGAGGGAATGGATAATATTGAGGAGTGTTGTGATCGTGTGTCTAGGTTATGATGGGTGGGTAAATTTTGAAAACGAGACGCAAGATAGACAGGAGTGGAGAAATGCAATATGTGAAAGAGAAGAGAAAGACAGTGGATTTTCCTAAGATCTTCTAGACGGAGCCAGGACAACATTTCGAGGGATGGTGTTACGTGATCAGCCCGGCGAATATTGCAGACGAAACGGACGCACATATTGTGAACACGTTATAGTCTCTGCGCCGAAGTAACGCTTAGGTCAGTAAGCAGAATATCACAGTAATCGAAGTGGGGCATCACAAGTGTTTGCACTAATATTTTTTTCATTGAAAAAAAAAATGGAATTACTCAGAAGAAATATAACCCATAGCAACTCTGGTAACCACAGTTCTTCTCACAGAACCTATCTGAGATCGGATCCCGGTCTCCTTTGACGAGAAGTTATCAGTTAAGTGAATGAGCTTCGAAACAATGGAGACAGGCCCTTCCTTGGCACAGTCGAGATGCCCAAGACACTGGCACCATCATTTGTTACATCACCTCCAGTGATACTACATTGCCACCTGTAAAGCAGTCATGTGATCACACGTCTTGACATATGGGGGGCAAGAGACCAGCTCTCCATCAAACCAGTCGCTTTCCTTTTTCATTTTTAAAATGAACTGCTAGTTGGAAAAAAAAAGTAAAAGGTACCCTCAACTTTTCTTTTCTCAATGTTCTGTTGCTGAAGCATCGAGCCACGTTCTCCAGAATGACAAAATAGCACATTAGCTCTTCTATTCTCCTTTAGTCCTCCATCAGTTCGTTTAGTGATTCACTGAGATAGACTCACAGCAAGAACGGCGTAAGTTACAACAAGTTGGCCTCTTCCGAACTGCCAGAAAATTCTTAGTGTAAAACAAGTTATGCTTATTTTCTTACTTTTGATCATGTTTAACTATTCTTTCTATTGTATTATTTAATTATAACCTCTGTAATTGAAGCGTGTGATCTCAAAACTCACTCAGTCCATTTCGCCATTTTTACTATTTATACATTTAGGGTGCTATTCATAGACTTTTCGCTAGCCAACGCTACGAGCGTGCTAAACTAGCCCCGGCTATCGACTGGTTAAGGCTGATTCACAATAAACCGGGAACGGAAACGACAACGAGAACGAGAACGGAAATAATGTTAAAATAAATGTATTTAAATGTGTGCATTCACAATTAACTATTGTGAATGCTCACATTTAAATACATTTATTTTAACATTACTTCCGTTCTCGTTGTCGTTGTCGTTTCCGTTTCCGGTTTATTGTGAACCAGCCTTTACTTGTACAGAATTCATATCATATCATATCATATCATATCATATCATATCATATCATATCATATCATATCATATCATATCATATCATATATCATATCATATCATATCATATCGCTAACACTAGTTTATGAATACGAAAAACGTTAGTTCGCTGATCATCCACCGGAAGCCCGCGCTAAGAATGTCTATGAATACGGCCCATACAGACTGAACAGTAAGTCATGCCATTAATTTCAGGGAGTTATTCTTTGAGCTATTTCAAACAAAAAAGTTTAATACAATAATTTTGCTCATTTTTGCTTCCTTTTCCAGATAAAAATTGTTTTATTTGAAACATTTCATAGTGTATTTTGGGAAAGTCATAGATTTAATTCCCAATGTGCTCAGTAAGTTTAAGAGAGTAGTGTAGTCCACCGTTGTGGAGTAATGATCGGCACGTCTGGCTATGAAGCGAGCGGGCCCGGGTTCAAATCCTGGTTGAGACAAGTTACGTGGTTGGCTTTTTTCCAGGATTTTCCTTCAACCAACTAAAGCAGAATTCCTGGGTAACTTTCGGCGTTGGACCTCGGACTTATTTCGCCATCATTAATTCACATATCATCATCATCATCATCCATACAATAGTCCGGGTTAAGTTCACGGTGCAGCGTGCTGTATTTGTACAAGATCCCGGCTGTTAGGCTACCCAATCATTGACAGAATAGAAGTGGTAAGCACAATAAGCCTCAGGCTGCAGCGTAAGCAAGAGAGAAAAGAAGAGAGCAGTGTATTATGGTAATAAATTATTGAAAGAATTTCAGTTTTGTCCTTGAAATGTGCAGAAATTTGATCCGAATAAATGTAACTTTTCGTTCTGCATATGAATTTTAAAATGTTACATTTGTTCTCATCAAATTTCTGCACCTTTAAAGGACGAAACTGAAATTCTTTCATTAATTTATTATAATAATACACTGCTTTCTTAAACTAACTGAGCATATTTGGTAATTAAATCAATGGCTTTCCCAAAAGACGCTATGAAATGCTTCACATAAAATATTTTTTTCTTCATCTGGAAAAGGAAGCAAAAAATGAGCAAACATTGTATTAAACTTTTTTATTTCAAATATCTCAAAGAATATCCCCTTAAAATTAATGACACTACTTACGGTTTACTCTGTACATGGCCGATAAAACACAGTGGACACAACATATCAAAAATACACTGACGGTGGCATCTCTTGTACAGTATTAACGACGTTAATGTTCCCAACATACTCCGATAATCGAAATTGTTCCCTGAGATTCCTATAACATTTTTACGCAATTAACTTTTTGGTCTTTCCCTTGGAAACTCGTGGATCTTTGGTATCAGACATAACAGCTGACCAAGAACTATGAATAATTGAGTTGCGTGTAACGTAGTTGCACCACATAAATGGAGTGTTGTGTATAGACGCTAAAATTACAGTACATCTTTTCTGTAGTGTGCCAATTTTTTTTAAGTTGCACAACTCGAATTCTGTACAAATTATTGACTTGCGTGTAAACGCGATTTACAACTTTTGTAGTGCTTTTGCCTGTTGATCGCAAGCTACGTTCGGTCGTGGGTTCGATACCCGAGTGGGCTGATTACATGGTTGGGTTTTTCCGAGACCTTTCTCTCTAACATTGAATTTCTATACTAAATAAACCTCTGCATATTAAAGCGTGGTAAATAAATCAATACTACTACTACTCCTGCTGCTACTGCTACTGCTACTGCTACTGCTACTGCTACTACTGCTGCTACTACTACTACTACTACTACCCCCCATTGTTATTGCTACTATTTCTACTGCTGATATTACTACTACTACTGCTGTTACTACTAAAACTGCTGTTACTAGTAATTAATATTAATACTACTATTAGTACTACCGGAAAATGTCCATGAAAAAGCTGACGGTGTTGAATAAGAAGAAGAGGAAGTTGACAATGGAAATGAAGAGGAATTAAGTGATGAACAGAATAATATGATGAAGAAGAAGTTCAAGATGAGAATACGATGATGACTTGAAGAGAAAAGAAGCAGAACAGGATGGTAACATACGGTAGAAAAAGAAGACCATTATGAAAATAGTGAGAAGAAAGATGATAATATGAAGATAAAATGTGATAAGGAGAGGGTGATTAAACCCATATTAGCAGGGCCAGGTATTTATGGAAAGTCACGACATAATAGATATACAATAGATTTTTGCTAATCTTTACGAATTAAGTGATTCTGATTAATAATATGCGGATAAAACAATCGCGAAAAATCGGGAAATAGAGTTCTAGTAGAGAAATATGAACTCATTCTCGAATTATTACTATTGCATCGTTTTATAGCGAATTTCATATTCTGAGTTCTTTTCGGATTTTTTTTCACTTGAATTTGTTATACTGTATATCCAAGTAGGCTACATTACATGGTATTCCAGGTGTTCTGATTACATTTGTGAACTCAAAGGACGGAGAATTCAACATTTCACTAATAATTTGAGTGTTAATTTGAGAGCTGCAAGTTTTTTTAATGAATGTATGTTAAATATAGTCTCAATCCAAGAAATATTGTCTATTGGCCATACCGCACTTTTACTAGAATCCAACGAACTTTAATGTTAATTATTTAGAAAGTAATATTGATACTGAATTAATACTCCAATTCCAAAATAATTGTATTTTCCAAAATTTTCATTAATCTTCACCAAGAGTATAAATCAATCTCCAATAATCTCCGCCGAAACCAATATTAAAAAACACAAATGATAAAATTAATCTCCATAAATACTTGCCTCTGCATATTAGTCTATAGTCCATGAAGGTGCAAAGGATAGCGGGAGGTTTAAGCTCCCATCGACATTAGGGACTAGTATTGTGTAGAATTTAGTGCTTGTCGTCTGTACCCCCAATAAGGAAATACTCCTGGTACTCACTTCTGTTAGAGGCTGAGTAAACCGGAGGATCATAGTGCGGAAGGATTAAATAGATCAGTGGAGAAAATTCATTACCTCACCGGAGATCGAACTCGTGACCTTAGTGAAGTGTCGATGAAGGAATAAACAGATGAAGAAGGGAAGATGGTGATAAAGAAGAGAAAACGGAGTACGATGATGAGAAAAAAGAGATAAGACGAAAAGGAGCAATAAGAAAAGATGGCGATGTAAATGAAAAATAAGGGGAAGAAGATGAAGATGAAGATGTTGATGATAATGATTATGATTATGATGATCCTTTGACAGTGGTTAAACAATATTTAATAAAGGAGAGTAAAGGCCCGCTCCCACTTAGCGGAATCGAATCGACAAAATTTCTCTTCACAATGTATTTAAATGGAGGAAAGCAGGAAGCGACGCGTCGAATCGAATCGAATCGAACCGAACAGAATATAATTCATGAGCTAGAATATTTATTCCACTCCCGGAATAGAATTTCTTGTTTCGGGTATGATCGTAAGTTCTCGTGAAGCCTTCATGAAAAAACAAATGAACCACATCCATTCTTGACGGCTTAATTTGTTTACTATTGAAAGTTAATGCTGAAATAGTACGTGTACAAAAATCACAACGTAATATGAACGAAGAAAACTTAATAAATCTTGTGTAGAATTATTCTCTTTTGTATGTCAAAACACAAAACACAAAACACAAAAGTACTGTTCGGTTCGATTCCACTAGATGTGAGCGGCAGCAGACTTTTCGTTTCGTTTCGATTCGATTCGGTTCGATTCCGCTAAGTGGGAGTGGGCCTTAACGTTGAAAAAATAAGAGTATTTATTTATTTATTTATTTATTTATTTATTCTGGTGTAGTTAAGGCCGTCAGACCTTCTCTTCCACACCACCAGAAATACAAATACAATAACAGAAATAAAAAGGAAAAAAAAAACACTATAAACAAAGTAAAGTCACACAAATATATACACAGATTGCAGTCACACAAACTTTAAATGAGTGGTTAAGTATAATTAATTGTATCCTAACTAATTAACTAATATAAACAAGAAACTTGCGATTTTAATCTAGAGTAAAAAACACAAATCAACACTTCTAGCAATACTTAAAAAGCATTAACTAAGACAAAATTTTCCAATTTAATTTTGAATTGTGATAAAGTCCGGCAGTCCCTGACGTCATTAGGTAACGAATTCCAGAGACGAGGTATTTCTACAGTGTAAGAGGATAAGTATAGAGACGTTCTATGATGAGGGATAGAAAGAAGTGCTTGATGTCGGATTAGAAGAGTTGTAAGAAATTGAAAGCGCGGTAAGAGAATTCGGAGTAGAAGTATGCATGATTCTAAACAGAAGAGACAGTGAATGTATTGTTCTTCGTTCCTTCAGACGCACCCATGAAAGTAACTGGAGGGAAGGTGTTATATGGTCAAATTTACGAGTATTGCAGATGAATCGTATGCACACATTATGAACATGTTGTAGTCTCTCAGCTAAGAGTGAACTTACATTAGTTAGTAAGGAATCGCAATAATCAAAATGGGGCATTACAAGCGTCTGAATAAGATTCTTTTTTTAGACTAAGTGGTACAAATTCTTTTATATGAAACAAGGAGTGAAGTTGAGAAAATATAGACTATGAAGAATAAGAAAATAAACTTCGAAATAATTACGAATATAATTAATACAATTAAGAGAGTAATGGGTGGTAGGACATTCTGTAGCCATCTCCCAAGTAGCCTACGCTAATTCAAGAGGTGCACGATGTGCCACTTTTGGCCTGAAGACAGCGTGCAGTGCAGACAGCTGAACGGTGAGCAATGAAAACAACCTGTCACAGAGGGTGCCTTTTGTTTTCTGTAATCCTTGATCATCTCGCCGGCTCAAAGGCCAATTCATTTCACTGACTCCAGGGTTAATGACTGACGATCACTATCAACAACGAAGAAGCCCGCCGCACCTGAGGCCTGCTGGCGGCGGCCCTGATATCCATCTGAGACATTCACAACTCCCTGGAATGTGCTCTGGTATTACGAGCTTGGTCTGTCACTTCTGACCAGACAGTAGAGACGTTCTTCCAAACATTTTCAAAATTCCAGTCGTTGTAGTGCATTCTTCAGTTTAGTACCCAATTTTGGAAGATATATTCGAAATGAACGCTTTCAATGTCGCTTAATGAAAGCTAAAAGTCTGATAACGTTCCAGGATGCCTCAATTATGTAATTAATTTCAGATGTAGACCTTCTGAGCGATGTTTTCCACAATTTTTATACGGAAGATCGTAGGAGAGAAGCAATTTCTCAACATGGTAGTGAAATCCCTGAAAGGTTCATTATTTAAAGTTACATACAATCGTTTAGTAAAAAATGT
The DNA here is from genome assembly GCF_040183065.1 of Periplaneta americana. Classification (NCBI taxonomy): domain Eukaryota; kingdom Metazoa; phylum Arthropoda; class Insecta; order Blattodea; family Blattidae; genus Periplaneta; species Periplaneta americana. The sequence continues at coordinate 149,027,261 of NC_091119.1, read as the reverse complement.
ACGTTCTTAATGAAAACCACTTTCTAATTCAGTCTTTAACTTAGAATATCATTACTTCCCTATAGTAAGAACAATAACGATAACTACACTACAACAAAACTGTTACTACCTTTAATATTACAGTATTACTACTACTGCTGATTGCAGCTACTATTACTACTATCACTGTTACTACTACTACTACTACTACTACTACCACCACCACCACCACCACCACCACCACCACCACCACCACGAGCACCACCGTCACCACCACCACTACTGCTGCTATTGTTAATACTACTGGTAATATTAACTATACATAATTTATAGACTTTTTAAATTAATTTAATATATTATGTATGCGTGAGTTATTAAAGAACTATCCTCTCGGGGAGGCCTTTCGCTTTAATGGGACATAACAAGCTATTCGTATGTATGTATGTATGTATTTATGTATGTATGTATGTATGTTCTATTTCAGTAGGTTATTTTACGACGCTTTATCAACATCTTAGGCTATTTAGCGTCTGAATGAGATGGTGATAATGCCGGTGAAATGAGTCCGGGGTCCAGCACCGATAGTTACCCAGCATTTGCTCATATTGGGTTGAGGGAAAACCCCGGAAAAAACCTCAACCAGATAACTTGCCCCAACCGGGAATCGAATGAAATGAAGCTTTGTTTATTATTATTATTATTATTATTATTATTATTATTATTATTATTATTATTGATTATACTGTAATAATATTTATGCTGTATTCTTCATAACGTCAGTGTCATGCTCAGTCAGTGTTATATGCATCAACTAAGAGTTCGTAGACATGTCAGTGGTGTGACAAAATTTGGAACATTTAATTATACGACATGCTTGTTTTGCATTGTATTCTGAAACTAAAGAATTATAGTAAACTACATTAATATGGAATGAAAAAATGTTTCTTCTTCTACCCTACAAAATAATTATTTTTTGAAAATACACAAGAATTCGAAGAGATTTACCTACCGAAAGTGTCAGTGCTGTGACGTCTGTGGTGTTACTTTCCTGTTTTTTCTTTCTTCACGTTATGGTTACAAACGTTACAAACAAATTGAAAATTCATGAAAATTCATTTTCAGTTAATGAATGCACACCACCACAAATATTAGTCTATACCTATCCTCGGGGGGCAAACGCTAATCGGGATTTCCCGGTCTCTGATCGGGTCAAAAACATTGACAGAACTGATATTTAACCCTTGCGGTGAATTTCGGTGAAGCCCGGAGGGCCTAATTAGTCAAATCCACTCTCCTCACCTCCACGTTGGGGCCCTCTGGGATCTTTTAAGATGCGAAAGAGAAAGTGGTGTGCGGAAAGCAACGGAAGCTACCGCATTTACTTTTCCCAAGAAAAATTGCAAACATAAGGAGCATCTTCTGCGGACCTCTGGAAAAAAAATAACGAAAAGACTAGTGAAGTGTTTTGTATGGAGTGTGGCATTGTATGGTGCAGAAACATGGACATTACGACGAAGTGAAGAGAAGCGACTAAAATCATTTGAAATCTGGATCTGGAGAAGGATGGAGTGTGTGAAGTGGACAGACAGAATAAGAAACGAAGCTGTGTTGGAAAGAGTGGATGAAACTGATCAGAAAGAGGAAAAGGAATTGTCTGGGTCACTGGTTGAGAAGATACTGAACGGGAGAAGAGTTCGGGACAGAAGAAGGTATCATTCTATAGACGACATTAAGATATATGGATCATATGAGGAAGGCAGAAAATAGGAAAGACTGGAGAATGCTGGGTTTGCAATGAAAGATCTGCCCTTGGGCAGAACACTATGAATGGATAACCTATCCTTCAAGTTAAATTAAGTTTGATTGGAGAAACATTCTTAAATTATGTGTAAATATTTCAGACACTTTCCCATGGACAAGCCCATAAGGAAAATAAAAACATAAGCATTTTTATTCTGAAGTCTGTAAATAATAATTGTTTCTGAATGTCTTCAGATTTTCACACCTTTGTTAAACGTTCATTGGACAAATTTAGATAAATCCGTTAATTAACAAAGCCAGCTGTTTGGTTGTATTAAGGTGCATTCGTGGAGTTACAATTAGTCTGATATGCGGAAAATCTCGCTACGGTGCAGCGCAGTTCATGAAGCCGCTGAGGTGGAATTCCAAGCATTCTTCCACTTTGGCACTGGAAGTGCGTATTAATCTTCCCCTTCCGTAACAATGGAGAAGCTCGTTCTCTGCTAGACAAATAGGGGGCTTAATGGGCCTCCTGGCCTCGCTACCGCGGTGATAAATTGAAATATTTTCACTGTCCTCACTTAGTTGAATTGTCGGCCATTCCGCAGAAGATTTCTACGATTCTCAAAAGCTTTGGTATCTGTTCGAGCGTCTGATTTCCACTGAAATACGAAGAAAACCTCTTCATTGCCTCGATTTCGGCTTTTAGACGAATTCATTGAATTCCTGAGAGACATTGTTAGCGTACCTTTATACGATTAGTTCCCATTTCCTGTCATTCTGATTCTGTGACATCTGGTGGCCATAACAATTTAATTATTTGGCTGAAGATAACATCTACAACATAGTGGCTTTCGGCAGATATTAAAAGTTATTCTTTTATTGTCACTTTGTTGAAATCAGAGAATAATTTAATTCCTCAAGTGTCTTATTCTTTTGTTGAAATCAGAGAATAATTTAATTCCTCAAGTGTCTTATCCTTATATTGAAATCAGAAAATAATTTAATTCCGCAAGTGTCTTATCCTTTTGTTGAAATCAGAGAATAATTTAATTACACAAGTGTCTTATCCTTTTGTTGAAATTAAAGAATAATTTAATTTCGCAAATGTCTTAACCTTTTGTTGAAATCAAAGAATAATTTAATTCCGCAAGTGTCTTATCCTTTTGTTGAAATTATAGAATAATTTAATTCCGTAAATGTCTTATCCTTTTGTTGAAATCAGAGAGTAATTTAATTCCGCAAGTTTTTTTTATCCTTTTGTTGAAATCAGAGAATAATTAAATTCCGAAAATGTCTTATCCTTTTGTTGAAATTAGTGAATAACTTAATTCCGCAAGTGTCTTATCCTTTTGTTGAAATTATAGAATAATTTAATTCCGTAAATGTCTTATCCTTTTGTTGAAATCAGAGAGTAATTTAATTCCGCAAGTTTTTTATCCTTTTGTTGAAATCAGAGAATAATTAAATTCCGAAAATGTCTTATCCTTTTGTTGAAATCAGTGAATAACTTAATTCCGCAAGTGTCTTATCCTTTTCTTGAAATCAGAGAATAATTTAATTCCGCAAGTGTCTTATCCTTTACGTACGAGCCAGGAATTTACGTAAAAGTGATGTAAATACTTTAAGATTTAGGTTATTAACTTCAGAAGAATAGTCGATGATAATTTCTCCTAAACCAGAATTGTATCGCTCAAGGTCTGGAAGGATCATCTACTCTCTTGCATCCACTGACTGATAGTGAAAGCTGTAATATTGTAACTAGAGAACGGACTTGTAGGTGCTAAAACGAGAAATTTAGGGCTTAAAAGTCCAAATTTAGGACATTTAGAAGTTTATCTAAAATTAACAGTAATTAATACTTTTAATTTTAGTAAATACTCTATTTTAGGTGGAAATGATATATTTATGAATTATGAATTGATGCTGATAATGAGTGCTACTGAACTGAAGATTCAAATTCTTCCAGTGAAATAGATTGATTATTGATTGGCTTGCTTCATTTCTCATAACGGAGGTGCATTTACGCGAAAATTAATTTGTAAGCTCTCGCCTAGCCTGAACAACCTACTACCCTTTTTGTGTGCTAGGATGAATTTTTCAAACGAACTTCGGTTCCAGAAAATTCCTTTCCCTTCTATGGAACAAACTTGCCAGACCAGTGGTTGTCTGTAAGAGGACTTTTTTACAATTTAAATAACATTTTTGTAATTTTTTGGCATTTTTGCAATTTTAGTACCGGCATTTTTATTTTAAATTTACGCAAAATACTAAAAAGTCGCTTCGCAGACACAAATATAATTTTTAGGCATTTAAAGGAGTTGATGATTCATTTAGGGGTTTTAGGTCATATAGAATTTTAACAGAGGGATCCTGTGTAAATGAAATTACATAGGAAGAAAGACGCTCTTTCAGCTTTCCCAGTAACAGGACTGCCTCATTGGACAAAGCATAACACACAGAGTGAAAACAAAAACAGACCACAAAAGAGAAATGTGGGGAACGAACAAGAAAGGGAAATTAAGTACAGGAAGGATAAGAGCATGCATATAACAGGCCTAAACATAATAAACAAACGGATTAGACGTTCAAACAAAAGTTCTTCCTCTTTAGGAAACAAAGTACAGGTGGTATTTTAAAATGGCAAGTGATCCTCTGATAGCAGTAAGGGAAACATCACGAATGAAGTCGTTGTTCAGCTGGAACTTCTTGCAGAAACTGACAAAGAGGCGAGGTATTGTGCCCCTAGCGCCAACCATTAGTTCAACTACTTCACTGGAGGTGATGTGATATTTCTCCAAATAGAATGGAACTGTGGGCTTATAAATCCTGCATTTTTCTGCGTGGACTTCAGCGGGCTGTTGTTCCTGTGCCTCGAACCTGATAGTCTGGTCGATAATGTAGGCGGATGTAGAGTCTGATGGAATGGCAAGCATGTCAATTCGCCGACAGGATCCCTGTTGCGGGTTGCTTGGAGAACCAAACGCAGGACTCTATGTTCGAGTTACGATCAGGCGTTGGATTTTTTTTAGTTTGAATTTAAAAATCCAAGGCCTTAACTCAAACCCTGGACCACCTTCATGACGGTCTGAAGATTTAGAATTTTCTTCCGCTCTGGAAAGAAGTCCTACTCTGTTGTTTAAATGGAAGTGTTTCTGGCTGGAAATCTTGCGCATTCGGTTCAATTCTCGGCACAGAAATTGGAAATTAATATACACTACATACCGATTGGATAGGTACAGTATTCCTTGTGATTGGCGATATTCTCCTGTTGCTTCAGTAAATTTCTGAACCACTCTGCAATGCCTGCGTGGTCTAGACTCTAGGGGCCGTATTCATAGACATTCTTAGCGCGGGCTTCGGGTGGATGATCAGCGAACTAACGTTTTTCGTATTCATAAACCAGTGTTTAAAGCCTGTGTGATGATTCTTGTCTCACTGCGAAAAGAGAGAGAAAGGAGATATGTCTTACTTCGTCTGTATTGTTATGGCGATGGGGGGGAGTGGAGCGATGGCGTCCATCCATCCAGTGGCGGAAGGGACTAGTTGATACATTCTGTAGCACAAAATAAGATAACAAATTATCTCTCTTCGTACTATGTAGTTCCGTCACTGAGTTTGTCTTTCAAGAAACTGAGTTCCGGTGCAATAACAAGGTTTTGAAAGGAATTCTGAAAATTTGCAACCCTCCTATAATCTCCACCCTCATTTGAAGGGACTTGCTACTGAGACAAGATAAATCAAATCAAATATAGCACTATGATATGATATGAATCCTGTACAAGTAATCAGTCGATAGCCGGGGCTAGTTTAGCACGCTCGTAGCGCGGGCTAGCGAAATGTCTATGCATAGCACCCCTAGAGTCTAGAGACAAGACTATCTTTAATCATAAGCAGGGCTAGGATTTTGATGACCTATAAATCATGAAAAATGTTCTAAAACAATGCATTTATGACCTAAAAATCTTTCAAAAATGCCCTTAAAATGCCTTAAAAATTGATCTTACATAATTGGCTTAGTAGGAAAAGAGGTTTTGTACTCCTTAATATTTAGACTAATTATTAAAATTAAATTCTAGTACTAACACTTAAGTTTATTTAATTTTACAAATGTTTTTCTGAGTAGTACACTTTAATTATTTTACCTGATGTAGTTTCCATGTATTCTACCACAAGGCCACTCTTATCCGGAACGAGCAGGCATAGAGGAGTCTATATTTGAAGGGGTGGTTGGACTGATCCATTACATGGGGTATGCTACGTTAAAATGGCAATATTTGTGCACAAAAACGATTAAAATATTATACAAAATAAGGGGTATTAATATACAAAATATATAGAGAAAATATCAAAGGAAATAAACATTATTTTACATTAATAATGGGGATTTATGGCCAAAATTAAATGAAAATGCCTCAAAAATGACCGAATAAAACAAAAAATGCTCTTATGAGTTGAAACAGGCAAAAAATGCATAAAAATGCCCTAACAAATATGTCTTAAAACACCTAATTTATCACATAGGCCCTAACATATAAATACTAAAGCAGGTATGTTTCTGGCTTAATAGAAAAAAGATGCAATTTCATCAAAATCCTAGCCTTAATCATAAGCAATACCCATCCAATCAGTATTTCCAATTTCTGTGCTGGGAATTGAACCCGAAACCGCAGAATTTTCCCTAAAAACACTTCCATCTAAGCCACATGGCAGGACGTTCCTTGGAGAGAAGAAAATTTCTTTCGATGGCGATCGATCGAACGCGCGATTGGGTTGTAATCGGAAGCCCTATCGAAAGAGCTAGCAAGGCCGCTCGCAAGGGTGTTATAACGGAATTACACTCCGAAGACACGCGCCTGGCGGGGGGGGGGGGATATCCGCGGCTGTCGGCCAGGCATGAGCAGATAAACCCACAAAAACGCGTCCGTCTCCGTTGATCGATTTAATAGGAGGAAGTGGTGCTACTTTTCTAGAGTAGAATTTCTTTTTGCAACGAAAAGTTTCAACTGTGTGTACGAAGGAGAAGGAGATAAAAGTTTTGGAGGGAAAGGATTCTTCTGTTGGGCCGACGTCGAGGGAGTTTAGGCAGTAACGACGCAAGGAAAATTTTAAAATAATATACAAGGTGAACCGTAAGTAATGTCATTAATTTCAGAGGGTTATTGTTTGCGATATTTCAAACAAAAGAGTTTAATATAATTTTGCTCGAGAAAAAAATTATATGAAAAATTTCGTAGCGTATTTTGGGGAAGCTACTGAATTAATTCCCAATATGCTCAGTCAATTTAAAAGAGCAGTGTATTATGACAAATGATTGAAAGAATTTTACTTTTGTCCTTGAAATGTGCAGAAATTTGATCAAAATTTAAAAAATTCTTTCAATAATTTATTATCATAATACACAGCTTTCTTAAATTGACTGACGATATTGAGAAATAATTCAATAGTTTTCTCAAACCATGCTATGAAAAGTTTCATATAAAATAATTTTTATCTCGAAAAGCTAGCAAAAACAAGCAAAATTGTATTAAACATTACTGTTCACTCTGTATATACGTAAAAATGTTTAGTAATCTCATAAAAGTAAGTATAAAAATGACAGGAACATTTTATAGTACTATACGACATATGTTACCTCTTTTACTTGAACCAAAATAACTTACAATACAAAATCAAGAAAAATTAGTTCTTCATATTATGGACGAAGATTACATAATAATTTTATTAAAATAAATCCAGAATTGAGTAACCTTAATAATATTTTCAGTACGAGAATTAAATATTATCTATATATTTAATTTGAAATCTGGAGGAAAATTTTATGAAAACTATGCATCCTGTGAGGTTGTGTGATGTCTCAATCAAAAGCTAATAATATTAACATTGCGGGAAAATCTAAATGGTTCGTAGCGAAGTTCATAAAATGCTTTAAATTAAAAAAAAAAAAAGAAAATATGCGCGTCCGTCGCAGCAAAGCGTATACCGTAGGACAGTAGTAGTCAACTCGATGCCCTGTGACGTCATCTCAGTCTGCTCTGAAGCCCGCTGTTCTCGTGTTTCGCTGCCGTGGGCACAGCGAAGGCTTGCGATGGTGGTTCCTTTTTCGTGATAATAATTGTTTCTCATATTGATCAAATTAAATTTAAAGTAATGTGAATGCCTAATACTAGTCTTTCCATCAATTGGTTGATAAGTTAGGGATGAATTAGAAGCTGAATAAAACTAAATACTGTACTGCATTTTAGATTTCTACTTTTTCTTGAAAAAATTAATTGTAAAGAAACTGTTTGGAGTTGTGTAACGGATAAATAATAATTAGGATTAAATTATAATAGCTATCCTTTTAAAATGAACTGAAGAATACTTTTATTAAAGTAAATCTAATCATGTATATACCGTATTAGAGTACATGATATTATTCACAGCAATATTAAAACAAATATTTCTTTGCAAAATTAAAATGAACATTGCTTTCCTGTTTCAAGAAAGTGTGACCATTAAACATTAATAAATTTACACCAGATGAACTTTACTACGATGATTTTCTGGATTTTTTAAATTCTCATTATTGTCTTTGAAGGCAAGCTTACACTTTCAAATTCTTCTACAAGATTTGAACATTTTTCTCTGCAGCCATCACAATAACAGCTTTAGCAAAATCTCCATCAGTAAATGACCTTAGATTTTTTGCTATACATAGAGTATCGTAATTTTGAAGCTCAAGCGAACAGAATATTCGATAATTTGATGATCAGCAGCCTCCTTTAACTGTTTTATCATCTCATCACGTTCATTTCCCTGATATTTGCCATATTCACTTGCGAGGCACGAAAAATAGTGCCATTGTAGATTAAACTTTAACTCAGTGTATTTCCTTGCCTCTTCACCACACGGCACAAAAAGGAAATGCTCTCCCATACTGACAAGAAACTAGGCACCGATTGATTAGAAGCCATCACAAAGATATGTTTATTTTCGAAGCTTACAACAACTGAACACTCGCAAAGCCTTTAAACTGAATCCCCCACACCGTATTGCAACCAGCTACACGTGCACTCAGAAGACGTCACTATACGAGCCTCGCACTCGCTGCACATACGTTACAACTAGATTGAGTTTCTAGGCCTGGTATAGAACCTATCAGAATGTAGAGTGCAGCATCTATCTGAATATACAGATACAGGGCGCATCAGGCTGTAGAGTGTCGGGCAGTGGTCGTCAGCACTCGTTGAAATGGGTAACGGGTAAGGAGTGTATCGGAATATGCACGTTGTGCAGAAGGGAGAGGAAGAAAGCATACCGGCCAGGAGACACGGATGCATTTTATCCGCGGGTAAGAGACGCTATCCCGTAGATGCACTGTGATGATGACCGCTGGTGTAGGGTGTAACAGACTGTGAACTGTTGTTCACAAATGAGATTGAAGAATTCTACAGTGTATAAGAAATCCATAAAAGGAGCATGCTGTAAGTTTAGTAAAAAGGACGCACGTTGGTGACTATTTCTCATCAGAATATGAATCCAATCCTTTCAAAATTACGAGAAACTGAGAATATGATGAAATAAAATTCGGTTTGCCGAATTTCCAATCTTCCCTCTTTTCCGTCTTCCTATTTAGTTTCCGCATACGATCCATATATCTTAATAATAATAATAATAATAATAATAATAATAATAATAATATGTATTTATTTATTCTGGCGAAGTTATGGCCATCAGGTCTTCTCTTCCACTTAGCCAGAAACAAAAGAAGCTGATACGATTTTACAGACTAATATTTAAAAAAACACTAATAAAAATGTATATAGTCATACAAGCACAAGTTGAGTAAAATAATGCAAACATACTGAATAATCATTACAAAGTAATATAAGGCTAGAAGTTACACTCAATGAATATGCAAGTGGTAAGTGAACAAATATTACAAATTACAAGAACAACAAATTGAAATGTAAATTATAACTATACAACACTGAGGAAAATTACATATATACACACATAAAGGAGAATTAAACATGAATACTGGTCACGTGTTTAAACAATTTACTTTTAAATTGCAATATCGTTCGACAATTCCTGAGGGAGCTGGGTAGGAAGTTCCAGAAACGAATTGCTGATACTGTGAAAGAGGAAGAATAGTGAGGTGTTTTGTGGCAAGGCATAGATAATAATGTCTATCATCTGATATCTTCTTCTGTGCCGAAAATTTTTCCCGTTCATTATTCCTTCCAATGTATCCTTCAGTAGGCATTTCCTTAGCCAATGAACCAGCTAATTTCTTTTTATCTTCCTGATCAGTTTCAGCATTATTCTCTCTTTACCCACTCTACATTTCAAATGCTTATAGTTACTTATCTTCATTTCATCGTAATGTTCATGTTTCTGGCCTATATAATCCCATACTCCACTCAAAGTACTTCACTAGTCTCTTCCTTAGTTCTTTTTCACAAAGGTCCACAGAAAATGCTGCTTTTTCTATTACAAGCTTTTTTGCCATTGCTATCCTCCTTTTGACTTCCTGGCAGCAGGCCATGTTACTATTTTTAGTACACTCCAAGTATCTGAAGCTGCCTACTTGTTCTACTGTCTCATTTCGAAATTCGTACGTTTATCTTCTTTATTTGTCTACCGATGGCCACGATGTTCGCCTTGTTTGCGTTTGTCTTCATCCCATACTGCTCACATCTGTCATTTAGTTCCAGTAGCATATCCCCTTAGTATCATCTCTTCTGCTAATAATGCCATAACATCTGTAAATCTGATGCACTTTATTACTTATCCTCCTACTATCAGCCCTACCATGTTCTGAAAACAGGTCCTCGCTGAATTCTCTAAGTAGATGTTGAACAGTGTAGGTGATATACGTAGGGCATCCTTGTCGTACTGGTCTCCCTATTTCATTTCCCTCTGACATTTCTCCTCCTATCCTGACTATGACTCATTTCATATGAAGATTACTTAATAGCTTCTTCCTTGTCCCATTTTCTCCCGAGATTACTTGATCATGTACAGGGTTGTTTCCGATGTCTGATAACGAATTTGAATGACATGTGCGTCAGGAGTCACACGACAGATGAACTGTGGCGCAAGGTGACAGACCAGTAGTGCGTGATCTTGTAGTCAAGAGTGCACGGCGACTCACAGCAGAAATTCCCAAGAAAATAGAGCCTTTTCGAAAGGGTTACATTACGACCCTTTCCAATGCCAAGTACAGTTACGTGAAAATAAAATAAGCCTGTAATAAACGAAGTTTCGTTATTTCCAAGAAAGGCATCTTCTGTGTACTTAATAATATTGGTAAAGCTCGAATGGAATTAATTTGTATCATCTGGTGGGGTGCGGCGACTTGTGACGGGGGTGGATTTGCTTGCTTTTTCCACTCTGGAATTAATTCCATCTGAGCTTTGGCAGTCTTATTAGGTACATACAAGATGCCTTCCTTGGAAATAACGAAACCACGTTTTTTGGAGGCTGCTATGATTATCACATTGTTATGTATCCCTCCCAAAAAGGCTCGATTTTCTTGGGAATTGCTACTGTGATACACCGTGCACTCTGATTATGAAGTCACTCACTACTGGTCTGTCACCTCTCTCCGCAATTCAGCTGTCGTGATTACTGACGCACATGTCATTCAAATTCGTTATCAGAGATCGGAAACAACCCTGTAGATATCATAGTAAGAGACCTCTGCTTGAGATGACGGTGAAAACACAAAATAGTAAGTGCACATTCAGCTGCTATGCAAGAGGGATGAATTCCGCTTCCCTTCCAGAATTTGCAATGTTGTAATCACTGTATTTGTTGCAAGAAGCAAGACGCTTTTGATGGCATGACGACAATGTGATGATGATGATGATGATGATGATGATGACGACGACATATTGTATTTATTATTTGTTTGGGATGTAGGCCTCAAGTTTAGGTTTTGTTATTACAAGAATGCTCTTTTAAAATCCCAGGCGCCGAGACGACCTGACGCGTAAGTACGAAGACAATGCCCATAAAAAACAATGTTTTGAAATTCCCATGTAGGTTTATATAAACAAGTGGACTTAGGCCGCTCCTGCACGCCTCCACCTAGGCTCGCCAGTTCGGCCTGGCTTCTCTACCGGTAGATTTATTGACATATTATTTTCTTTTCTTTCCTTCTCTGTTATCTTTTCAGACTAAATTTGTCTGACAGAACTCCCTTTTAGACTTTTTCTTATTCTGTTGCCCCCCCCCCTTTAGTTTTTCCTCCTCTCTTTCATTTGTTTTGCTGGGAGCTTCGCGTTTGAGGCGCACGTGAGTCGATACGTTCCCGTGTCGCCCGGCCCGGCCGGGTGCGCATACAAACAGTCCAGAATGTGTGCTTATTACTCCAACTCCCAAGGCCCCCTGCATCCTTTAAAAGCTGACACAAAAAACATGATGGTGGGTGCGTGCATTGCGTCACGACCTCGGTTCTGATTATTGAGGTTACATCAAAGTAAAAATCTTGATATCTCAACAGAATTTTTGTTTACATTCTCGGTTTATCGTTGCTTCATAGGCTACTGCTTCAACTTCTCACTAACTGAATAATATCTGTATGCTGAAAGTTTAACAAAAAATAAAAAGAACTTTCTATCTACCTATATAATATTAATATCTTATCTATTTAACAGCCACCGACGTAGCTCAGGCGGTAGCGCATTTGCCTGTTGATCTGGAGTTGACACTCGGGAATGGGTTCGATTCCCGCTTGGGCTGATAGCCTGGTTGGGTTTTTCCCAGGTTTTCTCCAACTGTATGGTGAATGTCAGGTAATCTATAGCGATTCCTCGGCCTCATCTCACCAAATACCATCAACGATAAATAACCAAGTAGATGTTACAGCGTTGTTAAATAACCAAGTAAAAACCCTATTTAACAACTTATAGATTGATTCGAGAGGAAAGAGTCCTACTTTGAGGGGTGATATCATGCAGAGTACGATTCAAAATTTTCTCCAGGAGGGATATGAAGGCCCGATGCATACTATACTGTTTTCGCTGTAAGAAAAATCCTAATGTAAACATAAGCACGTTGCTGTCATACCCGTGATTGGCCCCCAGTCGAAACACTCACATGACGCAGGAAAATATAGTTCGTATTTGGAAACCATAATCTTGTGTTATTTGAAAATAACAAAATTGAATTCTAGTTGTTAAATACGATGAAACATATAACTTCACTCATATGTAAAATGCTATGTAAAAGAAAAGCTACTTTTATATCTTGTTATGTACTATGAACGCGGAAGAAGTATTATCGCCGCGCTCTCATGGTTAACATTCGGCAGGTCTTTGAGCGGCCTCATGCATAACATTAGGCAGGTCTTTGAAATTTAATTGCATTATTGTTTTCAATTTCTTATGTCGCCGCTCCAATCACTCGACTCAATTTCAATATTGCAACCAATAAGCTGCTTCCATTATTAAATGACACCTACTTGTCTAATCCACGTGGACTAAAACCGAGGTTGCAATGTCTTGTGCTGAGAACGAACATTAAGGTATGTGATTAAAAATTGTTATTAAAGAGTTATTATTAAGAGTTAAGAATGTCAACGTACTCGTATATGAAATAATAATAATAATAATAATAATAATAATAATAATAATAATAATAATAATAATAGCCATTTAACAATATAACAAACTAGTGCTTATTCTTATCGAGGAAGTAGACGTGACAACGTGACGCTTAGAGTGAAACCTACAGAGCAACAATCGGTCGGCAAAATTATGTTTTAAAAGCACACCACACGTTATTGTATGATGCCAGCATGTTAAGTATGAGGCCGCGGCGATAATACAGGGACATCATTTTATTTTTACTTCAACTTTTATTGTACCTGAGTTTTTGAATGTACTTCACTCCCACTCCTTCTACTAACGAAGTTCCAACTGTCCTCCACAGAGAACCAAGGCCGCAGTACTGAGTTAGTGAGTATAGTACGTTTCAGAAATATGTTCGCGTTTTCCAGTGACGAAAACTTCCAATATTGAATCATATTTTCGCACAGGTACTGTCGTCCGTTTGCCTACGTCTCATCCCGATTTCCCCCACCTGCTTCTGCTCGCTCCACTGCAAAGACTAGTGGCTGGGCTTTCTTAGCTCTTTTCTGAAAACATTAATTTCTGTTAGGAATTAATTGGACGTCTACGTAATATTATGTAACTGTTTAAAATAACTTAAGTAATTAACTACCACATGATTCCCCTCCTTTCTACGATCCTGCGACATAACCACTTGGACGGACAGTAGATAGCATGTCTGAGTAATTTTATCTGTGCGGGTCGGGCAGAAATGAAGACTGAATAAACATTACGTAAGGTACTCTTTTATAGATTAGGTACAGAATTATTTCAACATAAATTACTAAGTATGAAGGACGAAACTGGTAATTGGAATTAGATGCAATAGTCTATAGTGCGATAATAGGCACAAAAGATCTGAAGCCTGTATCGAGATGAACGGCCACCGTTTTAAAAAATGTGTTTAAATAACCATATTATGATCATTTTTCAATTTAACTTCATTCTCTATATTGTACTCTAATGTGTTGTAGACAGTATAATATACACTGCATAATGAATACGTCCGCATGGATAACTCAGTTCGTGAGTAAAAACACTTATTGTTAACAATGTATTGCATTTTGATTAAACAAAACCTAATGAAAATTATCAAATTCAAAATCGCGACATTTCCTACTTTACGTAAATGGATGAACTACTTTTCTTCCCTCCTATACCTAGTAAAGTGATTTGTTTGTATTTTACGCCAGTACCATCGAACTCCAGTCGTGGAAGAAGGTAGCAAACTGTGTTTCCGGGTCTCATTCATTAATCCAAAGGTACAGTATAGCCAGGTTAATATTAAAAATGTTAGTAAAAATAAAATTATGTCCCTGTACATTGTTGTAAGTGGCCGATACACACGTGGTTCCCAGGACGCAGGGTCAGGTAAAGACAGACGGCTGTGACGCGGCGTTAATTATATAGTTGCGTGTTCTGCCAGGACGCGGCGTCACTGCTGGCTGCTGCGTTCTGGCACTTCATTGTTGACTGTTTTTCAGTACACACTGGACGAGCGTCTTTATGACGCTAGTCTGCATCGGGCCGTATGGACAGCGAAATCGACGTAGAATAATGCGTCATTATGACGCTACGTGTGGACGGGTGGACACAGGGACGCAGCGTTAACCAAATAATTGGACGCGCGTCTTTATGACGCTAGTCTGCATCGGGCCATGTTAAATATCAATAAAAGAATACTTTCCATAATAATTGGCAATGTTGGCAGACTCATTGTTGTCGCGATCATTTGTATTAAAAGAATCTTGCCTGGCAGAGTTAAGGCCATGAGGCCTTCTCTTCCACTCAACCAGGTTTCAATAATATACATGAAATAAAAAAATTAGATTACAAAACAACACAAAAGAAAATACCTTAGAAATTACGTAAAATATAGTAGAAAATTGCAATAGTCAAGATCAGTTACATAATATACGGGTAAAATTACAAATAGTCAAGATCGGTTACATAATATATAAAATAAAGTAGAAAATTACACATAATCAAAATCAGTTACATAACATAAGGGGAATATACACACTCACACACACACACACACACACACACACACAAACACACAATTTATGACCTAAAATGCTCGAGATAAATTCGACGATTAATTCAGTTAATATACTAATAGGAGAATACATGTGGGTTACAAGACATAAAATGTTGATTAGCAAAGTCGTACTAAATGGCATACAAATACAAATGATTAAGTAATATATCAAGATAATAAAAAAAAGAAGAAGAGAGAGGAGAAAAAAATAACAACTTGGTCATTTAAGACTATTTAGAAACTTCCGCAAGAGTCTAGTTCTGTTCATTAAAAACATTTCTAAGTAGAGTGTACTTAAAAGATTTTAGACTCCGACTGCTCCTGTGACAAGGAATTCCAGGAACGAGCTGTGTGTATTGTGAAGGAAGCAGGGTAGAGAGATGTTTGATGGAATGGAATTGATAGAATAAGGTCCTAGTCCTAGTCATGCATTAATAACATGTAAGTACAGGAATTATAAGTTAGGCATCTAAAGTGGATAAATGTTGTCCTTGGCAGGGAGAAATTAATAGCCTTTAAGCAGGGGACGTCCAATTGTAAGTTTAGTCGTACTTGCAGAATGGGTGTGTTAAAAGGATTTGCAAATAAAGAGAAATCATTTTCCATTTATTTAAAATCACAAAACCTTCAATCTCTAAATTCTGAAAGTAATGTTTCCAGGATGTTGCAGTATTTATCTATTCTTGAATCAGAAACATTTGAAAGTGACTTGAGACAAGAAAAATGATGAAACTCATTTTCTTTCAATTGCACTTTCCAAACATTTATCATCATGGAAAAAGATTTCACCGCGTCATACATGTCAACCATGTTCTGATGACGTCCTTGAAGTCGGCAGTTTAGTTTGTTCAGTTGTCCAGAAATGTCTGTTATGAACGCCAAATCTTTATTCAGATAGCATTGGATAACAGAATGAGCCACTGCTGACAGTGCAGACAACTCTAAAGGAAGAGATTCAGCGCGGAGAGGGTGTTGTCACGTGGAACTTACGTCAGAGTTCAGGCGCTGTTTCACGAAACACAGTTTTGTCACAGTCACGAAGCTTGAGTTGTGAGGGTGCTAGGAACAATAGACAGTACCGGTACTATTTCGCATTGTCTATAATGAGGCGATATTAGCGATCCTAGTGGTTAGCAACTATCCATGGATGCATATTTATTACGTATTGAGCTTCGTGACGGTATATACTAGACTGTGGTTTTGTGATGCCTGCTCTACAGCATCTACGTTTGCGACATTATGAGAACAACTCATTTATTACGAGAAAATATTTGCATGTGTCTTAATACGCTTTTTAAATTACCAATAATTTTCACATAATCCGATAAACGGAAATTATAACTTCTTGTCGCTAAGCTGAACTTCGAAAAAGAAAAATGTTTACAGCGAAGAAACGAAGTTGGCAGCGCTAGATGTTCAACAGTTCAAGCCAGGGTTTGAGAGGGATCATGAATGGAAGATTTACCGTTCGTCCTCTGATGACTCACACGGTTAAAATTCGCACAGTGTATAACAAGGAAGCAAATTAATGCCAGTATAAATAAGGTTGAAAATAAAAACCACTTAGTTACAATATAAAAAGTAGAAAGCAGTTAATCAATTAACATCACAATCAATTAGGGCTTCCCTTCCGTCTCGTTAGTTACGGAATCCTGGACACGTACAAGCAAATGTTATTACCATCACATCAATTAATTGGCAAGTAAATGAAAGACAATTAAGAACATAAGCAAAACCTCCCTGCTGCTAATAAAAGAAGAAGCCGAGCTATCTGAGGCAATAGAACTCTTTTTTATCTAATGACGACATAAACCGTAATTAATACTAACATAGTAATATAAAATGCCTTGAGGTGTGCTGCAAATATACCATCTGCCCTCACATTGTTATGGAAAAGTAAACAAATAATGAGAACATTGAGCCGGCCGCGTTGTTAGCGTACAAGACGATTAGTGCTGTAGGTAGAAATACAGATGCGTTGGTTGTTGTGTCCAAGCCTCCTTATTGTCCATTGTTAGATTAGTGTCTTGTTGTTGATTTAGGTGAAGACCCTTCTAGTCATCTAGTGCAGTGGTTCCCAAACTCTTTTGAAGACGCAACCTACTTTTCGGCGAGACTTCTGGTTGCGGACCCCGCCCCCCATTCACTGAACAACAAATTTTTTATTTTTTGTCCGAAATAAAAATAGGTGAATATTACTGATATGTGTGTCCTAAATCTGAATTAAAAATCCAAATTTCCCCATCACGTGCCATTTTCTGGAGAAAAATGAATTGAATTTTTTATTACAAACTTATTTGTTTTTAATTTTTCACTGCTACTGATAAAATTACAACACACTAGGGATTCAGAATTCCTCAAAATACTTGAAAAATGTGTACTGGATACAAAAATTTTAACTACGAACCTCTCCAAATTAATAAAAAAAAATTTGTATTGGATTTATAGTTTGGGTTTAATAGTACATTATGCAACGAGCCTACTGTATAATGGTAGTAATTAAGACGCGAGTATGTTTATGAAGCGAGCGCAAGCGAGTTTCATAATTTTCATACGAGCGTCTTAATTACCATTATAGGCAAGTTTCATACGACTTTTATGCTCGACCATATTTCTAACTTGAAATTATTCATAAGTATTCATGTTATTCTTATCTGACTGGGGAGCGGAACTGACCTTGTGCAATATCTCGTAAATTGTGAGATGTGCGCAGACGCGAAAGTATTGATTTTTTCCTAGCAACAAATGTCATTGACCTTGATATAATCTAGAGAATAAAATAAAGATTAATCTTGATATAACCTTGAAATTGATTTAGACATTGAAAAACGAGATGGCAAATTGAATTTATTTGAATATTATTTACAATTAACGCTAAGTATTATAGTAACAGAACATAACCTTCTGTGACAGTATTGGATTTCCAGCCTCCGTGACGTTTCGCTAGTTGTCTTTCGATTGCATATCATATTGCTACAGTGGTGTTTTCTGATTGGTGGAACACCTGAACTTTAATGAATAGGTGTACTTTAATGAGGTCCATTAAAGGGCTGCTACCAGATGTATAATTACTACATTTCGGCATGGTCGAGCATAAACATATTAAACACTTTTTAATCTGTATTAATTCTCAACTTTAATTTTATTTTTATCTGTATTGGAATCTCCTCCTGAGCACGAATCTTACTCATTCAGGAGTGGGCTAGTTTATCTTACATTGTATTAACTTGTATTCATTTCAAACTTACTAGCAATAAAATAAATAAACTGTGTGTATCTATAGCTGCCTATAGCTGCATAGTATAGCGTTCGGTCTGCACCGTCTTCTACGCAACTCTGTGTGGCCAGTCCAATATTGTGAATAGAGCTATATTTTAATGAACATAGCGAACATAGCGTACTTAGCGTACATGGAACTCTGTGTGGCCTCGGCATTAAAGCAGCTATCCATTCGTAATTTTGTACTGTTCTCTTGTCAGTTGTGTTTACGCATACTCTAAGGATATTGTGAACATGTCATGAAAGAATTTGTTTCTAACGTCGGCTAGTAAATAATCACTAAATTTTACCTGGAATTATTTAATTAAGGGACTAAATTCTTTTAGCGATAGCTGTTTGACAAGATTTGTTTGTTATCGAAGGCAGATTGACCGATCGCCATCTTCCTACTTAACGGATAGTAAAAGACTATATAAAACTAGTGGCTTGTGCAGCAAATGCTGCTGAAAACTAAGTTCGTTAGACGTTCAAATAAAAATTTTTCAGACTTATTTTCAATGAAGAATACTTGTCTCTTTGATAGTTATTTGCTTCCATAATAATGAAACATACTCCCTCTGAATGGATTTCTTTAGGCCAAATACTTTTTCTTGAACCTACCCAACTTCAATTTTTGAGTTTCAACGCGAAAACGGAAGTATCAATGTCAGGACGATAGCAGTAGCTATTTCAGTCATTGTGGATTGTAGGCAAAAGTTAAAAAAATGTCAGGTTTGCTAAGCTTTCGAACAATAGCATTTTCGTATAGCTGCTGCATGTAGAACTTGAAATGTAGAGCGTAAAATCATTTTATCCTGCTAAGAGATCTTGCTGAAATGATCTGGAGACTACAAAATTTTGTAGGCCTCTTATTTTATCACTAAGTAATACCTTTTGATCTTTCCTTAGGAACTGTAATTTTTGCGCTCTCTCGAGCCAATACTGACGACAATGACACCTTTCAATATGTACACTACACCGCCATTAAGTATATGAAAAAGACCCAACCCCACTGGGTTAATAAGTATAAAAATATTTGATTTTTAATAACAATATTATTATCTTAAGTTTTGTAGTTATATATAGCAGTCACACAGTAAATTATAGAAATGAAGATCTAAATTAAGATATTCTCTACATTTACTTACATAACCTCAAAACGTTTCACTTTCATGTCATCAATATAGCATCAATATTATGTACAATTAATGAAAAATAGATGCATCATGATATTAACTATAATAATATTTAATTTCTAATGGTAATAATGTCATCAAACCACCTCAAGTTTCGTAGATTTGAATATCCAATACACAGCTGTACTCAGAAAAATTATATACTGTTTTTAATAACAAATTGAATTGAGCTCTAAATATGTCGGCAACCCTGCAGGTCATGGCCTTCGTGTAATAGCCTATTGTTTATTGTAGTGTGTGTTTTGTTCTGAAATTCAATCAAGTCGGCCGTGATTCAATAAAATTAGTTCTCAAAACTGACAACAGATGGATTTTGGAAAATAGGAAAATTATGTAGGAAAATTGACATTTCACTGAAAACTACTATTTTTCCGAAAAACGTTGGATGCCAGGCATGAAAATGAGGGGTCACTCATTAAAATCCGTTCAGCCGTTTTCCCGTAATTTCCATTACCAGTTCAAATTATATATATAGATGTACCTATTAGGAGAGATTAGGCATTTGGGCAAGCATTCTCTCATAATGTAAAATGTTTATGGGAAGGTGCGTCTTGTGAAATGCTAATGTTAACAGTGTTTGAGACGTGCATTCAGGTTACAACTGGCTCCAATCCGCATCCCACAGTTTCCAGTCACTACAGTTAGATCCGGGCCCACGAATGGTTTGAAGAACAAGCAATTTGAAACACAATAGCCGTGAAACATGGGCGAAAGTCCTCAGAGAAGTTCGCATAGTACATCTTCCACTCCTTATTTGGATGTTGTTGTTTGTTTACATCACTTTACATTAGAATATGAAGTAAATAACACGCGATTAAAGTCACGTTCGAGTGTTTTTGTCTTCTTAAGTCTTAATATCCGTTATACGTGCGGATGGAGAACTATACGCACTAAATTATATGCTTATCTACTATTTATATATAGAATGGAACATTTTGACCACCCTAAAAAAGAACAGCTTTTTATATCCATAATATTTATGTATGTTATTTAAAAAGAAATTCTTATTCAGTTATAGTTAGATTAATAATACGGGATTTTAAAAATGTTACGGTGATTACATAGTGAATAATATAATTTGGGATTATCACCGTGTCTTCATATTTACTGTCTCTGAAGTTTCGGTATTATTCGTGGATTCCATCGTTACGATAGCGTTGCCCAATAGTATGCCTAATTCACATGAGCAGAATTTGTCACATTAAACACAAATATCTGTATAGACGGTTAATTTTTGTTCAATTTTCTTGTCAGTACTGATTTCTGTAGTATCTGCCACATCAGTAGTGTTGCCGATTTTGAAAAAGAAAGTCGCTAAATCTAGGGTATTTGAGAAACATAATATCGACTAAAATTCGAATTCGATTATGTTGATGTTTATTGACTTTACTGCTTTGAGCCAGAGGCCGTTTTAGGGTCTTATACGCGCACGATGCCCTCTCCAGCCATTGTACATAAATAACAATAAATATATATTTACATACTGTGTATGACACTATTTCTGGCATAAGTGCCAGTAGGTGTGTGAGTGCAGTGATTGGCTTTTTATTTATTTTATTTTTTACTTTTTTTGTTTTAATTATTTTGGTGTAGGCCTAATTTGTTAATTTGGGATGCTTAAGGAATGGTGAACGGGACAAGAGTTCGGGGTAAAAGATATCAGTTGATAGACAGCATTAAAGTATTATATGGGGAGATTAAGAGGAAAACAAGAAAGGGAAATGCTGGGTTTGCAGTTAAAGACCTGCTCTTGGGCAGAACACTGTGCATACATACATACATTTTTTTTTAAGTTTCCCCTTCCGGTGGCAGAAGCGTCTGAATCATTATGGAGACTTTCTTGGTGTGGTGTTATTTACAGAGGTGAGCCTGCCTTGAGAGAAATAAAAAATAGGTTGCAGCCGCCAAATTACTCTTCAAGGAACGCGATGACTCATATAAATTGAGGGAAAGAAGATAGAGCACGGACACTGGAAAGTTTTCTTTTCTCAATCGTGCTATCAGGGACTGGAATGCTTTGCCTGCAGACTTACTAAAGGCTTTACCAATAACCAAAAATGTATTTAAAAATAGGCTTAAGGACTTTACTAATAGACGGTAGTATATTATACATACTATTTAAAGGATGTAACTGATAATTTGTTATTTGAAGTGTTGTATCAGTGAAGAAGTGTGTTGTGTCAGTGAAGTGTGTTGTGTAAATGAAGTGGGTTTGTGTCAGTGAAGTTTTATAGATTATAGTGACAGTGCAAAGTATTTGAACAGTGAAATGTTTTTGAAGGGTTAGCGAAATCAGGATAGAATCAGTGAAATGTGTCGTAGTTCCAGTGCAGTGAGGGAGTTGACAGCGAAATGAGTGTAGTACTGAAAGGTATTTGTGCAGGTATGAGCATATAATACTCATGGGTTTTAGTTCGAAGTTAGGGTTAAGTTACAAATTAGATTTACTT
This sequence comes from Periplaneta americana, assembly GCF_040183065.1. Lineage (NCBI taxonomy): Eukaryota > Metazoa > Arthropoda > Insecta > Blattodea > Blattidae > Periplaneta > Periplaneta americana. Next base: position 149,004,994 of record NC_091119.1, on the reverse strand, counting down.
CAAATGTTATTTTAAGTGATCGTGCTTCATTTAATTTAGGATGTTCATTATTGTTATTATTATTATTATTATTATTATTATTATTATTATTATTATTATTATTATTATTAATTTTATACTTTGCTTTAATTCTATACTTTGGTTTAATTCTATACTTTACTTTGGTTCGATCTAAACTTAAATATGCATCTGTAGCCTGGAATTCCATTACTTCAATTGATTCGGTTAAATTGGAAAATATTCAAAGAAAATTTATTTCCTTATGTGCTTTTCGATTTATACCCAATTCCTCTGATTTTAACTATGAGATTACCTGTAAATATTTTAACTGTTGTAGCCTTTATTCTAGACGTCAAAATCTTGATTAACAATTTTTTTGCAAAGTGATTAAGGGTGATATTGATTCTGACTCTATCATAAACAATATCAGCCTTCGTATTCCTACAAAAGGTTTAAGATTTCATAAAATTTTTTGTAACAGAAATTCAGAATCACTTTTTCCAGTCTGTAGATGCATAAAATATGCCAATTTGCATGGGCACAGTTTAGATCCTTTTAAGGTATAGTTTCATTTTGATTAGTAGTATTTACTGTTCTTGTTCTCAGTTTTATTTATGTATATTTTTCTTTATTTAAGATATTATTTATTTGTTTTTGCACCTTTGTATGTTCTGTTTGTGTATTGTGCTGAACTAGAATTGGCCTCTGGCTGTTGTTCAGCACACAAATATTAATAATAAATAATAAATAAATAAATAATTATTTATTATTATTAGTATTATTATTAATTATATTTTTATTAATTGTGTTTATTATTAATTGTCATTATTGAGTGTAATTAGTTACCACTGCCACCAGGTATATACCCATTTGCAGTGTTAATAAATACATACATGCATGTTTGGGATTAGCGACCTTTTTTGGGGTCAGGTCGGATATTTAAGGAGAAATCTGCAGATTTTTCAAATGCCAAACTGAAATGCAATCATTCGTAAATATTAATGTCGTACATTCAGAATTCGTTCATCTACTACGATGGACATGCAACGGAGAACTCCATGTGAGCGAATTCGTATGCGCAAAATGCGATTTTTGAGCTGGTAGATTGCTTGTTAAGATCCTACAGATATGAACTCTTTCAGGAAGTATGGTGTCTTGAAATTAAAGTTTTATTTCTTTCCCACTGTGCAGAAATGAAGAGGGTTTTCAATCAAATGACCATTGTGAAATCAGAACTGCATACCAGGATGAAAAATGATGCACTGGTCTCTGAACGCTATTCTTTACGATAAGGTTCTTAGGAAAATATTTGGGGCTAAGAGGGCTGAAGTTATAGGGGAATGGCTTCACAATGAGAAAAGGCAGAGAAACGGACTGGAAAACTAAGCTGTTCTATAGGACTGTACAGATCGCATCCAACAACAAGATTCCTCGTTCCCTTTTCTCCATCTTTCCTGACGATGAAGCTGACATGTATCCATGAAACGCTGGATAAGATAACCATTTGTTCGAAATTCAAAATAAGACATTTAATATAAAAAATAAGTGTAGCAGTAAAACAACATGGTTTTAACGAAAAAACAGCAGAAGTACTCACTCCATAATCTTCATTCCTAATTTTATTTCTTATATGTTATATTTTTTAAACGTGGATTGATTTTAATAATACTTCGTTTTTCTGGATTTTCTTATAAAATTCCATAGAAGATTGGTTAAAATTATATTTAGTAATTATCATATACTTCAAAGTTTCAACATATAATTGAGTTTTATCACTGGATCACATATTATTCATAAAAGAAATACACTTTCGGCCGGTGCATTGGTTCCTGCTAGACAAAGACAATAGTCTACCAATTTGCCAATATTTTTGTAGGAAACAACCCTTTCACTGAAGGCTTTGAATATTTCAGTTCATCTGTTCGATACTGGTATAGAATTTTGTCTCCAATGAGTAACTTTTTCGACTGTTGTGTGGTCTAGTGCAGGGCAAAGTAGGTTTCATGAAAAATTCCATCTTCTACTAATCAGATTTCAGTAAAATGCTGAAGAATGTAAACACTACAAACTTGAATTTTATCATGGATGGCTTTAATGTTTAACAAACACCAATTGAATTTTTCAATAAGCTTATTAGATCCTTTCCATTCCTCTAGATCAGTGATGTCAAAACAAACGCATTTTTCTGACTTTGACGTCGTGCGCGGGCAGCAAGCGCTAAGTATGGAAAGAGGAAGGGTTGTGTATATGAATAACCAACCTGTTGGATTAAGAAAACAGTGGTGCACAAACTTCAAACGGAACGTGAAATTTTATGTCGTTATTTTTATATGGCTTCTTTGTGTTTAATATTATCTAGATTGTCTGTAAAACAAAAGTACTAACACTGATTTCTTAATATTGCACTTGTGTTTTAAATCTTAATAACATAATAGAGAGTTAAGAAGGAATATCCACTTAAATTCCATAGTAGTATAATATTATACTGTATTAAGTGGATGAAACACATCGTTCATAAAGAAAGTGATATTCCAAAGAAATAGATTGAGTATGACATGATAAGTTGGAATTTATATTGATGGTATCTTTAGCCTTACAAAAGTAATCAATAAACTAATCAAAACAATATTACAGTACAAAGCAAAGTTACCTAGGTACTGTATCTGTTTTAAGTGTAACAAATATTACATAACAAAACTCTTATTGCATTATGCTTTTAAGGTGATATTTGTGAGCAACTTCCTATCATCAGAATATTAAATTATTTTCTCGAAATGTGCTGAAGTTATAGAGCTGACATTTTTACAACACATGGGCACGTATCTTTTGCTTATGATGTAACAGTAGTTGCTTTGTTAATTCATTTCCTTACAAACAATTTCCATGCGAATATTTTCAAAATTTTCAATACACTATCTTTTCAATACACTATCAATACACGTATATACGGTATATTATATTTACGAAAACATTCTGTAAGGCTACTAAATAAATAGGCCTATACCTGAAAATTTCACTTTTCTATACGAAAAGTTGAGAAAATATTTCTTTTGAATAAAAAATCAATCTTGTGAAAAATGAGCATTAAAATTAAAACGTACATTCTTATAATGCACTTATACTTCTCAGGCAAATCTAAAAATTAACATGGATACAGTTTTAATAAGTTCTCTTCCCTTTATCTATTGAATCAGTGGTGGCCATCCCTGAATATAGCTCGACCAAGCGCCATATACCACCTCTTTCGTCTGTCTCTTTCCTTTCCGCTGTAAAGCGCTCAGGCTCTCCTGGGCTCTAAAGCGGCGCTTGGTCCTGTGGGCATCAATTGACATGCCTGCTCTAGATATTGAATACATGTGTCATAAAATTTGACCACTTATTCTTTGAAAACTAAACAGTACTGTACTGGTAAGAATCAATACGTATAGTCATCTTAACGTTGGATATCTCTATCCCTAGGACACGGTGCAATAAAACCTTGCAATAACAAAATATTTCCTATAAAAATTATATATCTAAAGTTTGTGATCTTCTCTATAGTTTCTTGCTTCTTTCAAAACTGATTAAGAATCCTTTCTGCATCCTCGTCACTCAGAAGGAAAGATAGTCTAGAAATTCCCACGAAACACGTGCCCAACGCCTTACTTGATGCACAAAGGAGAGCCCCGTTCCTCCATATCCATCAAGAGGCTTTGTTCCAGCCCACAATTCCGTCCTATCACATGCTTCTCTCTTGTTATGGCTATGGAAGGAAAACCTATATATGTACACTCCATCAAATCGAAGGAAAAGGATAATGTCTGAAAAATAGCTGACATATACTATCACTAACGTTCAACTGGAGTAGAGCTCCAAAATAAATCATTGTTAAGGGGCCATGTCAGGTTGTTTTAAGCAGATAAGAATGTGTTATGTATGTGTATCGGCCCAACACAGAGGTCATCACACCAACCAGAGGCACGGAACCAAGATCAAGGGTGTCTTGCAGTACTGCCTAAGCACGTTCAAGTTGGAGAATAAACATCACGATGTATTGTTTGCGACTCACGAGATGAAGAGCGCGGAATAAAACGGCAGGGGGAAGTACGTTAGTGTATTATGTGACGCAGTTGTTAATACCAGTTGTTAAAAATACGCAGACTGAATCGATTGCCGGTCACAGTTTTTGTGTTTAGAAAGTCAAAAGTGAACCCCTCTATACACATAATTTGTTTGGAAGAATTACACGTTGTAAAGGTTTTTTTATATTCCATTTCACATGGAATGTCGCATCCATGTTTGTTATGCATTGTCGGTTTTTGACGGTTTAGGTTTAGGCGTAATACAAAAGGATTATGGCGAAGGTATAATGATGGGGTTGCGGAGAGCTTAAGCCCTCCACAGAATCATATACCAAATGGATATTCATTTGTACTAATGAATTGTCAGTGTGAAGTTTTTTGAAGTAATAAAACACTAATAACCTATATGGATATCGTTCGTAAAATTTAAATTTAAATTATATCCGTATTACATTAATCGATACATTTTATCGACTGTTGAAATACATTAACGAAGGTATGTCTTGTAAAGAATTTTAACGAGGAGTTTTCAACGATGTTGTGATCTAATGATTACGATGATAGACTGCTAAGCAGAAAGTTGTTGCATCGATTCCCCTTGATTCCAATATGGTAAGTGAAATTAAAGTAAATATAATATGTTAATACAAAAGTGCAGTGAAAGTTGTAGAAAGTGAGAAATGAAGGAGGGAAAAGAGAAGAAAAGTGTAGCGAGAGAGGTAGGGGAAGAGTTTTATTTCTCATCTCTTTAGTTCCACAATCGCGTAAGACAGTTGAGTTAATGCATGAGTGGCATATGTGAAAACCTGGTGGCTCCGGTATTGTGAACTTGTTCCATTAGTTTTACCTGACATTGCGCAATGTTCAAATTAACATGGAACATACTATTTGAGAGTCACGTAAATAGTTCCTGTATTCACTGGTTTGAGTAAAAAAAAAAGTAGAATGCGACGAATAATAGTGAACCAGAAGAAATTTGTTTGTATAAGCCTGTGTTAGATATATTTATAGATACATGATTTAATAACTAACAATATTTTTAAAAATAATTTATGACTTTTTTAATTACGTGATATAGACTGCAGAGTCATAAGCATGCCATTGAGACGTGCTTCGATGTTTGTCTTTATACAAGTGTACACTGGTGTTCAAAGTAACTGACCTACGATTTTCTGATCGTGTAAGCGAACTTTCTAACTACGGAGTAAGTCAGAATCAAAGACAAAAAAATGATAAACTTTCAAATAGTTCCGCTAGTTCTCAATAGGTGGCACCATTATTGGCGTGGTTAAAAAGTGTCGGGAAAAATGAAGATGTCAGACTAAGTATAAATAATTCTCATAATTGACAATATCAGCGGTTTACAGGCAAACTCAGTGTTGCTTTACAATCAGCAGAGCGTAATGAAATATTGAATTTTATAATGCAGGTTTATTGATGTAGCATTGGCTACCCTGACAATTACCTTCGCCATCTATTCATAGAAGTAATAACTAAAGAAGCAACACTTACATGAACAAATTTTCGATCACTATCGATTGGTAGGAGTTACGTACCTTTGAACGCTAGTGTACACTGGCGTTCAAAGATATGCGACCTACGATTTTGTGATCGTGTAAGCGAAATTTTTAACCACGGGATAAGTCAGAACCAAAGATATAACAAATTGACAAACTTTGAAATAGTTCCGCTAGTTTTCAATAGGTGGCACCATTATCGGGACCGTTTAAAAAGTATCAGGGAAAATGATTATGTAGATTTCTCATAATTGACAATGTCAGCATTTTTGAGCTAAACGAAGTGTTGTTTTACAATCAGTAGAGTGGAATGAAAAATTGAATTCTATAATGCTGGTATATTTATCTACTATTGGCAACAGTGGCTATTATCTTCGCCATCTATTCATAGAAATAGTATTTTTTTTATGTTTAATATTGGTTGACCAGCAAACTTGCTATACAGACCACAGTTGAATTATGGAATATCACATGCAGACTATCATGCTGAGGTTGGCTCTAAAGGCCCCTCTAATTAATTTAAATTAATTAATTAAACATTTATGTGAATAAAAATATGATGATTTTCTGTGTTAAATTTATGAAGAGTCGTCAGTATCACTAAGAAGGATGTCTTGAGGGAGTTTCCTTTTAAGTCGAGATGGCTGACAAGATCTTGCTCCAATGTTGTATGTCACAGCTCCAGGAACACCAGAAAGTTTGTTGAAGAAAGATTTTGACATTGAATGGATGTACTGTTCTAGTGGAAGAATTCCCAATTCTTGATGCATTTGTTGATTTCTTACAAACCAGGGGGCATTTGTTGCAGTACGCAGGAACTTGTTCTGGAGAACTTGTAGGCGATGCATGTGTGTCTTAACATAGAAATAGTAAGTAACGAATCCACGCTTTCACCAACAAATTATCGATTACTATCGATTAGTAGGTTCAGATATAGTTGAACGTCAATGTACAATAAATATATAACAGATACAATATTTATATTATACGTAAGCCAGAGCCACCTACCAAGCTGAAACAAATTTATTTTCAATCGGATGCATTCGTGTCGACTGAACTTTACTACTACCAGATACCAAAGACAATAATACACGACATAATCGAAGAGTAAGGGATAACAATCAACCGAAATTCTATCCAACCTGTGTAGACTACGTAGCTATTGCACGGGACTTAAAATACAATGAACAGCTTTAAATTTAATTGATGTCTGTAAGAACGGTTTTAATCAGCACTGTTGGATTTCCCATTGAATTTAAAGACGACTTGATGAAAATGAGATGACATATGAATTCATAGATGAATTAATGAACGTGCCCTTTGCTTCTAACCTGTCCTTTTAAAGTGAATTCCTTGTCTAGATATGCGTTAAAACACTCGATTAAAATTATTTGGTTTCGAAATATGACATATAGTCAACATGACAGATGTATGTGAAACTTTTATGGTTAGCTATGAGTGCGTGTGAGTTTTTTTAATTACAAAAAGCGTGTAAAGTGTTAGTGTAAAAAAAACTATAAATGGATTTTTTTTTTTGGAGAGCGGTACAAAGAATACAGCCTTCTACCCGACTTGATGTTTAGGTGAAAAGTTTCCGTCTCTACAGAACTGTAAGTTTTATAACTATACGATAAATTCAGATTAGTATTTGAAAACAAAAACTTTGAAGTGGCGTGGTTAAACATTTAGGCTATAGTCTGTCTTACAACGAAGCAAATTAAACTAACCAACACAATCATAGTACACAAAAGGGTAGTAGGATTCCATCTCATATATCTATGAGATTTGTTGGGGAAAGTATAGAATCTGAATAACGACTCCTGCCGTTTCTTGCACTCATCTTCCGTGCGAATACAGTCTTTATTCCAGAGCGCTCCCATCTCATAGATCTAATATTCAGTAAAGGTATACTACCGTAATTACTTATACTTACTTTAGCGATACCGTTCGTATACACTATTTTTCTATTTCTTCCTATGTGATTTCCACCCAGATATGCTTTAGACTACCCCTCACTCTCCAGAAGTTTGGTTAGGTTAGGTTAGGTTAGGTTAGGTTAGGTTCGGTTCGGTTCGGTTCGGTTCGGTTCGCCCTTGAGCCTTCCAACCACACTTTCTGGACTTGTTGGACACTGAAATTTCCAACTTGAATTTCTCCGGTGCAGGAATCTGTGACAGGTTAAGTTAGGTCATGTTGGGTTAGTTTAGGCTTTTTGTATGTCTTGTATAATCGAATCTGTGAAATTAGTTTAGGTTTTTGCTATGTCTTGCATATACGAATCTGTGACAGGTTAGGTTAGGTTAGTCTTTTTGTATGCCTTGCATATACTAAGTGAAGTGAAATGTGCGTTTCGCGTTATATTTTGAAGTGTTTTATTTATTTATTTATTTACTTATTTATTTATTTATTTATTTATTTATTTATTTATTTATTTATTTATTTGACGTGTTAAATAATCACTTCTAAATTATCTACTCCGATCAATGCTTTCCAATTTTTACCTATTTTTCCATTTTCAAGTCAAATGACGTCCTATTCTTCACATTCCAAACTATCTTCCCTGTGAAAAGGAAAGCATTTTTTTTTCACTTTTTTCTTTAAAAAACCCTTCAGTGTCGCGTGCTTTAGACAATCCTACATCTGTTTATATTTACTTTGACTTACTGTTCACGACGTCCAGATATCACGTTATTTATTATGCCGTTCACAACTTGTTAAATTATTTCCATAAGAGACAAGTACAGTACGGTATGACTAAGGTTAGGTTAGGTTAGGTTAAGTTAGGTTAGGTTGGCTACGGGCGGGTTAAGATGACCCTTTGCACGTCGGCCATACTTAGGCCTATTGTGCACCCCGAAGTGTATGGAATCGAAACCAGGCCGCCTGGATGGAAGGTCAGCACGCTAGCACAGTAGCCATAGCAGCAGCATGTGTACTATAAACTGTATTGTATTATTGTAAAACACGATAGTTCCCTACTCTACCAATAGCAATCCGGTATGATAAAGAAAATCGAATTATAGCCGATGAGAAGGAAAGGATCACGGAACTCTAACAAGCCTCTGTTGCAAGACACTGACCAGGAGGCTGCTCAAATGCATATTCATATCAGCAGTTCTCAACCTGTGGCACGCTGGGTGGTAGGCCTACTTAAAGTGTAAAATAAATATATAAATCATTATAAAATATAAACGTATATGGATGTTTTCTGTATGTTTTATGGAAAACACTGTAAAATAAATTCAATAGCAACTTTTTTTAAATTAAACACGCCCAAATAAAGCAATCATTTAATAATTTTGAAGCATAGAAACTTTTATTATGAACCTGACAGCGACGCATGACTATTTGCTATTATAAATTTGGTTAGTCGTACAGCTGATATTCTGAATTAAAAATAGTGATACGTAATTCAAAATAGGTAGAGAATCTCTGTTCTACGTACTATACAGTGGCGACTCGTGATATTTTTTGTATGTAAGATATGAGATTGATGACTGATGACCAAGACAAAAAATAATAATAGTAATAATAATAATAATAATAATAATAATAATAGGCCTAATAATAATAATAATAATAATAATAATAATAATAATAATAATAATAATATAATAACAATAGAGCATACGGAATTAATTTCTTGTTACAGTTAAATTCTTCTAAATGATCAAATACAACTTCAAATATTCTTTCGGCAGTCCTGTCATCTGAAAGTCCTGTTAATTCTTGTGTTTTAGTATAGCTTATTTGATTTATTTTCATGTAATTTTGGTTTTTATTCATTTTATTTTTTATATTATATCATTTAAAATTATTTATTATTTCGTTTATTCTCTTCTTTCAAAATGACCAATGAACTGCATTTAACGAGTATGAAAATTCGTATTGTAGTCTCTGACGAGGTCTCCACCATCCAGAAAGAAGGGTCATAGTATTAGGATACACAGTCACATCCTCAAACGCTGTTAAAGTTAAGCCATACCCCGCCCTCCGCACCCTCCCCTGTCCTTAACTTCACTGCTAGAAAAAAAACCGTTTGCTGTAAGATATTTGGAAGGTTCCTCGTAAAGTATTTCTAATGTCTGAGATGTGCAGTGGCGACAACTCACGACAGAAAGTGGAAGTTTGAAGAAAATTATTACGTCGGGACGCATTAAAAATCAAAATCTGTAATTAAAATGTTTTCTATCCTCAGAGACACGAAATTAAGCTGTAGGACCATCTTCATATCCTTCATGGAGGAATCGCCACTGGTACTATAGCCTATGTGTGTTAGATTCATGTTTACAGTTAAGTTTTTAATTTACAGCGCCAACCTATGTATGACTTTTAATTTAGGAGGAGATTTCGACCTGATAATTTGAATAATTCTCTCGAGGAGTCAGTTGATGGGTGAGTTTGAATAGTTGAGCTAAATTTCATAATAATACCACAGTCTAGTATATACAGTCACGAAGCTTGAGTTGTGAGGGTGCTAGAAACAATAGACTATGCAGGTACTATTTCGCATTGACTGTAATGAGGCGATAGTAGCGATACTAGTGGTTAGCAACTATCTATGGATGCATATTTATTACGTATTGACCTTCGTGACTGTATATACTAGACTCTGATAATACTAAACAGTTTAGAGTTGTGCGAGGGCCATAGAATAGCGTTGCCGAGAGGTGTGGAATAATGCAAGACGAAGACTACGTAGATCTGTTGTAGCTACACCTGGCGAGATAAGCGTCCGAGAGATGGAAATGGACCACCTCTGCCTTCTCCTGTACCATATCGCACACATAACTCTGGCAGATAACTCGCTATCAGCTGTGACAGGAGCAATGAATCGCATTGTAAAGGGACCGACAATCACGGAGGAGTTGCTTGTATCCCCGATAATCACGTCTCTACATCCATGTTACTGTCTACTCTTATTCATGAAGCAGATAAATAACGGGGATTGCCAGCAATTTCAAGTGTTAGGATTTTGTAATGAAATGCACCGGTATTTCCAACTTCGCAATGTACTATTGTAAATCTTGAACTAACGTAGCTCACTGAAGTCTTAGATTTATACACCTAACTTGTTCTCAAGTTGAATTTAAAATTAGGAGAAAAGTAAAACCAAGCTGTAACAAAGCTAGCAGTGAAATAAAATTAATACAAAAATAAATCGTTATAAAGTTATTATCAATTTGGAATATAATGCAACATAAATTAATATTGAAATAAAATATACTTATTTTAAATTGATTCTTTACCTTTATTCAACTAATAATAAACTAGAACTAATGTAATGTTGAATTATAATTAAACTAGTAGGATCATAAAATATACTTATTCTAAATTGATTCTTTACCTTTATTCAACTAATAATAAACTATAACTAATGTAATGTTGAATTATAATTAAACTAGTAGGATCATAAAATATACTTATTCTAAATTTATTCTTTACCTTTATTCAACTAATAATAAACTATAACTAATGTAATGTTGAATTGTAATTAAACTAGTAGGATCATAAAATATACTTATTCTAAATTTATTCTTTACCTTTATTCAACTAATAATAAACTAGAACTAATGTAATGTTGAATTGTAATTAAACTAGTAGGATCATAAAATATACTTATTCTAAATTGATTCTTTACCTTTATTCAACTAATAATAAACTATAACTAATGTAATGTTGAATTATAATTAAACTAGTAGGATCATAAAATATACTTATTCTAAATTTATTCTTTACCTTTATTCAACTAATAATAAACTATAACTAATGTAATGTTGAATTATAATTAAACTAGTAGGATCATAAAATATACTTAATCTAAATTGATTCTTTACCTTTATTCAACTAATAATAAACTAGAACTAATGTAATGTTGAATTATAATTAAACTAGTAGGATCATAAAATATACTTAGGCTATTCTAAATTGATTCTTTACTTTTATTCACCTAATAATAAACTATAACTAATGTAATGTTGAATTATAATTAAACTAGTAGGATCACAAATATACTTAGGCTATTCTAAATTGATTCTTTACATTTATTCAACTAATAATAAAATAGAACTAATGTAATATTGAATTATAATTAAACTAGTAGGATCATAAAATATACTTATTCTAAATTGATTCTTTACTTTTACTCAACTAATAATAAACTAGAACTAATGTAACGTTGAATTATAATTAAACTAGTAGGATCATAAAATATACTTAGACTATTGTAAATTTATTCTTTATTTTTATTCAACTAATAATAAATTAGAACTAATGTAACGTTGAATTATAATTAAACTAGTAGGATCATAAAATATACTTAGGCTATTCTAAATTTATTCTTTACTTTTATTCAACTAATAATAAATTAGAACTAATGTAACGTTGAATTATAATTAAACTAGTAGGATCATAAAATATACTTAGGCTATTCTAAATTTATTCTTTACTTTTATTCAACTAATAATAAATTAGAACTAATGTAACGTTGAATTATAATTAAACTAGTAGGATCATAAAATATACTTAGGCTATTCTAAATTTATTCTTTACTTTTATTCAACTAATAATAAATTAGAACTAATGTAATGTTGAATTATAACTCTGCAGCGCTTGGGAAAACTGGCATAAGTCAGTTTCCACAAACATTTTTAATAGTTTATTGACAAATTACGGAACATCTGCTCGCTTGGGAAAAGAGACATAAGTATTTCTCCCATTAAAATAATTTATACAGAAGAAAATCAAAACGACATAAACCAGTGTGAAGATAGTTTTTTCCTTCTAATGTAAAATTAACATTTTTGACTTGTGCCACTTTTCCCGAGCACTACAGAATTAAACTAATAGGATGTTAAAATATAGTTAATATTGAAGTAAAACCAAACTGTACTATTATTATTCCTTACTAATATTAACTATTTCGAAACTAGTATTAAACTGAATTAAAATAGTACTGTAATAAAACTTAACTAGTGTAATAAGAGCGAATGAATACTAATATAGTAGCAACTTTAAAGTAAAATTATACTAAAATAAATGTAACCTAATGCTGAAATAATACTAAACCGAAACTTAAAGTAATTGTAGTAATATTGAATTATTACTCTACTAAAACTAAACTAGTGATAAACTAAATTAAATTTAGGCAGATGTTAGGCCAGTATGGTAAATAAAATTAACATTGCCAAGAAACATAGAAATAACAGTAAATTTCTGCTAAATGAATAATTGAGATAATAGTAGTACTAGAACAAAAGTACTGCTAAATCATAAATAAAGTAGTGCTTATTAACTAATCTTACAAATATTATGAAATCAATAAAAACATTTATAAATTAGTATTACTAAAGTGGTGCTAACCTAACAATACATTATTTCTAAAGTAGCACTCTCCTGATGCTCAACCTATAATGAACTAGAAACAAACATCAATATATTAATAAACTGGTGCTAAATGAACTCCTATAATGAACTATGCAAAACAAACATCAATGTATGTGCTGATGCTAAACAAGTACAGTACTTCATTACTTCTAAATTAGTGCTATCCTTGCTATCAAATTATAAAAAACAGTACTAAACATGTAACAATGTATTAGGAAACTGATGGTAAACAAACTAAAATTACTTCTACATTAGTACTATTCTAATGTTAAACTTGTAATGATCTCGTACTAACCCAGTATTAAAAAAATACAAATCGACCAATGTACAAGTAAAAATATAATATTATAAAGATACAAAACTAGCACTAAATTAATTTAAAATCAATGCTATACTATTATTCAACTTGCAGTGAACTAGTATTAGACAATGCAAATCCAGCGCTCTGCAAGCATTAATCTAATATTAAAATGTTTTAACACTATCATTAATAAATTTTAATCAAACTATTTTAACAAATTTCCAACTTACAATGGACTTGGAATTAAAACAATACAAATGATGCAAAACCAAGCACTAAATTAGTTTTAAAGTAGTACTATTTTGATATTCAACTTGAAATGCAAATTGTATTTGGGCTTCTGTTAAACCAATCCAAATGGTGCAGAACTAGCTTTAAACTACTTCTAAATCAGCATAATCCAAATCTGCAAATTGTAATTAAGTAAACCCCAAACCTATATAAGTATTAACCTAATATTAAAAATTATTCAAAACTAGCATTATATGACTTCTAAGTCATTACTGTCCTTACGATAAACTTGTAATAAAAGTGTTCTGAATTGGTATTAAACCAATACAGATGATACAAAACTAGCATCTATTTATTTATACTACCCTAATATTGAAGTAGTTTTGCACTGTATAAGTATTAATCTAATATTAAAATGATGTGAAACTAGTTCTAAATTACTTACATATCAATAATACGTTAAGTTCAACTTCTAATGATGTAATCCTGAATTAATATGAAACAAATACAAAGTAAACACTGTGCAATTATTAATCTAATATTAAAATGATGAGAAACTAGCTCTAAATTACTTACACATCAATAATACCTTAAATTTCAACTTGTAATGAAATGGTTCTCAACTAGTATTAAACAAATAACAAAAATCCAACACTATGCAAATAATAATACAATATTAAAATTATGTGTGACGCAATCGGTAGAGTACTGGTCTTCTGTGCCGAAGGTTGAGGGTTCGATCCCGGCTCAGGTCGATGGCATTTAAGTGTCCTTAAATGCGACAGGTTCATGTCAGTAGATCTTCTGTCATGTGAAAGAACTCCTGCGGGACAAAATTCCGGCACACCGGAGATGCTGATATAACCTCGGCAGTTGCGAGCGTCGTTAATTGGTTCAGTACAGTTCAATGTAAATATGTCTCCTATTAAAATTAATTTTTATTTATGACAATCCTCCGAAATAGACGCATTTATATTTTAAAATTCCCAAATATGGCGTCTGATATAATACTGATATACTCATAGAATCAATTGACCTATATATACGATCGATATACTCTTAGAACCAATTTACCTATATACCGACGAAACAACCGACTAAGTGACGGACCAAACAACTAAGCGACGGACCAACTGACTAAGCGACGGACCAACCGACTAAGCGACGGACCAACCGACTGAGCGATGGACCAACTGACCAATTAACAGACTAATCAACCGACCGATATACCCTTAGAACCAATTGACCTATATACCGACGAAAAAACAGACTAAGCGACGGACCAACCGACTGACCGACGGACCAACCGACTGAGCGATGGACCAACTGACCAATTAACAGACTAACCAACCGACCGATATACCCTTAGAACCAATTGATCTATATACCGACGAAACAACCGACGGACTGACAAACCGACCGACCACGAACCAGCCAACCAACCAACCAACGGAGCCACCAACCGACCGACCGATCAACAGACAAGTCATCCGACCGACGCGATGAATCAACCAACCGATCGACCTATGGACGAAAAGATAGACCCATCGACCGACAGGCCAATGAACCAACCGATCGATATACCGACGAACTGACCGATCGACCGACGGACCAACCAACCAACTGACCAACGAACCAACCAGTCTGTCGATCGGTCGGTCGGTCGGTCGGTCGGTCGGTCGGCCGGCCAGTTGACCAACAATCCAACCATCCAACGAACGACTTGACCGACAGACAAACGTTACTATTTCATTGAAATTGGGCAATTAATTACGGTACGGAAGTTGACCATGTATTTAATTAATTTACCTTATTGATTTATTGCTATAATAATATTAATAAAATCCGCCGAGTACGCTCTGTGTAGCGCGTCTGTCTTCAGACTAGCCGGCCCGGGTTCGATTCCCGGCGGGGTCAGAAATTGTCGTGTAAAATTTCTACTTCGAGACTAGGAGAGGTGGCGGTTCGCAACTTCTAATAATTAGATTCTGCACCAATATGCCTGGGTGAAATCCCAAATTTCTCCGCATTGCATATGAAGAGAAAGCATATGTCACTATTGATAAAGATTCGTTCGTCGGACGGGGACGTTAAGCCTGGCGGCTTCCTTGGTGCTATTCAACAGGAGAGTAGGCTACGTGCCGGCACCGAGTTTCCCCTTCTCTCTTCCTCATCTTCATCATCCTCAACCCATACCCTACACTACATTTACACATGAACTCACCCTAGTACACGACATGACTCTCTATAGATACACGTCGTGCATAGCGTGGTCCGCCTAAATGGTGTGCAACTTTAAAATGAGTCACCGTCCAGCCATCTATCCGCAATATGCGGAACCTGAATCACATAAGTGAAGTGGGTAGGCTTTGGATATATACATAATATTAATAAATTATTATTATTATTATTATTATTATTATTATTATTATTATTATTATTATTATTGTGGTCCACTATATTAGACGGACAACTTAGGCCGAGCACGTGCTAGTTCCTTACATCGACTTCTCCACCCATTTGTTTACATCAGGAACAACCTTATATGAGCTGGCGTGAAATGTGTTCGGACAGCCTCTTGTTCCAGACGATGTAATCCCCCGTAATTAGTGCGTCTGATTGCCGTATTCAGAGAGGACAGTCCCGGCAACAATGGAGCGACCGGACTTGTTACACCTAGCCATCCGTCAGCCGCCGCCGCCGCCGCCACAAACGAGCCCAATTGTGTGCCCTGACGACTCTGAGTTTGTTTTCATTTGCCCCTGCCCGCAATAGTGGCTCCTGATTTATGTGCAAGCTTCGTGAGAATTTACTATTATTCTTGCGTGCTCTATGATATCGTGTTATGTGGGCTATTCGGAACAATCTATCGTCCTCGGTGATCTCGGGGCTAATATGCTCGGCATTAACTGAAAGACATGCGCGTAGACTTAGCAATTTAGATTATTTTACTTTTGGTGTGGATAAAATGTGAGGCTGGCTTTCTGCGAAAAGATAGATTATTCCAAGATCAAACTGCCTTTTCATTTCCCCTGCTTTTGATGCAGATGAAGGTAAAAAACGAAACAACGAGCAGTTTGGCTTCAGAAAAGGAAACGGTACAAGGGATGCAATTGAGGACCGTTTTTGCAAAACTTGCTAACTGAAAAAACTAAATTTTACAGGAGAGACAAAACACTATGGTAAGCAAGTTTTGCTGTATGTCTCACTTATAGCAGAAAGCAAGTTTTGAAAAAACGATCACACTTTGACACACTACAATGAAGAGAAATAACCCAATTTTACTAAGACGCTTTCAACACCATGTAGAGGCCTGCCTTATGGTAACGAATCCATCAAAATATCAATTTTGCAAATTTTGCAGTTAACAAGTTTTGCAAAAAACGGTCCTCAATTGAACTACTACGAATAATCGGCTAGAGATACCTAGAAACGAATAAAAAGTTTATGTAGTATTTGTGGACCTGGAAAAGGCGTTTGACAGAGTGGATTAGAACAAACTAGTGGACATCCTAAGAAAATACATTGCAAAGACAGGAGGCTGTTCAGCAACTTATAATGAAACAACGAGTCAAAGTCAGGATAGGAGAAGAAATGTCAGAAGGAAGTGAAATAGGGAGAGGAGTACGACAAGGCTGCCTTTTATCTTCTACTTGGAGGATTTGGTCAAGAAATGTTTTCAGAACATGGAAGGGGTGAAAGTAGGAGGAAGAAGAATAAAGTGCATAAGATTTGCTGATGATATGGCGTTGTTAGCAGAAGAGGAGACGATACTAAAGGATATGCTACTGGAGCTAAATGACAGCTGTGAGCAGTATGGAATGAAGATAAATGCAAGCAAGACGAAGATCATGGTTGTCGCAAGAAAAATAAAGAAAGTAAACTTGCGAATTCTAAATGAGACCATAGTGAAATGTGTCGTAGTTCCAGTGCAGTGAGTGAGTTGACAGCGAAATGAGTGTAGTGTTGAAAGGTACTTGTGCAGATATGAACATATCATATGGGTTTTAGTTCGAACATAGGTTTAAGATACAAATTAGATTTACTTTAAATGTTATTTTAACCGATCGTGCTTCATTTAATTTAGGATGTTCCCTGTTGTTATTATTATTATTATTATTATTATTATTATTACTATTATTATTATTAATATTATTGTTGTTTTTATTATTAATTATTGTTAGTATTAATTATTAGTATTATTATTAATTGTATTTTTTATTAATTGTGTTTATTACTGTCTTTATTGAGTGTAATTAGTTACCACTGCCACCGGGTATATACCCATTGCAGTGTGAATAAATACATACATACATAGAGCAAGTGAACAGCTTCAAATACTTGGAATGTACTACTGTATAAGCAATAACATGAGCTGCAGCCAGGAAGTCGAAAGGAGGATAGCAATGACAAAGGAAGCTTTTTATAGAAAAAGGAGCATCTTTGCGGACCTCTGGAAAAAGAACTAAGGAAGAGACTAGTGAAGTGCTTTGTGTGGAGTGTGGTATTGTATGGGGAAGAAACTTGGACATTACGACGAAATGAAGAGAAACGAATAGAAGCATTTGAATTGTGGGTATGGAGAAGAATGAAGCGTGTGAAGTGGACAGACAGAATAAGAAATGAAGCTGTGTTGGAAAGAGTGGGCAAAGAAAGGATGATGCTGAAACTGATCAGAAAGAGAAAATGGAATCGGTTGGGTCACTGGATGAGAAGAAACTATCTACTGAAGGATGCACTGGAAGAAATAGTGAACGGGAGAAGTAGATGTCAGGTAATAGACGACATTAAGATATGTGGATCATGTGCAGAGACTAAGAGGAAAGCAGAAAATAGGAAAGACTGGAGAAAGCTGGGTTTGCAGTGCAAGACCTGCCCATGAGCAGAACACTTATGTATGTATACAAACGAAGCAGCAGGTGTTTTCCAAGTAACGACGTAATTGAATGGTAAGAAAATTGTTACTTAGCAATCGGGAAGTTGCCAAACAATAGGATCGTATCCTAGCTACGTCTGTATATCAAATAACAATTGACTCCACAATCTGTTGAGTGTGGGCTAGTAAAGAGACGGTCTACAACATATTCATCACAGCTCTAAGTTTACATAACCCGATATTTCCCCTTGTTTCAGCATTCAATTGTTTTGGTGTGTCTTTGTGAGCATGTGGGTCGCTGAGTGAGTTAGGTCGTAGGCCTGGGTGATTACAGGTGGAAAAAGAAATTAGCGACCAAGAGAGGGAACAAAGAGGATTGAGCCATCTTTGAAGAACAAGGTGAGCGTGACCTGCCAGGGTCAAGGGACGTGGGCCGCTGTCATCGGCCATTACGATGACTTCACACCTCTCAGCTTGTTAACTCGTCCCATCTCCTCACGACTTCACGTCACGGTTGGGGTTTTGACGAATACACGTGGCAGCGGGGCCCTCTGCAGACACTAGGAGATTTGTATGTGATAACTGGGGACGCTCTGGGAATTATACCACCAGATATAGTGGTAGTTAATATAGAGTTTAATTTTTTTCTTTATATATATATATATATATATATATATATATATATATATATATATATATATATACTGCATATGAAGGGGTGAGAATGAGATAAACCAAAGCCACACTTTTACTAAAGATCGCTTTTTTCTGCGAGCTCACTTCTTACACATGTGGGAAAGCAACTAGTAAAATATTATAAATAGACAGTGGATGCGGGATGACTTAAGGAAAAGTGCAGTTGTTTCGTATCAGAGTATATGGCACGTGCCGCGCCGTCCGTTTTGTGTATCTGGCGAGTACAGCAGAGTACAAAACGAAGGAACCCCGATCCGTGCAGTTGTGTTATCCTGCTCAAGTATTTAGTACGCGTTGAATATGTTGTGCTCATCCATTCATAATGGCAAAACGTTAAATTCGCTCAGAGATACGAAATGCAATTATTAAGAAGCATGAGAGTGACATTTTATGTATTAACGAAGACAATATCGTGTGTAATGTATGTGAAATTGAAATAAAAACCAGAATAACTCAGCTATAGAGAAACATTGCAACAGTACATCGCACAGGAAATGCGTTGAAATGAAATCTGAGGAACCATCTACATCATCATCATCATCATCATCATCATCATCATCATCATCATCATCATCATCATCATCATTTAGTTGTGCGGGTCTAACGACACGTGCAACATGATGCTCAGCACAAATATTCCTCTAAAGAAATTGAGTGATCCCCATTTTAGAGGTTTTCTTCAGAAATTCTCTCGATACAAAAACTGTTTAAGCGATGGGCGAAGACGATTCAGCTTCGACAACTTACGAGAATATATCGTCGTTTACTGCAACGCTGGTAATTGCATAAATGATGACGAGGACTGAACCTTGCAAGGTATGTACTACAGTACGTTATTTTTCTTTTCCTTCTGACTATACGGAGATACATGTTGACGTCGTCTGTTTACGTTTAAAACCTGTTCAGCTAATGGTCTGAATGAAAAAAATGTAACATACAGTAAATGTGCACTTACATTCAACGATAAGACATCCCGCATCCACTGTCTAATTATAAAATTTACTCAACAAGTAACAGAAGTACGCGCTGAAGAAATTATGGTACCGCATCTAATAGCATTGGACTCTCAACTTTCAATACGCTGTACTATAAAGTTTTGTCTTTTTCAAAATTTAAATTGGTGGCAGTTCACTGTGCAAAGATGAAGCGTTTCCCTCATAACTCAAAAACTATCCAACATTATGTGATAAAATTATTTGTGTGTATTTATGCATGTCATATCTACAATATGATACAAAATCACTTCTATATCTTTGATAGATTGTATGATAAAAAATAAATTCATTTTATAAAATGGTCAAATATCAGTATTTTCTTCTAACACAAAATAAAAAAAAATATTATTTATTAAGGAATATAGTTGAAAGAGCATGATATTGTAAACGTGAGTTTCGGCAATAAAATAAAAGAGAGAGAACATAAAAAAGTTAACAAGTTTATGAGTTATGAGGGAAACTCTTCATCACTGCACAGTGAACTGCCAACGAATTGAATTTTGAAAAAAAAAAAAAAAAAGAAGAATTTAAATCGTAATCGTGATTCATGAGGAAAGGTAAAAAATTTAGGATGTGAATTCTGAAGTCATTCTGAGTCAAAACGTTCATATGAATATGGGTTCGTTTTCGAATGGTTACGGAAATATGGCTCTTTGATTTCACAAAAACTTATGAGATTTCACTCTACTAACTCGCATTTAGAGACAGATAACGGACAAATTTAAAGTTTATATTCACGTATGAATACATACCTAATACTATATTCTAGACGACGGGGTCGATGTTTTCGCACATTTTCAAAGGTACCTCCTTCTGCTGCAATGCACTGTTGTGCTCGGACGTGAATCGCGCTCATCACTCGGGAGAGTTGCACGTGGCTGTTCTTTATGCCACATCCAAAATACGGTCGATTAGCGCCTCTCTCATTTCCCCGTTCCTTTGCTATACCAAGTCCTTCATCCAACCCCATAAACAGTAAGTACTCTTCGATATTGTAGTTCACACCTGTGGAGTAACGGTCAGCGCGTCTGGCTGCGAAACCAGGTGGCCTGGGTTCGAATCCCGGTCGGGGCAAGTTACGTGGTTGAGGTTTTTTCCGGGGTTTTCCCTCAACCCAATACGAGCAAATGCTGGGTAACTTTCGGTGGTGGACCCCGGACTCATTTCACCGTCATTATCACCTTCATATCATTCAGACGCTAAATAACCTAGATGTTGATACAGCGTCGTAAAATAACCAAATAAAATAAAAAAAATCGATATTGTATCCTTCTGTTTGGAAAGCGTCGTTCATATTCAGCGACGGCACGCAAGGAATTTCCATCGCACAAACCATAAACATACACAATATCGGTGTATTCTGTAGTCGAAAATTTATAAGTCATCTTGAAAAACACAACTTAACACTTCTAATAACTGTACCTGTATAACTACTGTACTGTAGGTAGCTGACTGAACTGCTGTGAATTGATAAGTGATAGTGGAATTTGTGTTATCTGCGGGTTCTGTATCATTACATCAGACAAGGGCAGGCGATTGGACAGTTTTAATGCCCCACCACCCGGTTTCTTTCTCTTATCTACATCGCTCACAATGCAGATTCCAGTGTTACGTCATTTATTGCGGTCGGTGACCTTGTCTCAAGTTCTCAAGTCAGCAGCGTATGGTAACGTCTGATTCACATTGGGGCGAGACGTTTTACAAAAAAAAAAAATGCATTTAGCTCCGCCATCGTTCGAAAACGGACCTATGTTCATATGAACTTTTTCACTCAAAATGGCCTAAGATATCATATCCTAATTTTTTTACCTTTCCTCTTGAATCACCCTGTATATATATATATATATATATATATATATATATATATATATATATTGTTTTTCATATAGGAGAAGGACAGTGTTTTATAAATACCAATTTTGATTATTGTACAAGATACAGTAATAGAGGGAAAACATGTTGAATATTTCCAAAAATGTGGACAAGATGAAAAATGTACAAATAATTTCCATTGATACAGCATTTGAAATACGAGAGGAAATTAAATTGAGCAAAGAATATAGCAAACAGAATGACAAGTCAGATCTTTCATTAACCTACAGAAGATAGCACAGTAAAGAGTACTGCAAGTTATGCGCAATTGCGAGTAAAAATTTAAACGATTCCCGGTTCTTGTCACCCGAGCGTAGTTCGCATGTTAGCATGGTTTAGAGTGCTCGTCGCTCGAAGGAGCCGCCCTCGAGTGCGAGACCTTCGAACGAATACGAGAGAGCGAAAAATTTCCATTGCAGTACACTAAATTTCACATACACCCTACAGCCCGGATCTGTTTGGCCGTCTGAAAGATACAATCCACAGGAAGCGATACGCCAATGACGAGGAAGTCGTAGCCGATGTGAAGACGTGGCTGAGAGGAGAACCAGCAGAGTGGTAGGTAGCGTAAGGTCATAGATTTTAAAGGATAGTAGGTACTTGCATGTGGAAAAATAGAAAAAATCTGTAGTAAATGAATTGGAAAATAACGTGGTATACTTGCAATTGCAATAAAACAAATCTTGACAGAGAAAAAACGTGTGGTGCTTTACTTATTCAACGATGCATGTAATAACACACATTGATATTGTTCGAGCTTTGGAGAATATGTTGGAAATCAGACTAATGTCTTTTGTGGAGATAAGTCATCTGTCTACAGTGGTTCTGTAGTCCGGCATCACAAATTCTAAACTGACTGTTGGAATCGAACCTGTTCCTCTGTTGAGCAGCCGTCATCTGTACTACGGTTGTGCTATTGCTATGAGGTCAGTAAGCGAGGCACTTTCTCCTATTTTAGAATTTGTACGCAAAATGTTGAAAATTAGAACATGAGACTACGTACGGGCTATTCCATTATGAAATCGATCAGTAAAAAACCTCGCATTTTTTATACTCTAATTTTTTCCCTATTTATACAAGATGCTGAGGAGAGTGCATTTTCAAAAATATACTATCGAAATATACGGTTTTCGTATTATTGAGCGACAAATTTAGCGTATTTTATAAAAACAAGCCTCTTTCAGCGCTCAGAACTCTGGAACCATTTACTGCAGAACATTGAACGAGAGCTTATTTTGAAGCTGACGTTTGGTAGGTTATGTTAAGAAGTAATCCTTATTTTTATTGTACACAGAGAGACAGATAATATGATTTTACTTACTTTTAGGCTTTTTGCCAATTTGTAAAAATGTAAAAGAATATTGAGAAAAAACCTTGCATTATTAAGAGGGATTCGGCATTGTTTGCTTAGTGTCATGGCAATAAGTTTCGAGGGTATTAAATAAATTATTTTCATACGCCTGGACTTGAACGGCGCAGAACCGCACGCACTGGCCGAGAGCTGAAGATAAGCGAGCTTTGGGCGTCATTTTACTCCTGTGTTTATGAAAACCTGTGATAAAGCTAGCACAGCCATGCGTTACTAGACGACACATCACGTGTTTATATCTCCTGGCCTTGCTTGCCTAGGCTAACTCCCGCCTCACAGTCATCTGGTTAGTTCACGCGCGTACTATTTATTTTCTTTATTTGATATTTTTAATACTTTCTTATCAACGTGCCATCAGTAAAAAATATGTGTTTATTTGTACTTTCAATGTGGAATGTAACTATATATTTTAAAAATATTTTTCCCTTGGCAAAGGTATCAAAATGAGGAAAAATCTAAATTTCTAAATCTAAAAAGTAAGAAAATCTGTTTATATGTCAATATAAACTTTAATTTCTCAGCATCAAAATAAACCATGATTTTGATCATTGGGTGAAAGGGTTTCGGAGCTACAACAGTTTAAAGTTGCTAATTTTATGAAAATACGATAAATTTAAATATTTTAAATTTAAACACTATGAAGTTCTGATGCCTGAACTTTGCACAAAGCATTGTATCACAGTTCTCTACGTACAAAAAAAGTTTTATTGTATTTAGAAATTGTAAGGTCAATTTTCTCTATATTTCGGTCGATTTGAGATGGAGTAGCTCGTACGTACAACACCGGCACCGCTAAGTAAAGAGTTGAAGTATTTATGAACAGTCTCGCTCCCTTTTTGTGTCTTATCGTACAGAACTGTTTTCCATTCAAATTAGGTTTCAGACGCGGCTTTGTTTTATGCAAGTGTAGTAAAACTGCTGAGCACTACAGACCCCGAGATCACGACTTTCTTAAACTTTCCATCCGCAGACAAAACAAGCCAGCCATTAGCAGACAAGACCTTGCAAGCTTCTCTTACATTCGATCGTAAAAGTGTCCACGCTATTTTATATGAATGGATGGAGAAAAATCGGTAGAATTTCGAAGGATTTCTTAGTTTTTACGGCGTATAACTTCTGTTAGATATACTGCTTATTTTTCTTATTTACTTCTGAACATTATTGCTTTTCTATGGCTTCTAAGGTACTAATTCTACGAAAGTGGCGTTGCCGATTAAAAATAAAACATTCATGCACGTATAGTATATTATGAGAAATGAAAATATAACAATCATGAAAAAATGATTTTCTTTCCTTATTAATCTCCTTCACTTCATGAATAATGAATTCTGCTTGTTTGGACTTCACTTTTCAGGTACATCTTCTCGGATTTTTCTTATAATCCATAGACCCATTGGACGCCTATATTAATAATAATAATAATAATAATAATAATAATAATAATAATAATAATAATAATAATAATAATAAGAGGCCTAATTTTAACAACACACCTTGTAAATCTCATACTTACTTACTTACTCGCTTTTAAGGAACCCGGAGGTTCATTGCAGCCCTCACATAAGCCCGCCATTGGTCCCTATCCTGATCAAGATTAATCCATTCTCTATCATCATATCCCACCTCCCTCTAATCCATTTTAATATTATCTTCCCATCTACGTCTCGGCCTCCCTAAAGATCTTTTTCCCTCCGAACTCCCAACTAACACTCTATATGCATTTCTGGATTCGCCCATCTCAAACGTCTGGATTTAATGTTCCTAATTATGTCAGGTGAAGAATACAATGCGTGCAGTCCTGCGTTATGTAACTTTCTCCATTCTCCTGTAACTTCATCCCTCTTAGCCCCAAATATTTTCCTAAGAACCTTATTCTCAAACATCCTTAACCTATGTTCCTCTCTCAAAGTGAGAGTCCAAGTTTTACACCCATAAAGAACAATCGGTAATATAACTGTTTTATAAATTCTAACTTTCAGATTTTTTGACAGCAGACTGGATGATAAAAGCTTCTCAACTGAATAATAACAGGCATTTCCCATATTTATTCTGTGTTTAATTTCCTCCCGAGTATCATTTATATCTGTTACTGTTGCTCCAAGATATTTGAACTTCTCCACCTCTTCAAAAGATAAATTTCCAGTTTTTAAATCTCATACTTGTCATAAATTGTTATGACGTTTCATATTGCGTCATAATATTCGAAGTAACACTTATGAGTAAATTAGACATTTTAAGTTTTCGCCATAACAAAAAAAATAAAGCGCCCACTCTTCATGAATTTTTTTTTTTTTAGCGGTAGATAGTTTGGAAAGCGACATTGTAATCCGCCATGTATACCAGCTAATAATCAACTCGAACAAGTACAGACACACTGCAAGCCCAACGGTGATAAGGGGTTGACTCGACGTCAGAAATGCGTTGCTAACAGTTCATTATTTCACCATCGCTGCCGTAAACGAATTTTCTGGTCTTCTATAGGACCTATTAAATCTTGCGTGGTGACAGAAACTGGTACAGGACTCTGGGGAGAAGTGTACGGACCTTCCAATGTTGTGTACTTAAATTTATTCAAGACGGTTATCATAGTCTATTATATCAGCATATGGATACATCAGCATTAATGTATTCTGGCGCTCGCTTCCAAATAAAGAATTCACCACCTACGCTGATATTCCAATATTTCAAATCAGCTTTTCGTAGAAAAGAGTGCCCGGTCCCTTGTTTGCTAAGCACCGGCCAATTAAAAGTGGCATTAATTCCGGACATCCATCATTCTGGCCTCCCACGCTGGATACGATCCGAGAACAACACACAATTTCACTACGTAATAACTATATCGTCTAAGGTAGCTTTACCTCATTTGATACGGATGTGGGGCTACTGAAGATGAGGAAGGAAGACATGATTTCTACAGGGTGTGCACTTGACATAGTACACTGTGGCTACGGACTTTTGTTTTCTCCCATCAACAATATGCCACTTGAATCTATCCTGACTCTATTTTAATTATCGCTAAGTTGTGTTTTAATTTGTTGTGTATAAATTCCTGAATAAAACTCTTAGTTGGATACTGTACCCTTTTCCCTTGTTGTGTAACAAGTTAAAGACCTCTGCGATGGCTGAACGGTGAAACTTCCAGCCCGTCATACAGGCGGTCCGGGATTGAATTCTGGTTAGGACCGGAATTTTTCGTTGAAAAATTAATAGTGACACTTGTGGCAGACAAGGTTACAATTGGGGTTTTTCTCGGGGTTCTTCCGTTTACCCATAATAGGCATCTACATTATTCCGCCAACATTTCTCCATTTCGTCATCATTCCGTAGCATTGCCCGAACGCCGGCTGGCGACACACGGAGGGGGCTGGCCTAGGGACGAGTGGGTTTACTTGGTTGAAACCTGGGTACAGTACGATTATTTAGTCCTGACAGTCGCCGGAGATGTGGGTGTGGGACAGGCGAGTTCATTTATTTACGCTAAGGAGTGTTTGGGTTATTCGCTCGCTTGCCTTTACCGACCTCTCGCCCTATCTCTACTCCCGAACTCTCCCCATTCCTCCTATTACTACCCCTCTTTCTGCGTCGCTGAGCTGTCGGAACTAAATAATCGGTCTGTACGCAGCGAACCTGAAGGCTCATTCACAATGAAAATTAAACATAACGTAAGCGTTAACTTAAGAATGTAAACGTTACGGTAAAATCAAGAAATCATACCATCATTCACGATGGGAACATAAACATAACAGCAAACATACTTGGTAACCATGGAAACATAACAACGACGCCATTTCCTCATATTCTGCCGTATACTTCAGCGCTCCACGATTATGTTCTGTTTACAAATTACGTAAGCATGAGCATGAAAGTTTGGAGTTTGCAAACTGTCATGTCAACGTCTTACGGTAATGTTTATGTCAATGCTTATGTGAATCATTGTGAATGATCCCATGTGGTAGCCTGGGCGCAAACTTCTGTGTTTATGTTACGGTTATGTTTAATTTTCATTGTGAATGAGCCTTTAGTGTGTCAGTCGGGGTGGATTTGGGAATGCACCTAGCTTGAGGGTTAGCGCAATAGATCTTGGAAGATCGCAGTGCTGAGTCATAGTGACCGGCCTCCCGAAATACAACTCATGCATTTTGTCAAGACATTCAAGATGTGCAGTACGGGAAAAACGTTTCTGCAAAGGGGGTAGAAATAGAAGGGAAGGTCGGGCGTGTGTCTACCGAGTTCAAGGCAAAGACAAACCCATTCCCCTATAATTCGTAAGTAGACTCATCCGATCTCGTGCACAGAGCTCTGTAGAAAGAGTGGGGGAGTGTCTGGACATAATGCATGCGCTGTACTTGTCCGAAGATAGGTCTCATATATAGTTAAAGGTCATTTAAGGTCCTGTTTTCTTCAGAACTCTGTAAATGGTCATTGTAATCTCTTTGGTATCCTAAAAATTTGCATTGCACACAAATAAGTAGAGTGTCTGTCAAAAGTTTAAGAATCCCAGCCCACCCCGTTAACAATTTGTAATTAATTTTTTGTACGTAAACTTGGCATACAACGGCTCGCAATTTTTGAGAGAGAATAATTATGTCCGCTTGAAAGTCACGGCAGGTATAAAAAATAAAAATGGAAAAGTAGCAGGAAATTTATGAAAAACTTTGGATTGCATGAAAACTACTTATTCTTGAAATATAATTTTTAGGTTAGATGGGGATGGATTTAAGGATTAAACAAATACTGCCATAGAGAGGTTGATTACATCCTATCCAATAATTACGTAACGAATGACACAATAAATCGAGGGGAAATGGGATGAGAAATAATTAAAATGTACGCGATCGCGTTTCCTTGCAAGGGAATTTGTGCTGTGAGTAAAAATGTATGTGAACTCCAAACTTGTTGGCTAATTGTCCCACTCCGTCTTTCACCGGATGTTTGTAGAAGTCAAAACTTAGCATATTGTCATTTTTATAGTTTAAAACAAAGCCTCTTTCACGCCATTTCTTATTGCTTAGACGCTCGGGTAGCTTCCGGAAAGCGTAGCCGAAATTTTCGCAGACATTTCACGTAATCTACCGGTGTGACTTTTTCGCTAAGAGATCTGCATAATGGAAATTTGTTGCTCAGAGTGTAACTAACCATCATTTTTTTTCTACGGCATCTTGTTAGGAGAACACAAACGAAACTGATCAGTATTTGATAATCTGAATCCAGTTTTTTCTATCGTAATACTTTTTGTTTATTAATTCTCGAGGGTGAGCTAGCGAGCTAGCGAGCACGTTACCAGTGTCAAGTTTTGTTTGCCGCACTCTGTATTAATGCTGCTACTACTACTGCTACCACTATTAACACTACTACTACTACTATCACTACCCCTACCACTACTACCACCACTCCTGCTACTACTACAGGGACATCATTTTATTTTTACTTCAATTTTTATTGTACTTCAGTTTTTGAATGTACTTCACTCCCACCTCCTCTACTAGTGAACTTCCAACCGTCCACACCGAACTAAAACCACATGTGCAGTCAAAGTCGCCTTACGGTCATAGTAAACAGTATTGAGTTAGTGAGTATAGTATGTTCCAGAAATATGTTCGCGTTTTCCAGTGACGAAAGAGCTTTCTATATTGAATCATATTTTCGCACAGGTACTGTCGTCCGTTTGCCTACGTTGCATCCCGGTTTCCCACACCCGCTTCTGCTTGCCCCTCTGTAAAGGCTAGTGGCTGAGCTGTCTTAGCTCTTTTCTGAAAACTTTAATTTCTGTTAGGAATTGGACGTCTACTTAAAATTATACAACTGTTTAAAATAACTTAAATAAAAGGGACTCGGTAAGTAATTAACTGTCACGTGATTTCTCTCCTTTCTACGACCCTGCGACAAAACCATTTGGACGGACAGTAGATAGCACGTCTGAGTAATTTTATCTTTTCGGATCGGACAGAAGTGAAGACTGAATTTACAGTACATAAGGTACTCTTTTATAGAGTAGGTACAGAATTATTTCAACATGAGTTGCTAATACAAAGGACGAAACTGGTAATTAGAATTGGGTACAATAGTCTATAGTGTAATAATATGCACAAAAGAACTGAAACCTGTATCGAAATGAACGGCCATCATTTTCAAAAATGTGTTTAAATATCCATATTATGATTATTTTTCAATTTAACTTCTTTCTCTATATTGTACGCTAA
Organism: Periplaneta americana; assembly: GCF_040183065.1. NCBI lineage: Eukaryota > Metazoa > Arthropoda > Insecta > Blattodea > Blattidae > Periplaneta > Periplaneta americana. Next base: position 148,975,490 of record NC_091119.1, on the reverse strand, counting down.
CGTGCTGTAGACAGTATAATATACACTGCATAATGAATACGTCCGAATGGACAGCTCAGTTCGTGAGTAAAAACATTTATTGTTAATACAGTACTGCATTTTGATTGAACAAAAACCTAATAAAAATTATCAAAATCAAAATCTCGATATTTCCTAGTTTACGTAATTGGATGAACTACTTTTCCTTCCTCCTATACCTAGTAAAGAGATTTGTTTGTATTTTACGCAGTATCATCGAACTCCAGTCGTGGAAGGGGGTAGCAAACGGTGTTTTCGGTTCTCAACCGTTAATTCAAAGGTATAGCCAAGTTAATATTAGAAATGTTAGTAAAAATAAAATGATGTTCCTGTACTACTACTACTACTACTACTACTATTACTACTACTACTACTAGTACTACTACTACTACTAACACAACTACCACTACCTCTACCTTTACTTTTACCATTGCTACTACTACTACCCCTGCCACTACTAATACCAACACTATCACTACTACCAACACTCCTGCTGCTACTATTACTCTAATATGTACTAATACTACTACCACTACTGCTACCACTACTACTACTACTACTACTACTACTACTACTACTACTACTACTACTACTACTACTACTAATCTTGGGTTTCGGGTCGGGTTCGGATCTAGTTTAGATCAGGTCGGACCGAATCTAAGAATTTTGGCCCGTGCAGTCCACTAACTTCTACTATTGCAATGCTGGTGATAAAGGCATGATGATTGTGCTAGGGCGCTCATGATGTTGATCTTATTAATACTAGGCCTAATAGTAATTGTGGTGCTACTGCTGTTTTTATAGTGACACGATGTTTATGTTGATGATACTGATGATGATGTTGATGACGATGATGTTGATGATGATACTGGTAACGACAATGTTATTGGTCCTGTCTGTCGGAAAACTTTGCCCTTATTTTATTGTTCCAACCTAACACAATACTGAGAACTCTATTATAGGGCTAATCGATGCTACATATTCCTCCCCTTATTTCTAATGGGGTTTGTCAAGGTCAAGCGTTTTATTAAACGTCCTCTATAATTATGAATGAATAAATATGATGAATGGTACTGCGAAGAATTTGCTTCAGTCTTTGAAAGGAATGGAGGGTAACGAATTGTGAGACAGATACCGGCCCTCATTACAATATTTTAAATCGAATAAGCCATCTTTTCTAATTAAGAAAATCATTTCGATGGAATGCTATTTGCATTTTTTAATACAATGGAATTTTGTAAATGTGACGTGCTTTAAATTTCCAGTGATTCATCTCTCGTTTATATCTGATTTATCGACAGAAATAGTGCTTGAGGAATAGCCTATTACAAAGTAAAAGTCCCATATGGTAATGAAGAATTGTCACTTTGTAATAGTAGTATTGGTAATAATAATAATTAAAATAATAATAATAATAATAATAATAATAATAATAATAATAATAATAATAGAATTATTATCACCAAATTTGATTTAATCTTTTTCCGGTTATGTTTAGTATTTTAATCCACTTGATTCATTGTAAGGTTGTGTGCATTTCCGTTTTGAAGTAATATACAATCGTAATATAGTAGTAGTAATAATAATACTGAAATTATTATTACTGTTATTGTTATCCATTGAGGGAATGAATTCTTATTTCTATCTAAGTTTTAGTATCTGCTTTCTGTTTTTATTTTTATTATTCATGATAGTCACGGCCATCTATGTCATAATTAATTTTGAGGATTGGAAACTTTGAAAAAAAAATAATTTACCCGGATCCTATAAAAAAAGGGCAAAATTTCCAATTTCATTGCCAGAATCGAACTAGAGGGTGCATTGAATTTCTAGGCTCCTAGGCCTATAGAACGGTATTACGTAACGAAACATGAAAGGACTATAATAATAATAATAATAATAATAATAATAATAATAATAATCTTTTTCCACACGTGAAAACTAAAAGCTTATAACAGTTCCCAAAACATTAAAGTTCAGTCTGGTATAAACAACTGTGACGATTCAAGGCTGCTTGACGTTCGAGAGTTGACCACTCCCGATGTCTCGATCGATTGTGACAAGCAGTCAACGATGTAGACAATATTGTCGTGCTGGTTTTAGGCCTTGCGGGCGCTGTTAGTCTTGATTTCTCGATCGTTGTTCAACTCTAATACTTATGTTATTAATTTGTTTTTTTTTTTTTTCAATTATGCTGTTTATGCATCCATATACTTTGTTTGCATTATTTGCATTATGGATAACAATAGTATGTCTTCCTCTGGAAGGAAAGTAAAACTGAGATGCACATGTCTTAGATTTACTACACTTAGCGGAACGCTAGCCCTAATAGGAGATTCTAGAAACAAATATCGGGCATCTCTCTTCCACGATTCAGTTTACGCTGAATAACCTCTGAAGTTGAAAGTATCGGTAAATAAATAGTACTACTTCACAACATTTCAACACCACAGACTCGAAGTTTCATTGCTATGGCCGAGAGGAAAAAGGTCTTAAGTCAATTTTTTGTGAAAATGAGATTTTTATATATTCTGAAAGCAGAACCAATTCTCTACAATCTGGTAAAACGGTTAAAGTCAAATAAGACTCCTGATATATAATAAAATAATTGAAAAATACCCAAATTTGGAAAATTTTAGTATCAAAAATTTCAAAAATAGCGTTAGGAATTTAATTTTTAAATGTTATGTATTTGTATGATTTAAATTGTTAAAATTGAAATTGTATTTTTAAAGTTAATTTATTCCTATAATTTTTTTTTCTTGACCCACTTTGCGTCAAATAATTATTTTTGTTTGTGTTAAGTAAGTGTTTAAATAACTCCACTGAGTACGGGTTTTTACGCCTTCAGGAAAGAATTAAGACTGTATTTTGCACATGTTATTTTACTAACAATAAACTATAATAATAATTACTAGCAATAAACAATAATAATAATTACTGGATTTATAGAGCGTTACCCAATGTCCTAAGTACTTTTTGAATCGAGTACACAAAGAATAAAGGACTTAAGAATATTTAATGCTTTATTCCTTACGAACATCACATGTTTACTTTCCATGCTTCCCTATTAAAAAGGTCTAACTTGTATGTTAGCTATTTTACCATATACTGATGCCATTTCCTTTTAAAACTTTAAGCACAAGGGTAAACAGTCCTATAATTGTTTAAGATCCAATTTGCATTCCTAATAATTTACATTTCTCATTTATTTTGATATTAAAAAGGTCTTATGTTTAAATAGTCCTTTCTACTCAGTTTGGGTTCTAGTCTTAAAAGGGCTCAAGTGCAACTATTTTTGGAAATAATCAAGAAAATTGTTAATTGAGCAACATTACCTATTTTATAAGAAATATAAACAAATAATATGCAGGAAAAACCTCTTAATTAAAAAACTCTATAATAGACACCAATTTCAATCTTTCTACTGTGTGTATATGTGTATTTATTCACACTGCAATGGGTATATACCCGATGGCAGTGGTAACTAATTACACTCAATAATGACAATAATAAACTTATTAATTAAAAATGCAGTTAATAATAATACTAATAATTAATACTAACAATAATTTATAATAGTAATAATAATAATAATAATAATAATAATAATAATAATAATAATAATAATAATATGGAATATCCTAAATTAAATGAAGCACGATCACTTAAAGTAACATTTAAAATAAAATCTAAGTTGTATGTTAAACCGAAGTTCGAAATAAAACCCACGAGTATGATAGGTTCATATCTGCACAAGTACCTTTCAGCACTACACTCATTTCGCTGTCAACTCACTCACCGCACTGGAACTACGACACATTTCACTGATTCTATCCTGATTTCACTAACACTTCAAAAACATTTCACTGTTCAAATACTTTGCACTGCCACTATAAACTATAAAGCTTCACTGACAGGAACACGTTTCACTTACACAACACACTTCACTGACACAACATAATTCTTCACTTATACAACACTTCAATAACAAAATATCATTTACACCCTTTAAATACTGTGTATAATTACCGTCTATTAGCAAAGTCCTTAAGCCTATTTTTAAATACATTTTTGGTTGTTGGTAAAGCCTTTAGTAAGTCTGCAGGTAAGGCATTCCAGTCCCTGATAGTACGATTGAGAAAAGAAAACTTTCTAGTGTCTGTCCTCTGTCTTCTTTCCCTCAATTTATATGAGTGGTCGTTCCTTGAAGAGTAATTTGGCGGCTGCAACCTATTTTTTATTTCTCTCCTGAAAAGTATAAAATTTTTACTTAAGACCTTTTTCCTCCCGGCCACTGTGAAAAGGAATGTCGATAACAGAGCATTTGGTAGTCAGAACTTTATAATAACAACACCATCCAAATTCAGACAATTTGTTCTCGTGATTTCAAGTAGCATGCTAGGGAGACCCACCCTGTATATGTTATGCGGAGATAAACGGATGAAGTAATTAAGTGCACTTACTTGCAGTCCGGCAATATATAACACAACGCCGGCTCAATTACAAGCAGTGGAAGATTTATCCCGTCTGCTGGCTGGGATGGGACCTACCACGATGTCAGCGTACAACGAAATGGACGCCCGACTGGACTATATTTATTGGGCGGAATGGAATGGAAATATTCAGGTGCACATACCGACGGTGAAATGGTAATCCATTTGTCTCTATCCAATGCTACTACTATTGCTGCTATATTTTACACGCCTTGTAATGCTGCCGGGAATTCACGTAATGAAATGCAAGGATTACGACTTGGTCTGCGCGTGCCTTGCCCCCACTAATTGTCGAGCATAATGTAATTGAAATGTGACGTCAACTACTTTTATATTTCCGTAGATTTCGTTAGTTGCAAAAGTGGCAGTAATATTGTGAATTTGTTCTTAAGGAGGGGTGACGAGTGAAATTTACATTTTCTATATTTTTCGAGCTACGTCCTTGATTTTTTTGTGCACATAATCACTGTATGATAGATAATGATGTGGTGAAGTTTCATTTCTGTGAGTTAATTCGTTTCTGGATTATTAATAAAAATATTCTGAAAAATTAGCATAGGGTAAAGGTTGATAATATTGTGATATGAGTAATATTGTGATAGTTCTTTTTGAGAATTCATTACAATTTTACTGAGCGAGAGAAGGACCGGTTTTGTGCAGAAACTTGTCCACGAACATTCTCTTAATACGCTGACGCAAAATGTAATAAATTCTCAAAAAGAACTACCACAATATTAGTCATATCACAATATTACCTACCTTTACCCTATTTAAAAATGAAATGTGTCGCTCAATTCTTTTTAGTTAAATTCTTGAAATTTTTTTTGCAAAACCATTGGCATATTGGAACACTTGATTTCAGCTTATCTAAGGCAGCATTGGGATGATTCAAATTGGTTACATAACTGTCAGCATGGATTTCGGGGGGGCTATTCATGTGATAGTCAATTAGTAACGGTATGTCAGGATTTAGAAGACGGAATAGATTCCAATAGCCAAGTAGATGCAGTGATTATTGACTTTTCACGCGCATTCGATGTAGTCCCACACGATATATTGTTGGTTAAACTGCAATCAACGGGGATTGACTTCAGAGTGCTCCAGTGGATCAAGGAATTTTTAACTTGTCGCACTCAGAGAGTACAGGTAGGGGAGGAATTATCGAACCCAATTGAAATTACTTCCGGGGTCCCGCAGGGGAGTGTCTTGGGGCCTCTTCTATTCTTGGCTTTTGTAAATGATCTGCCAGTTAATATCTTGTCTAGGGTTCGCTTATTCGCGGATGATTGTATGTTATACAGGGAATAAAAAGTCATGAAGATACTACTCTTCTCCAGAATGACCTCAATAGAATAAATGATTGGGCAATAGCCAACAAAATGAAAATAAATTCTCTAAAGAGCAAATCCATCAGCTTTACAAGGAAAAGAAATAAAATAGTCGCATCGTATACGTTAGGGGGTGAAACCATTCCGGAAGTTAACAAATGTAAATACCTCGGAATAACATTTAGCAGCGATCTCGGCTGGGGGGAACACGTTACAGACACAGCGGGAAAAGCATGGAGAGCGTTACACTTTGTGATGAGGGTACTAAGAAAAGGTTCTGATAAATCCAAAGAGATTGCATATAAATCACTAATACGTCCAGTAATGGAATATGGTGCTGCATGTTGGGATCCTTACAGATTAGAACATATTAAGACACTGGAAAAGATTCAAAAACGGGCTCTTAAGTGTTGTCGGAAAAATTCACCATTAAAATGGGACACACTCACGGACAGGAGAACGCGAATTCGATTATGCGCACTGTTCAAAACATACAGAGGTGAGCCTGCCTGGAAAGAAATAAAAAATAGGTTGCAGCCGCCAAATTACTCTTCAAGGAACGACCACTCATATAAATTGAGGGAAAGAAGGCAGAGGACGGACACTGGAAAGTTTTCTTTTCTCAATCTACTATCAGGGACTGGAATGCTTTACCTGCAGAATTACTAAAGGCTTTACCAACAACCAAAAATGTATTTAAAAATAGGCTTAAGGACCTTACTAATAGACGGTAATTATACACAGTACTTAAAGGGTGTAAATGATATGTTGTTATTGAAGTGTTGTATCAGTGATGAATTATGTTGTGTCAGTGAAGTGTGTTGTATCAGTGAAGAAGTATGTCGTGTCAGTGAAGTGTGCTGTGTAAGTGAAACGTGTTCCTGTCAGTGAAGCTGTATAGGTTATAGTGGCAGTGCAAAGTATTTGAACAGTGAAATGTTTTTGAAGTGTTAGTGAAATCAGGATAGAATCAGTGAAATGTGTCGTAGTTCCAGTGCAGTGAGTGAGTTGATAGCGAAATGAGTGTAATGTTGAAAGGTACTTGTGCAGATATGAACATATACTCGTGGGTTTTAGTTCGATCTTAGTTTTAAGATACAAATTAGAATATTTCAAATGTTATTTTAAGTGATCGTTTCATTTAATTTAGTATATTCCCTGTTGTTATTATTATTATTATTATTATTAATTATTAGTATTATCATTAATTGTATTTTTAATTAATAAGTTTATTATTGTCATTATTGAGTGTAATTAGTTACCACAGCCACCGGGTATATACCCATTGCAGTGTGAATAAATACACACATAGCTTATATATTTATAAAAACTTCACGCATCAGTTTTCCTATATCTTTGCTACAAAAGGAGGAGATTTTTATAACCACTGCATACCGAAAAAAAATTCCATTTCCACTATAAACATTAATTTTTTTATTTCAAAAAGTATTCAGTTAATCATAAGACCCATGCGCTATATTGTTAACCATTGTGTATAGAACATGCAGTAAAAATATTATGTTCCTAGCATCAAAATTGTAAGAGAATTTACACTTCGAACCTGATGAAATGCGCTGAAAAAAAAAAGTACGAGAAAAAAACTTGTAAAATCTGCATGAAATTGAAGATCAAGGGTGCAGCCATTTATATATTGCGTAATGTTTATGCTTTCGAGCGCCGCAGTTCATTCAAATTTGCTCAATATGTAAATAAGGGATTGCTGGTTTGTTTGTTTTTTTTTTTTACAAGAAAACGAAAATGCGATTTTTGACTGAAAATGACCAAAATTTCACCCGCCGCTCCTCCTTAAGAAACGTTGAATTTTTCATTTTTGTGATTTTTAACAACATATACGGACAGACTGACGGGCACAGAGGCTCGGATGGGTAGACGGTTAGATTAATGAATAGTGAATAGGTGGATTGATTAGACGAAGTGATGGGTAGAGGATGGATGAATAAATCGTTTGATGGTCAGATGGATGGTTGTGAGAGTGGGTGTTATGGCTAGGTGACTAGACGGCAATTCGGAAGGCGGGCGGCTACTAGATGCGCCGTAGCCTGTATGGCATGTGACGTCACAAGCTTGAACAGGAGAACCAATCAGAATCAGTCAGTAACAAGTGCTTCTCGAGTTACTTTGTTCACGTGTGAATGTTTTAAAACATCGAATAAGTAAAACTAACATATGCTGTGTATGTGTAAGATTAAATGGAAGGAGATACTGTAAAAAGACAAGTACTGCACAGGCAGGCGCGGGAAATAGTGCTTAAGGTTTATAATTATTTTAAAAACATTAACGAGCAGAACTGTGCCGGGCATCATGGTGCTGGCCGCAACGTTGCCAACGCGCAGGAGACGACTGCGGAAGCATGTGGTGTGGGCTTGCGAACCGTGCAAAGAATTGTTAGTGAAGGAAACAAATCTCTTAATGTGAGCGGAACTGTCACGTTTCGTTCTTCTGGAAAATATCCTCGTCGTGAAAAAACAGTCTCTGAATTAGACGATTTTAATAAAAGTGTGCTGCGACGTACAGTATTAGATATGTACCTTCGAGAATCCGACTCTGAAGAATCTGACGGGACTGATGAGAGAATCAGCGACTTTGATTAAAACCAGGTACTGAATATTTATTAAATCCTAATTTATATTAAATGTGACCGAAATGTGGCAATATAATATGGTATTCGTAGTTATTGTTTTAGGGTATTTAACTAGCTAAAATAATTTGCGCCTAGAAATAGACCTAAATACAATTTCTACTTAAATAGTGTATCATTTTTTCTAGTAATACACCGTATACATTTCGTATTAAAACTGTGCGATAACATAATAATAATAATAATAATAATAATAATAATAATAATAATAATAATAATATAATAATACCGCACATAAAAATCTTAAAACTTGGTATAAGCATTATTAATAGAACGTAAGATTTGAAAATGTTCTGATAAAAGGTGTGTCAAGTTTGCAGTAATCAACGACTAAGGTCATTATTGTCTTTTTAAAATTGAGATTCTCTCCTCAGCTACTTGTATTGCGCGCGCGCGCGCGTGAAGTACGATGTGGCAATGCTGTACATTGCCCTTCTCTCACTATCTGTCTCTCTCGACGCAAACGCTAGCAGCCGACCGCCTTCCGAACTGGCGTCTAGTCTAGATGATATGGAAGTGACTAGATGTTTGGACAATAGAATGTCTAGAGGAGTGGTACTCATTACGCAGCCTGCGGGCCGCATGCGGCTCTCAAAAATATTTATTGCGGCCCCTGAACTAATAGGTCTATTACTAAGCTTATTTTTTATGAGAATCATTTTTTAATAATTAAATAATATGCAACTAGACAAAACTTTGGTTACCCTGCATCATTACTGCCAATGAAGATTTCCAACTCACGTAGCTATTTATTTCCCTTAAGAAGGGTAGAATCATGTCTCATGTGCTTATTATGTCTTGATATATTAATGGATTATAAACGTGTTTATCTTAATGGATATTACAATTGCGAGCATTCAGATTTTGATAAGAAGTGTGCAGAGTTCTATTTATTGTCCCACATATTAATTGAAATTTATTTAATTTATTTTCAATGTTTCTGTCTCTATCATAACTTACATTACATCTCAGATATTCAAAATAAGATAGGCTACTTCTTCCTCCAATATTTGTTTTCTATTATTATTTTTGAGCACAATGTTTACCTCAATGAATCATAACTTTTGTTTTCCTTATGGATATTTTAAAATTATATTCTTTTCCAGTGTGATTCAGCTTATATACGGAACGTTGTAAATTCTCTTCACTGTTTTGTATTATTGCTGTATCATCTGCGTATAACAATGTTTCTAATAATAGGTATTATGCCTGGAGTTACTTCAGTCTTCCATTTATTAATTATATCATCAATATAAATACAAAATAGTGCAGGTGATAGACTGCAACCCTGTCTTACTCCCTAGTTTATTTTTATGGGTTCTGATTTTAATGTGCCCACATTTATTATTCTTGTATTTCTATATAGAAATTTAACATTTTCAACAAGATGTTTAGGATAGCCATTTTTATACATTATTTCCCACGATTTGTTCCTATCTACAGAGTCGAAGGCTTTTTCGAAGTCAATGAATACAATATGTGTTTCCAGATAGACTTCACGTTTTTCTCTAAAATCCTCTTAATACTAAAAACATTGTCATTCCAAGAGCGTCCTTTCCTGAAACCAGATTGTTCTTCTTTAAGCAGCACTTTCAGATATATATAAATTTATTTGTGGTAAAAATGCTGACATGTAACTTTTGAAATCTAAAAATGTACGTACATTAAAAATACTTTTCTTTTTTTTAAATTCTAACCTTATTTTGCACGAAAACCTTAGTAACAGGAAATTAACCAAGACAGCCCTATATTTTCTTAACTTTGGTGGCTCTTGAACTTGATGGATATATGGTTGAAAAGATGAGTTGGTAGATGGATAAAAGAAAAAAAAATATATATATATATATACATATAAACTTTTGCTGACTCTTTAAACGTGGATGGAAGTGTGGTTAAGATGAGCAGATAAACGGATAAAAGAGACTTTTTCTTAAGTTCTGACGACTTCTGAACGTAGATTACCTGAGCAGAGATTTGCATCACACTCTAGCCTTCGTTACTCGCCTCTCGTTCGGGGAGAGAGAAACTCCTACGGGCTGACAAAATACAATGATAATTATCTCAGGTGCCACCACGCCCAGCATCCACAGGGCAGAGCGGACAGTACGCGCTTCAACACGAGAACAACTGTCAAACGCCGCGCTCCGTGTGAAATAAATCAACACGAGACTAATGTAACAGTTACGTGTTTATTGTGAGCATAATGGATTTGCATGATGTCTTTATTACTGGCCAGACATGATATCATATCAATTATAAACTACGTACATGCGTACGAACCTCTTTTTCTTTACTTCAAGACTATATATTCATAGCATGGTAATTAAATGAAATTCAGGAATGTGCTTTAAATGGTTCCCTTCCAGTGATTCATATCAACTCTAGACAATACAAATTATTATGTATGTAGCTTACACGGGCCGCTGTCCGAATTTTGAATGAACCGTTATTAAGATTTCGTCGACTTTCCTTTGCTCTCTCATTATACGAACCATGAGACAGATGCTGCAAAACAATTGATTTTAAGATTTTCGTGGAAATGCGCTCTTTCTGCATTCCTGATAGAGAAGAAGTGATTTTGGACACGTTAATTATCTATAAACAGCAATTTTTTCTAAACTATTCACGGAATTTTGTTCATAGTGCTGACGAGTCAATTTGTATGTACAGAGTGTTAAAAAGAGTATCCAATATTTTAGGAGGTGCTAGTATACATCAAAACAAGAAAATAATGCCTAATAATCATGGATCCTACGACACATAGTCTACTTTCTGAGATCTGAACACTTGTTCACAGGAGCTGCCCAATGTGACGTCCATTCATGGCAATACCTTCCTCTGCCCTTCGGCGTAATGAATCATGCACTCTTTGAAGTTTGTATTAATGCGTTAATAAGAAAGTCCTGATAACGATCCCCAGTTAATCTCTGTGGTAGCACGTATGGCCCTATTAATCTATCACCAAGAACGCCTGTCCGTAAGTTGATTGAGAATCGATACTGATGCCTTGTTTGCTCAACCACATGAGGATTTTCATCAGCCTACACATGCTGATTACGAAAATTCACAACACCATCTCTGCTGAACCCCGCTCATATCCGCAACCAGACTTTTATTTTCAGTATTCCTTGTGACGTATCAGTATTCCATGCAAGGGGTATCAACTACGGTATGATTATCTGGTAGTCTGCTGTATTGTAGGGCAGAGAAATGCATTGCCATGAAAGGATGTCACATTGAGCATCTCCTATGAACAAGTGTTCAGATCTCAGAAAGTATGTGTTGTAGCACACATGTTTATTAGACATTATTTTCTTGTTTTGATGCATACTATCACCTCCTAAAATATTGGATACTTTTTTAACACTCTGTATATATGATATGTCAATAATTACTTATTACATGACCATGAAATTAGAAATAGTGAACAAATTAATATTCCATACTGTAGATTACATCTAGACTGGGATGGCAGAACATGATATGTCACTTTTTGGCCATTTTCTGTTTTTCAGCTCAGTTGGTAGGTTTCATGAAGATCTATATACTGGCAAAGCATGATATACCTAGGGTGAATAATAACAACAACCATTGTTACTATAAAGTCCACAATGTGGAGTAACCTTAGCGCGTGTGGCCGCGAAACCAGGTGGCCCGGGTTCGATTCCCGGTTGGGGCAAGTTACCTGGTTGAGATTTTTCCGGGGTTTTTCCTCAACCCAATATGAGCAGATACTGGGTAACTATCGCTGCTGGACCCCGGATTCATTTCACCGACATTAACACCTTTATCTCATTCAGATGCTAAATAACCTAAGATGTTGATAAAATAACCTACTAAAAAAATTACCATAACAGATAAATTCTATAGGACCAAAAATTAACCTTTACGTAGATGTGTGAAATTGTTCTTTATTAAATACATTTAATTACATATGGTTACAATTAATACGTTAAGGGGTTACGTACAGCTTACAGTAATAAAATTTTTGGAAAGATTCAACATTTTTTCCCTCATTACTGCGTCTTTTACGATAATGAAAATTGGTATGTGTAAAACATTGTCCTTCTGCTATATTAAAAAAAAATATTTTTACTATTTAAGAAAAAGTATTTATACATTTTTTTCCAAATTCAAACATGGTGGCAGTTCATTGTGCAGTGACGAAGCGTTTTCCTCATAGCTAACTAATAAACTTGTTAATGTTTTCATCTTCTCTCTCTTTTATTTTATTGGTGAAATTCATGCTCTTTCAACTACATTGCTTAATAAATATATTTTTTTATTTTGTATTAGAAGAAAATACTGATATTTGACCATTTTTTAAGATGAATTTATTTTTTATCAGACAATTTATCAATGGTAGAGAAGTGATTTTGCATCATATTGTAGATATAACATACATAAATACACACAAAAAAATGTAATCACAGAATGTTGGATAGTTTTTGAGTTATGAGAAAAACGCTTCATCTCTGCACAGTGAACTGCCATTTTTTTAATTTTGAAAAAATTTATATATAAATCTTTTTTTAATCGTAAAAATATTTCCTTCATATAGCAGAAGGACAGTGTTTTACATATATCAATTTTCATTATTGTACAAGATACAGTAATGAAGGAAAAGAAAGTTGAATATTTACAAAAATTTTACTGCTGTAAGCTGTACCTAATCCATTAAGGATGAAGTGTTTTCATTAATTTAATAGTTTGAAATTATTTCATATTTTTATTGTTTTATTTAAATTTCACTGTTTAAATTATACGATATTTTTGTATCTGTTTTATAGAAGTTTCATGAAACCATGAAGATGATAGGCCTATATATCTTTTCCCGAAATTCTCAGCTTTAATGTGGGTAAAGGATAGAAAATGTTTAACTGTGTTTTATTGTAGAGCACAATGTTTTAGGCACTTTTAAACAAATTATGCATTAAACATATCTGGCTTTCAGGTATAGCTCCCTGTAAAGCTGACTGAATAATTTCTGACCCCGAATTTTTCCCTTGAAATGATTCAAGTCAGCTTTACGGGGAACTATACCTGAAAGCGATATTTGTATAATTACACGTTACTGTTCGCTAACAGAAAACCATAAATTTAAATCACACAGAAAGTGTGCACTCAATGTTGGATCTCTGAGTTCTTGTCAACCCACTTGAGGTATGTGGATAAAAAGGGGATAATTGGGCCGGGGTCTGGTACAGTTCCTGGGTAGCTCAGTCGGTAGAGCGTTGGTGCGCTCAGCCAAAGGTTCCGGGTTCAATACCCGAGCCCGGAACAATTTTTTAAAATTTAATCAAATTGTGAGTCCACACCTGTGGAGTAACGGTTAGCACGTCTGACCGCGAAACTAGGTGGCCCGGATTCCATTCATGGTCGGGGCAAGTTACCTGATTGAGATTTTTCTCCGGGGTTTTCCCTCAACTCAATATGAGCAAATTTATTTATTTATTTATTATTTTGCTAATAATTGTAACATAAAATATAAAATATACAGAAAAACTTTAGCTCGCCACTGAAAGAGTAGAACTCGTGCTCAGGGGAGGATTCCTGAATTGAAATTAATAATTATACGATACAATTTGTCTTATGTCTACTGTGCAATTATAGTATATATATTTAAATTTACAATTTTTCAATTTTTATAAAATCCATTGTAACTTTTTAAATTTAATACTAGAACTATTAGAGTTGACAAGATTAGGATATTTAAATATAAATTTGTTATATGCGAGTATTCTTGGGCCTAAATTACTGCTGTGATTAAATACTGTAACAGTGTTGCATTTTGGTTCAAACAATCTTAAAGAATTCATACCTTTTGTTCGATAACTATGAGAATTAAATGCTGTGTAACTTTCGGTGCTGGACCCCGAATTCATTTCACCAGCATTATCATCTTCAGCTCATTCAGACGCTAAATAACCTGAGATGTTGATAAAGCGTCGAAAAATAACCTACTAAAATAAAAAAGTTAAAAAATCAAATTATGTATTCATTGAAGTTTTAAAAATGCCACCTTTTTCTCCATTTAAAATCATTTACAAGGTGTTATTTTTTCTAAAGTTATATTGCATATTATAGTGCATATTTTAACTTTTATAGAACTTATTTCCATGGGTACTTCAAGCTTTATAAATGCATATAAATCCGGGCTCTGTTGATAAAACACAGTGATGACAATATTACTTATCCATTTCACATCCTCTGTAAGTAGATTCTTAATAGTTATTTCATCTGTGATGGCACTATTACATTACAATTACATGGCTTTCTCATAGTAATAATGGAAGCACGATAGTTCTAAAGCCCACACGGCTTCTCCCTTGCCTGCCACGATGTAACCACATCTAAAAGCTTTGATAGGTCTAGCAAGCCACGAAATGAATTCCGTTCCGGAACACAGAGCCACAGAAGCGCGGTCGGCGTGTTGAGAAGTATGCCTGCAGGCCTTGATTAGCGAATTAGGTAAGGTATGCCACGCAATTAATATCGAGTCAGTTGTGCCCATTAATCTTGGAGCTCGCCGGGTCATTTGAGGAATGGATACCCCCGCGTTCATCACGCCCTTGTCGCGACTCAGGCGTGGATCACACGTTTATCTGATTGGCCGTAAGACCTAATGTCTTCTCTTGAACAGGTTCATTACTGTAATGGATACTATGTGTAGTGTTTTCAGCGACTGGTTCGATTCCCGGTATAAAAGATGCAGAGATTTATCCATGTGGTTTTAGGTATATGTCACTTTTAATGTGTTTATTATGTCTTTTCTTGAAGGGAGACGTATGCGAAGATGGTGGTAAATTACAATTTTTTTTTATAACTCAAGTTATTTTCAAGACATTTAAACCAAATTTTGCACACACACAAGAGTAAATGTTTAAGGCATGTGTACTATAAAGTTGAAATAAATTGATTAATAATTTTGCAAACTTATTTCTTTTTGTGAAACCTTTGAAGCCATGAGGAACATTAAAAAAAATACTGTTGCTATGAACTTATATTTTTACAAAGATTATTAGGAAGACATTAATTAATAAATCCCGTGGAACACAATTTTTCTAGACAGCTTAAATTTTAAGAAATATTCTTTTTATACTTACGAAATAAAAAAATATGCATATTTTTTACATATTCTCTGACGATTTATTGGATATGGTATGTTTCTGTGTATATTAGTAGAAAATCCACAAACTATTAGAGAAAACACGGGAATTTTATTTGAAGCAAGTGAGGAGATAGGTTTGGAAGTAAATCCCGAAAAAAAAAAAAAAAAAAAAACAAAGTATATCATTATTCTCGTAGCCAGAACTTAGTACGAAATAGAAATATAAAATTTGAAAATTTATCCCTTGAAGAGATGAAAAAAATAAAATATCTTGGTGCAACAGTAACAAATATAAATTTCACTCGAGAGAAAATTAAACGTAGAATCAATATGGAAAATGCCAACTATTATTCAGTTGAGAAGCTTTTGTCATCCAGTCTACTTTAAAAATACTGAAAGTTAGAATTCATAAAACAGTTATATTATCTATTCCATATTGTTATGAAACTTGGACTCTCAATTTAAGAGAGGAACAGAAGTTAAGGGTATTCGAGAATAAGGTCATTAGGAAAATACTTGGGGCTAAGAGGGATGAATCGCGATTCAAAATTTGATAGCCAACGTCAGAAAATAATATACCGGGTAAAAGCGTGTAGACGTTAAACAGGAATTAAGATATGCTTCACCAAACATTTTGAGATAGGGAACTTTGGGGTATATGAAGCCAGATTAAGGAAATACCGCTTCACTGCACTGTCATTAACTCTTCGAATGTTATTAAAGTGTCTGTCATGTTTTGTCATGTGATGTGATAATGAAAATACGAGGCAGAAAACCACCTTATGGACGATAGGTCAACAACAAAATATGATGGATTTTCTGCATGTAAATAGTAAATGTAAATGCCAAATGTCAGTAGGCCTACTAAATATATATTGAATTAATATTTCTTTTTAGTCCATCGTGATCTTATCATTCTATTTGTATTTATTTTCCCCCTCTTTTTGCATTTTTGCATTTGTGCTTTTTGTATTTGAAGAGTCCACTGCAAGAATGATGGATGTCATTTGGAATACATTTTGTAGGAGAAGCAATTGAAAGTTTGAAATGCTTAGCGCTCAAAGCTTAACTGAGATTTTCCGATCATTACTGGACAATGAATATCAGTGTTAATGCCGTCTAACTCTGTATGTACATTCTATATTATGTCTTAAGCTATGCATTGACAGTCTTGCTTCATTTTCGACAAGAAAGTGACATCCATCATTCTTGCAGTGGACTCTTCATTTGTATTTGTAATTTTATTTATATTTCTTATTTACTTCTTCTCTCTGCGTTTGTTTTTTGTATACACGGTGAATGGTAACCTCTGCACAAAATTTAAGAGGTGATTCTACATGTTGAATATAACAAAACTTTTATTACACTTTTTCTTCGATGAAGCACCGATAAGCAAAAAGAAAAGTAGTCTTTGCCCAGTGTTTGCAGCGCTCTATCGCGGTAACGGCCCGAGAGAAATGGCTGATAGCTATACAAGCAGATAGGTAAAAATAATCTGAACTCTTAATGTCTTGAATCTATTTTTTTTTACAAATTAAACCGTTTAGCCATGAATTTAAATTGAATAATAGCGAAAATCGTTGAAATAAAACTTGCAACGCTGCGCATGTCGATTGTTACCGACTGAGTACAGCAGAGGGGGAGGGGAAGGTAAGGAGTGCAGACCTCGTTTGCTTTCAGTAATTGCAGCAGCTGTGATGTTGCCAAATGCTTCATAGAAATATAACGATTTCCTCTAAAACGGTGAATGTTAGAGAAAAAACATATTTAGATTTTTCAAATTTCTCCTCATGATCTATTACCAGTTTCATTTTGGTGCAGAGGTTACCATCCATCCCGTATACCTACTTGTATTCTGTTGGTGTGGTAGAGTAGGCCTTACTTACTTACAAATGGCTTTTAAGGAACCCGCAGGTTCATTGCCGTCCTCACATAAGCCCGCCATCGGTCCCTATCCTGCGCAAGATTAATCCACTATCTGTCATCATATCCCACCTCCCTCAAATCCATTTTAATATTATCCTCCCATCTACGTCTCGGCCTCCCCAAAGGTCTTTTACCCTCCGGTCTCCCAACTAACACTCTATATGCATTTCTGGATTCGCCCATACGTGCTACATGCCCTGCCTATCACAAAAGTCTGGATTTAATATTCCTACAAATAAATAAATAAATAAATAAATAAATAAATAAATAAATAAATAAATAAATAAATAAATAAATAAGTAAATAAATAAATAAATAAGTAAATAAATAAATAAATATGTAAGTAAGTAAATAAGTAAGTAATAAGTAAATAAATAAATAAATAAATAAATAAGTAAATAAATAAATAAACAAACAAATAAATAACTAAATAAATAAGTAAATAAGTAAGTAATAAGTAAGTAAATAAATAAATAATAAAATAAATAAATCAATAAGTAAGTAAGTAAGTAAATAAGTAATAAATAAAATGGAGAACAGTAAGCGATAGCAATAGACATGTTTAAGTCTTCATAGCCTTAATCTTACTGCGCAGACCTCAAGTTTCCTAACTCAAAATGTTCAGTAGAACATAACCTATTCCTTGTTTAAATTTTTGACGTAAATAGAACTATATCGAAAGTTCACTATGTCTAATTTTAATAAGAGACATATTTACGTCAAATTCTTCAGAATCATGGTTCAACTGTCGTTTTTTTCCCTCATGGCTCAAACCTGATTCTGCATCACTGACCCAAGAGTTTCTATCTAAGAGTGAAGCGCCGAAGTTGTTGTTCTTTTTTGCCGCCACTTTTGGCGTTGAACTCGGTATACCGCGAGACACGAACAACATAGCACAGCATTATTAATGGAATAATGATGGAATGCTGGTAGAGAAAACAGGAAAATCTGAGAAAACCTATCCCAAAGCAATATATTTGTCAATCATAAATCGTACTGGAATTCACCGGGATTCAAACTCGGGATACCAGCATAGAAAGACGACGCTCTAGTTGTGTTGCTAATGATGTACCATAATGAAAAAAGTTTACTGTTGCTTTCTGCCTCATTTACAGCGATATATTTTCATGTATAATTGATCTGTTAAAAGTGGGGACGTGATGTGGCACTGTATCCTACATCCATTTCGTGATTAGTAAATCAACAGCCAGCACGAGGTGTAGGTTTGAGAACTAAAGAGTCGAAAATGTTTCTGTAATCATAACCTGTTACTTGTTCGTAACCCACATGGAAGTGAATAAAATAGGAGGTGACGTATTGGGCACTAATATGCGATACAGGTGATTTTATATCAGCAGCAGCAGGTCGGTATAAATCACAGGCAATAAGGACACAGGAATTAATTGAACCGTCTCTTGCGAATTAGAAGTGGTGATTTAGTGGCCACCCACAAAAAAAGTGTCAGGACAATTTAATAGAGACGTGGCGGCGGCCAACCTGTACTTATGGCATTAATATTGATGATTACATTGCAAGTATCTCGCTTAAAATTCTCCGCAACAGCTTGTCTCCTGCGCGAGAGAGAGACGCAGCATCTATAAACAAGGCTAGAGTTGTGTGGCCTAAATTTAGGATCAGTACTTCTCATTTTACTAAACACAGACTAAGTAGGCCTACCATAAGATAATCACAGAAATTTGTCAAGAGGGATTCAGGTTAATTTCATTAATATAATCATCTTTATTAATTGTTGAAATCCTTGCAGTCCGTTTCCTCCCTATCTGTCGAAGATGTCCATCCAAAAATATATCGTCGCTATGCGTCCAAAGTCCGCTATGTGTTTTAAAAAGATTTTGCAGGAGAAAGAAAAAGCATTGTCAATTTTAATTCCGTTGATTTTCAAAATTACTACGAAAGGTTTACCTCCACGTATGAATAATTATCACATAGTACTAAATAATATTTCATGTAATGAATTAACAAATAATTATTGTAATTACCCACATCTTACACTTTCCACACAAGTTAAATATTTAGGAATTATTATAGATCAACATTTACGTTGGGATAAACAAATTGATTTCATGTGTACAAGTATAAGAAAGACAATTTATAAATTAATAATACTTCGAAATTTTATCACTAAGGAGGCATTGAGAATAATATTTTTAGCTTTAGTACAATCATTAACACAATAATAATCCGTGGCGCTACAGCCCGCGAAGGGCCAAGACCGACCAGCCGGCTGCTGGCCTCACGGTCACATGCCGAAGCAGAGGTGGGCGATCATCCAATCAGAATGGAAGTATCGTATGGTTAGCACGATGAACCCCCAGCCGTTATAGCTGGTTTGCGTAACCGGATTTCGCTACTTATCGTAGCTCCCAAAGTGCATCACGATGCTGGGTGGGCACCGGTCCCATACACTGGTAGAAATTTCATGAGAAAATTTCTTCTCCCATGAGCGCGCACTCCGTAACGCGAGTCCTAGACAGGATGACTTAGACCGCCACGCCACGGCGCGGGACTTCATTAATATAATCATCTTTATTAATTGTTGATCTCCTCGCAGTCCGTTTTCTCCCCATTTGTAGAAGATGTCCATCCAAAAATATATCATCGCTGCGCGTCCAAAGTCCGCTATGTGTTTTTAAAAAGATTTTGCAGGAGAAAGAAAATAATTTTAATTCCGTTGATTTTCAAAGCTAATACGAAAGGTTTATCTCAACGTATGAATAATTAGCACTTAGTAATACATAATATTTCATGTAATGAATTAAATAATTATTGTGATTACCCACATCTAACACCTTCCACACAAGTCAAATATTTAGGAATTATTTTAGATCAGCATTTACGTTGGGATAAACAAATTGACTTTATGTGTACAAGTATAAGAAAGACAATTTATAAATTCATAATACTTCGAAATTTTATCTCTAAGGAGGCATTGAGAATAATATTTTTAGCGTTAGTACAGTCATTAATATACAAAATGGTATAATAAATTGGGGTTGAGTAGCATATCTGTACTTAATCCATTCGTTTTATTACACAGAAGAGTAATAAAAATTTGCCTAACCAAAAATATGAATTACCCAATAAATTTAATATATACAGATTTTAAAGTATTAATTATTGAAGAAATTTATAAATATAGTTTATTAACTTACTACTATAGAAATCAAATAAAACATAAATCTAATCGACATGAATCTCGTACTCGAAGACAAAAGTCTACTTTTCCATTAATTGAGCCTAAAAGTCATACAAGTGCAGCACTTAAACATGGTGCTAGTTTGGGGCCAAGACTTTACAATAAAATTATAACCATTTTCCAAATTTGAAATATTTTATAATTGAACCTTTTAAAAAAGAAATTTATAAAATTATTTATGATGATATATAATACTAACAAATGTGTGTATTTTTTTACCTTTTATTTCTGTCGACTATATTCATGTTTTTATTGAATGTCACTGGCTTCTGTCTGATTGTCAATTTATATTAAATGTGTATTTTCCACCCCCTTTTTCTCTTTCTTCTTTATTCTTGCTCTTGTGTGTTATTTATTGGTTTGAATTAAGTTACTTACTGTATTTAGTAAACTGTCCTTATAAATCTTATGTTATATTATTGACTAAGACCACACCGTACACGAGCCTGGCTCTTACGGTAGTGGCTAGAAACATTTTTTTTTTTATAAATTTAATTTGTACTCACTTTGCTAGCTAAATAAATAAAAAATAAAAATTTCGGTTTAATTTCAATAGTAAATTATAAGAAAGAATCGTGTAAAATCACTAGATTGTTCGCCAATATATATGAGTTAATCCCAAATCTTTCCGCAGTGCACACAAACGATCTCGAGGATCACTCAGCCCCTACAAATTGATTACCGGGTATTAACTGAGAGTAAAGGCGGTCGGAGCATGGTTTTTATTTTTATTTTATTGGGTTATTTAGGTTATTTAGCGTCTGAATGATATGAAGGTGATAATGCCGGTGAAATGGGTCCGGGGTCCAGCACCGAAAGTTACCCAGCATTTGCTCGTATTGGGTTGAGGGAAAACCCCGGAAAAAACCTCAACCAGGTAACTTGCCCCGACCGGGATTCGAACCCGGGCCACCTGGTTTTGCAGCCAGACGCGCTGACCGTTACTCCACAGGTGCGGACTCGGAGCACGGTACCAACCACACCACCTCATTCTAGTACCAAAGCTGAAAGAAAGCATGGAGCTCTACCTCCATGTCCTCCAACCATATACAGAATGTTTCAAAAAGATTTTTAAAAACTTCGTGTGATTGTAGGGCGGGACATTTGAAAGAGGAAATGCATGTCACCGAAGCCTCGTTTCGTAAAAGTGCTAACCGCTGCAGGTAGAAATTAAAGGTCCTTTTGGTGTCTGCTAACTCTGTCCATGCAGGAAACAACAAGAAAGGATACTTTAGGCGAGAATTAGGTAGGCCTACATTTGGATTGTTGTAGTAGGCAATAACGCACTCCGCACATTACCAGGTAGGCGTATACCTCCTCGTCGTCTCTTACTTTGAGTTCTAGTCTGTGTTGACAGTGCTTATTGAACGCAACGGCATTATTCGTTCCCCCCTTTAGGCCAGTGAATGGTGGAGTGACGACGAGAGTTGTTTGCAATAATTTTGAAACAGCCTTTATATGGGATACCTTTACATTTAAAATTCCTGTACATAGATAGACAGACAGACAGACAGACAATAAATGCTTTGATTGATTGATTCACGAGGGTTGGACCCGGGATGGATCCTGACACTTAGGCCATTTAGGCCTATTTTATGTCCTATATGCAATGATTGACTAAGTCTAACGGATGATGCGGGTGGCATTAGTGAATCTGATGCTAACAGGCGGACCAAATTTTACCGCATAATTTGAAAAGCTGTATTCTATAGAAATGTGAATTATTGTTATGTAACTTGAAAAATACAGCCAATATAATTTTTATGCATGGTCATAAGAAATAAATTAAAATATTCTTCAACAATAATTTTTTTTTATTTCAGAACACAAATGATAACAAAAAATACAAAGGCACAATTCTACTACTCAATTATTGAACTGCATTTTAAGGTATGAAACTAGAAAAATCTTTATTCGTTCATGTGTAAACCGATTTAATGGTAAGATATGCATTTTTATTTTTTATTTTATGGACCAAATTTACAATTGAAAAAAATCTGAAAATTTCAACATCACCTAACCTTACTGAAAGAAATAAGCGATTAAAATTTCATTAAATTCACATAAAAAGTGTTGAAATTTAAAACTTAATAGCGCATACCGTTAACAATACTAAATTTAAAGCACTATGGGTGTTAGAAACGTACTTTTCCATGAAAGTTCAGTCTCTGTTTCTGTAATATTACAGTACAGTACAGTTATACTATACAGTTCTGTTACATATTGAACCTTACTAACCGATCGCACTTACGAAACGCATGTGTCTGTAGTTCCTTTCCCACGCAGCGTAAATTTGCGTAGGTAGAACCTAAAACTCGGACTGAGTTTCATAATTGAAATTATCTGCGGGGGGCATTCAATTGTGAGCCAGTATTTGTATGTACTGCAGCCACGCGGTCGAAGACATTAACACCAGCCAGCCTTCTCCTTGCACACGCATATAGGCTGCATATACCTCTCCGCTGAATAGACGCACTCGAGAGATGGTTCCGATAATTGAATGAAACACACTGTCTGATGTTACATGCATTAACAGACAGCTAACTGAACCGAGTTAATACAGTCCGAATGCTCCAGATTATGATTATGGTTATTATTAAGATTAAATTATTATGATGATGATTATTATTATTAGTCTATTATTATTATTATTATTATTATTACATAAGTCTCCTGCTTATGGACAGGTCTTTCACTGCAAACCCAGCGTTCTCCAATCTTTCCTATTTTCTACCTTCCTCTTTATTATTATTATTATTATTATTATTATTATTATTAGTCTATTATTATTAGTCTATTATTATTATTATTATTATTATTATTATTATTACATAAGTCTCCTGCCTATGGACAGGTCTTTTACTGCAAACCCAGCGTTCTCCAATCTTTCCTATTTTCTACCTTCCTCTTCATTATTATTATTATTATTATTATTATTATTATTATTATTATTATTATTATTATTATTATTATTAAAAATTTAATTTTGCTAACCTAGATATTGGAGAAAAAGCGGGAGTATAAGGGCAAAGTACATCAGTTATTCATAGATTAAGAAAAACATATGACTCGGTTAAAAGAAAAGTTTTATATAATACAGGGTGATTCTCTAGGATTTACCGTTCTTTACGGAGCTTATTTCTGAAGACATTTTGAGCAAAAAATGTCATATAAACATAATTCCTATTCTGGA